>NC_090934.1:961211844-961514874 GCF_040938575.1 Ambystoma mexicanum
GGGTGGGGGTGCAGGGGGACATGAGTGGGGGCCTGGTGGAGGATGCCCCTGACTGCGGGGGGGTGGGGGTGATGGGAGACATGAGTGGGGGCCTGGTGGAGGGTGCCCTGCACTGCTGGGGGGTGGGGGTGATGGGAGACATGAGTTGGACATGAGTGGGGGCCTGGTGGAGGGTGCCCCTGGATGCTGGGGGGTGGGGGTGATGGGAGACATGAGTGGGGGCCTGGTGGAGGGTGCCCCTGACTGCTGGGGGGTGGGGGTGCAGGGGGACATGAGTGGGGGCCTGGTGGAGCGTGCCCCTGACTGCTGGGGGGTGGGGGTAATGGGAGACATGTGTGGGGGCCTGGTGGAGGGTGCCCTGCACTGCTGGGGGTGGGGGTGATGGGAGACATGAGTTGGACATGAGTGGGGGCCTGGTGGAGGGTGCCCCTGGATGCTGGGGGGTCGGGGTGCAGGGGGACATGAGTTGGACATGAGTGGGGGCCTGGTGGAGGGTGCCCCTGGATGCTGGGGGTGGGGGTGCAGGGGGACATGAGTGGGGGCCTGGTGGAGTGTGCCCTGCACTGCTGGGGGGTGGGGGCGATGGGAGACATGAGTGGGGGACTGGTGGAGGGTGCCATGCACTGCTGGGGGGTGGGGGTGATGGGAGACATGAGTTGGACATGAGTGGGGGCCTGGTGGAGAGTGCCCCTGGATGCTGGGGGGTGGGGGTGCAGGGGGACATGAGTGGGGGCCTGGTGGAGAGTGCCCTGCACTGCTGGGGGGTGGGGTGATGGGAGACATGAGTGGGGGCCTGGTGGAGGGTGCCCCTGACTGCTGGGGGGTGGGGGTGATGGGAGACATGAGTGGGGGCCTGGTGGAGGGTGCCCTGCACTGCTGGGGGTGGGGGTGCAGGGGGACATGAGTTGGACATGAATGGGGGCCTGGTGGAGGGTGCCCTGCACTGCTGGGGGGTGAGGGTGAAGGGAGACATGTGTGGGGGCCTGGTGGGGGGTGCCCCTGGATGCTGGGGGGTGGGGGTGCAGGCGGACATGAGTTGGACATGAGTGGGGGCCTGGTGGAGGGTGCCCTGCACTGCTGGGGGGTGAGGGTGAAGGGAGACTTGAGTGGGGGCCTGGTGGAGGGTGCCCTGCAATGCTGGGGGGTGGGGGTGATGGGAGACATGAGTTGGACATGAGTGGGGGCCTGGTGGAGGGTGCCCCTGGATGCTGGGGGTGGGGGTGCAGGGGGACATGAGTTGGACATGAGTGGGGGCCTGGTGGAGAGTGCCCCTGGATGCTGGGGGGTGGGGGTGCAGGGGGACATGGGTTGGACATGAGTGGGGGCCTGGTGGAGGGTGCCCCTGGATGCTGGGGGGTAGGGGTGCAGGGGGACATGAGTGGGGGCCTGGTGGAGGGTGCCCTGCACTGCTGGGGGGTGGGGGTGATGGGAGACATGAGTGGGGGCCTGGTGGAGGGTGCCCGTGGATGCTGGGGGGTGGGGTGATGGGAGACATGAGTGGGGTCCTGGTGGAGGGTGCCCCTGACTGCTGGGGGTGGGGGTGCAGGGGGACATGATTTGGACATGAGTGGGGGCCTGGTGGAGGGTGCCCTGCACTGCTGGGGGTTGAGGGTGAAGGGAGACATGTGTGGGGGCCTGGTGGAGGGTGCCCCTGGATGCTGGGGGGGGTGGGGGTGATGGAAGACATGAGTGGGGGCCTGGTGGAGGGTGCCCCTGGATGCTGGGGGGTGGGGGTGATGGGAGACATGAGTGGGGGCCTGGTGGAGGGTGCCCTGCAATGCTGGGGGGTGGGGGTGATGGGAGACATGAGTTGGACATGAGTGGGGGCCTGGTGGAGGGTGCCCCTGGATGCTGGGGGGTGGGGGTGCAGGGGGACATGAGTTGGACATGAGTGGGGGCCTGGTGGAGGGTGCCCCTGGATGCTGGGGGGTGGGGGTGCAGGGGGACATGAGTTGGACATGAGTGGGGGCCTGGTGGAGGGTGCCCCTGGATGCTGGGGGGTGGGGGTGCAGGGGGACATGAGTGGGGGCCTGGTGGAGGGTGCCCCTGGATGCTGGGGGGTGGGGGTGATGGGAGACATGAGTGGGGGCCTGGTGGAGGGTGCCCCTGGATGCTGGGGGGTGGGGGTGATGGTAGACATGAGTGGGGGCCTGGTGGAGGGTGCCCTGCACTGCTGGGGGGTGGGGGTGATGGGAGACATGAGTGGGGGCCTGGTGGAGGGTGCCCTGCACTGCTGGGGGGTGGGGGTGATGGGAGACATGAGTTGGACATGAGTGGGGGCCTGGTGGAGGGTGCCCCTGGATGCTGGGGGGTGGGGGTGCAGGGGGACATGAGTTGGACATGAGAGGGGGCCTGGTGGAGGGTGCCCCTGGATGCTGGGAGGTGGGGGTGCAGGGGGACATGAGTGGGGGCCTGGTGGAGGGTGCCCTGCACTGCTGTGGGGTTCGGGGTGATGGGAGACATGAGTGGGGGCCTGGTGGAGGGTGCCCTGCACTGCTAGGGGGTGGGGTGATGGGAGACATGAGTTGGACATGAGTGGGGGCCTGGTGGAGGGTGCCCCTGGATGCTGGGGTGTGGGGGTGCAGGGGGACATGAGTTGGACATGAGTGGGGGCCTGGTGGAGGGTGCCCCTGGATGCTGGGGGGTGGGGGTGCAGGGGGACATGAGTGGGGGCCTGGTGGAGGGTGCCCTGCACTGCTGGGGGGTGGGGGTGATGGGAGACATGAGTGGGGGCCTGGTGGAGGGTGCCCCTGACTGCTGGGGGGTGGGGGTGATGGGAGACATGAGTTGGACATGAGTGGGGGCCTGGTGGAGAGTGCCCCTGGACGCTGGGGGTTCAGGGGGACATGAGTTGGACATGAGTGGGGGCCTGGTGGAGGGTGCCCCTGGATGCTGGGGGTGCAGGGGGACATGAGTGGGGGCCTGGTGGAGGGTGCCCCTGACTGCTGGGGGTGGGGGTGCAGGGGGACATGAGTTGGACATGAATGGGGGCCTGGTGGAGGGTGCCCTGCACTGCTGGGGGGTGAGGGTGAATGGAGACATGTGTGTGGGCCTGGTGGAGGGTGCCCCTGGATGCTGGGGGGTGGGGGTGCAGGGGGACATGAGTTGGACATGAGTGGGGGCCTGGTGGAGGGTGCCCCTGGATGCTGGGGGGTGGGGGTGCAGGGGGACATGAGTGGGGGCCTGGTGGAGGGTGCCCTGCACTGCTGGGGGGTGGGGGTGATTGGAGACATGAGTGGGGGCCTGGTGGAGGGTGCCCCTGACTGCTGGGGGGGTGGGGGTGATGGGAGACATGAGTGGGGGCCTGGTGGAGGGTGCCCTGCACTGCTGGGGGGTGGGGGTGATGGGAGACATGAGTGGGGGCCTGGTGGAGGGTGCCCTGGATGCTGGGGGGTGGGGTGATGGGAGACATGAGTGGGGTCCTGGTGGAGGGTGCCCCTGACTGCTGGGGGTGGGGGTGCAGGGGGCCATGAGTTGGACATTAGTGGGGGCCTGGTGGAGGGTGCCCTGCACTGCTGGGGGTTGAGGGTGAAGGGAGACATGTGTGGGGCCTGGTGGAGGGTGCCCCTGGATGCTGGGGGGGGTGGGGGCGATGGAAGACATGAGTGGGGGCCTGCTGGAGGGTGCCCCTGGATGCTGGGGGGTGGGGGTGATGGGAGACATGAGTGGGGGCCTGGTGGAGGGTGCCCTGCAATGCTGGGGGGTGGGGGTGATGGGAGACATGAGTTGGACATGAGTGGGGGCCTGGTGGAGGGTGCACCTGGATGCTGGGGGGTGCAGGGGGACATGAGTTGGACATGAGTGGGGGCCTGGTGGAGGGTGCCCCTGGATGCTGGGGGGTGGGGGTGCAGGGGGACATGACTGGGGGCCTGGTGGAGGGTGCCCTGCACTGCTGGGGGGTGGGGGTGATGGGAGACATGAGTGGGGGCCTGGTGGAGGGTGCCCCTGACTGCTGGGGGGTGGGGGTGATGGGAGACATGAGTGGGGGCCTGGTGGAGGGTGCCCTGCACTGCTAGGGGGTGGGGGTGATGGGAGACAAGAGATGGACATGAGTGGGGGCCTGGTGGAGGGTGCCCCTGGATGCTGGGGGGTGGGGGTGCAGGGGGACATGAGTTGGACATGAGTGGGGGCCTGGTGGAGGGTGCCCCTGGATGCTGGGGGGTGGGGGTGATGGGAGACATGAGTTGGACATGAGTGGGGGCCTGGTGGAGGGTGCCCCTGGATGCTGGGGGGTGGGGGTAATGGGAGACATGTGTGGGGGCCTGGTGGAGGGTGCCCTGCAATGCTGGGGGTGGGGGTGATGGGAGACATGAGTTGGACATGAGTGGGGGCCTGGTGGAGGGTGCCCCTGGATGCTGGGTGGTGGGGGTGCAGGGGGACATGAGTTGGGGCCTGGTGGAGGGTGCCCTGCACTGCTGGGGGTGGGGGTGATGGGAGACATGAGTGGGGGCCTGGTGGAGGGTGCCCTGCACTGCTAGGGGTTGGGGGTGATGGGAGACATGAGTTGGACATGAGTGGGGGCGTGGTGGAGGGTGCCCCTGGATGCTGGGGGGGTGGGGGTGCAGAGGGACATGAGTTGGACATGAGTAGGGGCCTGGTGGAGGGTGCCCCTGACTGCTGGGGGGTGGGGGTGCTGGGAGACATGAGTTGGACATGAGTGGGGGCCTGGTGGAGGGTGCCCTGCACTGCTGGGGGGTGGGGGTGATGGGAGACATGAGTGGGGGCCTGGTGGAGGGTGCCCGTGGATGCTGGGGGGTGGGGGTGATGGGAGACATGAGTGGGACCTGGTGGAGGGTGCCCCTGGATGCTGGGGGTGGGGGTGATGGGAGACATGAGTGGGGGCCTGGTGGAGGGTGCCCTGCACTGCTGGGGGGTGGGGGTGATGGGAGACATGAGTGGGGGCCTGGTGGAGGGTGCCCCTGACTGCTGGGGGGTGGGGGTGCAGGGGGACATGAGTGGGGGCCTGGTGGAGGGTGCCCTGCACTGCTGGGGGGTGGGGGTGATGGGAGACATGAGTGGGGGCCTGGTGGAGGGTGCCCTGCACTGCTGGGGGGTGGGGGTGATGGGAGACATGAGTGGGGGCCTGGTGGAGGGTGCCGCTGGATGCTGGGGGTGATGGGAGACATGAGTGGGGGCCTGGTGGAGGGTGCCCTGCACTGCTGGGGGGTGGGGGTGGTGGGAGACATGAGTTTGACATGAGTGGGGTCCTGGTGGAGGGTGCCCTGCACTGCTGGGGGGTGGGGGTGCTGGGAGACATGTGTGGGGGCCTGGTGGAGGGTGCCCCTGGATGCTGGGGGGTGGGGGTGCTGGGAGACGTGTGGGGGCCTGGTGGAGGGTGCCCTGCACTGCTGGGGGTGGGGGTGCTGGGAGACATGAGTTGGACATGAGTGGGGGCCTGGTGGAGGGTGCCCCTGGATGCTGGGGGGTGGGGGTGCAGGGGGACATGAGTGGGGGCCTGGTGGAGGGTGCCCTGCAATGCTGGGGGTGGGGGTGGTGGGAGACATGAGTTGGACATGAGTGGGGGCCTGGTGGAGGGTGCCCCTGGATGCTGGGGGGTGGGGGTGCAGGGGGACATGAGTGGGGGCCTGGTGGAGGGTGCCCTGCACTGCTGGGGGGTGGGGGTGATGGGAGACATGAGTGGGGGCCTGATGGAGGGTGCCCTGCACTGCTGGGGGGTGGGGGTGATGGGAGACATGAGTTGGACATGAGTGGGGGCATGGTGGAGGGTGCCCCTGGATGCTGGGGGGTGGGGGTGCAGGGGACAAGAGTTGTACATGAGTGGGGGCCTGGTGGAGGGTGCCCCTGGATGCTGGGGGGTGGGGGTGCAGGGGGACATGAGTTGGACATGAGTGGGGGCCTGGTGGAGGGTGACCCTGGATGCTGGGGGGTGGGGGTGCAGGGGGACATGAGTGGGGGCCTGGTGGAGGGTGCCCTGCACTGCTGGGGGGGGTGATGGGAGACATGAGTGGGGGCCTGGTGGAAGGTGCCCCTGACTGCTGGGGGGTGGGGGTGATGGGAGACATGAGTGGGGGCCTGGTGGAGGGTGCCCTGCACTGCTGGGGGGTGGGGTTGATGGGAGACATGAGTTGGACATGAGTGGGGGCCTGGTGGAGGGTGCCCCTGACTGCTGGGGGTGGGGGTGCAGGGGGACATGAGTGGGGGCCTGGTGGAGGATGCCCCTGACTGCGGGGGGGTGGGGGTGATGGGAGACATGAGTGGGGGCCTGGTGGAGGGTGCCCTGCACTGCTGGGGGGTGGGGGTGATGGGAGACATGAGTTGGACATGAGTGGGGGCCTGGTGGAGGGTGCCCCTGGATGCTGGGGGTGGGGGTGCAGGGGGACATGAGTGGGGGCCTGGTGGAGGGTGCCCCTGGATGCTGGGGGGTCGGGGTGCAGGGGGACATGAGTTGGACATGAGTGGGGGCCTGGTGGAGGGTGCCCCTGGATGCTGGGGGTGGGGGTGCAGGGGGACATGAGTGGGGGCCTGGTGGAGGGTGCCCTGCACTGCTGGGGGGTGGGGGCAATGGGAGACATGAGTGGGGGACTGGTGGAGGGTGCCCTGCACTGCTGGGGGGTGGGGGTGATGGGAGACATGAGTTGGACATGAGTGGGGGCCTGGTGGAGAGTGCCCCTGGATGCTGGGGGGTGGGGGTGCAGGGGGACATGAGTGGGGGCCTGGTGGAGGGTGCCCTGCACTGCTGGGGGGTGGGGGTGATGGGAGACAAGAGTGGGGGCCTGGTGGAGGGTGCCCCTGACTGCTGGGGGGTGGGGGTGATGGGAGACATGAGTGAGGGCCTGGTGGAGGGTGCCCTGCACTGCTGGGGGGTGGGGGTGATGGGAGACATGAGTTGGACATGAGTGGGGGCCTGGTGGAGAGTGCCCCTGGATGCTGGGGGTGCAGGGGGACATGAGTTGGACATGAGTGGGGGCCTGGTGGAGGGTGCCCCTGGATGCTGGGGGGTGGGGGTGCAGGGGACATGAGTGGGGGCCTGGTGGAGGGTGCCCTGCACTGCTGGGGGGTGGGGGTGATTGGAGACATGAGTGGGGGCCTGGTGGAGAGGGGCCCCTGACTGCTGGGGGGTGGGGGTGATGGGCGACATGAGTAGGGGCCTGGTGGAGGGTGCCCTGCACTGCTGGGGGTGGGGGTGATGGGAGACATGAGTGGGGGCCTGATGGAGGGTGCCCCTGGATGCTGGGGGGTGGGGGTAATGGGAGACATGAGAGTGGGCCTGGTGGAGGGTGCCCTGCACTGCTGGGAGGTGGGGGTGATGGGAGACATGAGTTGGACATGAGTGGGGGCCTGGTGGAGAGTGCCCCTGGATGCTGGGGGGTGGGGGTGCAGGGGGACATGAGTTGGACATGAGTGGGGGCCTGGTGGAGGGTGCCCCTGGATGCTGGGGGGTGGGGGTGCAGGGGGACATGAGTGGGGGCCTGGTGGAGGGTGCCCTGCACTTCTGGGGGGTGGGGGTGATTGGAGACATGAGTGGGGGCCTGGTGGATGGTGCCCCTGACCGCTGGGGGGTGGGGGTGATGGGAGACATGAGTGGGGGCCTGGTGGGGGGTGCCCTGCACTGCTGGGGGGTGGGGGTGATGGGAGACATGGGTGGGGGACTGGTGGAGGGTGCCCCTGGATGCTGGGGTGTGGGGGTGAAGGGAGACATGAGTGGGGGCCTGGTGGAGGGTGCCCCTGACTGCTGGGGGTGGGGGTGCAGGGGGACATGAGTTCGACATGAGTGGGGGCCTGGTGGAGGGTGCCCTGCACTGCTGGGGGGTGGGGGTGATGGGAGACATGTGTGGGGGCCTGGTGGAGGGTGCCCCTGGATGCTGGGGGGGTGGGGTGATGGAAGACTCGAGTGGGGGCCTGGTGGAGGGTGCCCCTGGATGCTGGGGGGTGGGGGTGATGGGAGACATGAGTGGGGGCCTGGTGGAGGGTGTCCTGCAATGCTGGGGGTGGGGGTGATGGGAGACATGAGTTGGACATGAGTGGGGGCCTGGTGGAGGGTGCCCCTGGATGCTGGGTGGTGGGGGTGCAGGGGGACATGAGTTGGACATGAGTGGGGGCCTGGTGGAGGGTGCCCCTGGATGCTGGGGGGTAGGGGTGCAGGGGGACATGAGTGGGGGCCTGGTGGAGGGTGCCCTGCACTGCTGGGGGTGGGGGTGATGGGAGACATGAGTGGGGGCCTGGTGGAGGGTGCCCCTGACTGCTGGGGGGTGGGGGTGATGGGAGACATGTGTGGGGGCCTGGTGGAGGGTGCCCCTGGATGCTGGGGGGGTGGGGTGATGGAAGACATGAGTGGGGGCCTGGTGGAGGGTGCCCCTGGATGCTGGGGGGTGGGGGTGATGGGAGACATGAGTGGGGGCCTGGTGGAGGGTGTCCTGCAATGCTGGGGGTGGGGGTGCAGGGGGACATGAGTTCGACATGAGTGGGGGCCTGGTGGAGGGTGCCCTGCACTGCTGGGGGGTGGGGGTGATGGGAGACATGTGTGGGGGCCTGGTGGAGGGTGCCCCTGGATGCTGGGGGGGTGGGGTGATGGAAGACATGAGTGGGGGCCTGGTGGAGGGTGCCCCTGGATGCTGGGGGGTGGGGGTGATGGGAGACATGAGTGGGGGCCTGGTGGAGGGTGTCCTGCAATGCTGGGGGTGGGGGTGATGGGAGACATGAGTTGGACATGAGTGGGGGCCTGGTGGAGGGTGCCCCTGGATGCTGGGTGGTGGGGGTGCAGGGGGACATGAGTTGGACATGAGTGGGGGCCTGGTGGAGGGTGCCCCTGGATGCTGGGGGGTAGGGGTGCAGGGGGACATGACTGGGGGCCTGGTGGAGGGTGCCCTGCACTGCTGGGGGTGGGGGTGATGGGAGACATGAGTGGGGGCCTGGTGGAGGGTGCCCCTGACTGCTGGGGGGTGGGGGTGATGGGAGACATGAGTGGGGGCCTGGTGGAGGGTGCCCTGCACTGCTAGGGGGTGGGGGTGATGGGAGACATGAGTGGGGGCCTGGTGGAGGGTGCCCCTGACTGCTGGGGGGTGGGGGTGATGGGAGACATGAGTGGGGGCCTGGTGGAGGGTGCCCCTGACTGCTGGGGGGTGGGGGTGATAGGAGACATGAGTGGGGGCCTGGTGGAGGGTGCCCTGCACTGCTGGGGGGTGGGGGTGATGGGAGACATGAGTTGGACATGAGTGGGGGCCTGGTGGAGAGTGCCCCTGGACGCTGGGGGTTCAGGGGGACATGAGTTGGACATGAGTGGGGGCCTGGTGGAGGGTGCCCCTGGATGCTGGGGGTGCAGGGGGACATGAGTGGGGGCCTGGTGGAGGGTGCCCCTGACTGCTGGGGGGTGGGGGTGATGGGAGACATGAGTGGGGGCCTGGTGGAGGGTGCCCGTGGATGCTGGGGGGTGGGGGTGATGGGAGACATGAGTGGGGGCCTGGTGGAGGGTGCCCCTGATTGCTGGGGGGTGGGGGTGCAGGGGGACATGAGTGGGGGCCTGGTGGAGCGTGCCCCTGACTGCTGGGGGGTGGGGGTGATGGGAGACATGTGTGGGGGCCTGGTGGAGGGTGCCCTGCCTGCACTGCTGGGGGTGGGTGTGATGGGAGACATGAGTTGGACATGAGTGGGGGCCTGGTGGAGGGTGCCCCTGGATGCTGGGGGGGGGTCGGGGTGCAGGGGGACATGAGTTGGACATGAGTGGGGGCCTGGTGGAGGGTGCCCCTGGATGCTGGGGGGTGGGGGTGCAGGGGGAATTGAGTGGGGGCCTGGTGGAGGGTGCCCTGCACTGCTGGGGGGTGGGGGTGATGGGAGACATGAGTGGGGGCCTGGTGGAGGGTGCCCCTGACTGCTGGGGGGTGGGGGTGATGGGAGACATGAGTGGGGGCCTGGTGGAGGGTGCCCTGCAGTGCTGGGGGGTGGGGGTGATGGGAGACATGAGTTGGACATGAGTGGGGGACTGGTGGAGGGTGCCCCTGGATGCTGGGGGGTGGGGGTGCAGGGGACATGAGTGGGGGTCTGGTGGAGGGTGCCCTGCACTGCTGGGGGGTGGGGGTGATTGGAGACATGAGTGGGGGCTGGTGGAGGGTGCCCTGCACTGCTGGGGGGTGGGGGTGATGGGAGACATGATTGGGGGCAGGTGGAGGGTGCCCCTGGATGCTGGGGGGTGGGGGTGATGGGAGACATGATTGGGGGCCTGGTGGAGGGTGCCCCTGGATGCTGGGGGGTGGGGGTGATGGGAGACATTAGTGGGGGCCTGGTGGAGGGTGCCCTGCACTGCTGGGGGGTGGGGGTGATGGGAGACATGAGTTGGACATGAGTCGGGGCCTGGTGGAGAGTGCCCCTGGATGCTGGGGGGTGGGGGTGCAGGGGGACATGAGTTGGACATGAGTGGGGGCCTGGTGGAGGGTGCCCCTGGATGCTGGGGGGTGGGGGTGCAGGGGGACATGAGTGGGGGCCTGGTGGAGGGTGCCCCTGGATGCTGGGGGGTGGGGGTGATGGGAGACATGAGTGGGGGCCTGGTGGAGGGTGCCCCTGACTGCTGGGGGTGGGGGTGCAGGGGGACATGAGTTGGACATGAGTGGGGGCCTGGTGGAGGGTGCCCTGCACTGCTGGGGGGTGGGGGTGATGGGAGACATGTGTGGGAGCCTGGTGGAGGGTGCCCCTGGATGCTGGGGGGGTGGGGTGATGGAAGACATGAGCGGGGGCCTGGTGGAGGGTGCCCCTGGATGCTGGGGGGTGGGGGTGATGGGAGACATGAGTTGGACATGAGTGGGGGCCTGGTGGAGGGTGCCCCTGGATGCTGGGGGGTGGGGGTAATGGGAGACATGTGTGGGGGCCTGGTGGAGGGTGCCCTGCAATGCTGGGGGTGGGGGTGATGGGAGACATGAGTTGGACATGAGTGGGGGCCTGGTGGAGGGTGCCCCTGGATGCTGGGTGGTGGGGGTGCAGGGGGACATGAGTTGGGGCCTGGTGGAGGGTGCCCTGCACTGCTGGGGGTGGGGGTGATGGGAGACATGAGTGGGGGCCTGGTGGAGGGTGCCCTGCACTGCTAGGGGTTGGGGGTGATGGGAGACATGAGTTGGACATGAGTGGGGGCCTGGTGGAGGGTGCCCCTGGATGCTGGGGGGTGGGGGTGCAGAGGGACATGAGTTGGACATGAGTAGGGGCCTGGTGGAGGGTGCCCCTGACTGCTGGGGGGTGGGGGTGCTGGGAGACATGAGTTGGACATGAGTGGGGGCCTGGTGGAGGGTGCCCTGCACTGCTGGGGGGTGGGGGTGATGGGAGACATGAGTGGGGGCCTGGTGGAGGGTGCCCGTGGATGCTGGGGGGTGGGGGTGATGGGAGACATGAGTGGGACCTAGTGGAGGGTGCCCCTGGATGCTGGGGGTGGGGGTGATGGGAGACATGAGTGGGGGCCTGGTGGAGGGTGCCCTGCACTGCTGGGGGGTGGGGGTGATGGGAGACATGAGTGGGGGCCTGGTGGAGGGTGCCCCTGACTGCTGGGGGGTGGGGGTGCAGGGGGACATGAGTGGGGGCCTGGTGGAGGGTGCCCTGCACTGCTGGGGGGTGGGGGTGATGGGAGACATGAGTGGGGGCCTGGTGGAGGGTGCCCTGCACTGCTGGGGGGTGGGGGTGATGGGAGACATGAGTGGGGGCCTGGTGGAGGGTGCCATTGGATGCAGGGGGTGATGGGAGACATGAGTGGGGGCCTGGTGGAGGGTGCCCTGCACTGCTGGGGGGTGGGGGTGGTGGGAGACATGAGTTGGACATGAGTGGGGTCCTGGTGGAGGGTGCCCTGCACTGCTGGGGGGTGGGGGTGCTGGGAGACATGTGTGGGGGCCTGGTGGAGGGTGCCCCTGGATGCTGGGGGTGCTGGGAGACGTGTGGGGGCCTGGTGGAGGGTGCCCTGCACTGCTGGGGGTGGGGGTGCTGGGAGACATGAGTTGGACATGAGTGGGGGCCTGGTGGAGGGTGCCCCTGGATGCTGGGGGGTGGGGGTGCAGGGGGACATGAGTGGGGGCCTGGTGGAGGGTGCCCTGCAATGCTGGGGGTGGGGGTGATGGGAGACATGAGTTGGACATGAGTGGGGGCCTGGTGGAGGGTGCCCCTGGATGCTGGGGGGTGGGGGTGCAGGGGGACATGAGTGGGGGCCTGGTGGAGGGTGCCCTGCACTGCTGGGGGGTGGGGGTGATGGGAGACATGAGTGGGGGCCTGATGGAGGGTGCCCTGCACTGCTGGGGGGTGGGGGTGATGGGAGACATGAGTTGGACATGAGTGGGGGCATGGTGGAGGGTGCCCCTGGATGCTGGGGGGTGGGGGTGCAGGGGACAAGAGTTGTACATGAGTGGGGGCCTGGTGGAGGGTGCCCCTGGATGCTGGGGGGTGGGGGTGCAGGGGGACATGAGTTGGACATGAGTGGGGGCCTGGTGGAGGGTGACCCTGGATGCTGGGGGGTGGGGGTGCAGGGGGACATGAGTGGGGGCCTGGTGGAGGGTGCCCTGCACTGCTGGGGGGGGGGTGATGGGAGACATGAGTGGGGGCCTGGTGGAAGGTGCCCCTGACTGCTGGGGGGTGGGGTGATGGGAGACATGAGTGGGGGCCTGGTGGAGGGTGCCCTGCACTGCTGGGGGGTGGGGTTGATGGGAGACATGAGTTGGACATGAGTGGGGGCCTGGTGGAGGGTGCCCCTGACTGCTGGGGGTGGGGGTGCAGGGGGACATGAGTGGGGGCCTGGTGGAGGATGCCCCTGACTGCGGGGGGGTGGGGGTGATGGGAGACATGAGTGGGGGCCTGGTGGAGGGTGCCCTGCACTGCTGGAGGGTGGGGGTGATGGGAGACATGAGTTGGACATGAGTGGGGGCCTGGTGGAGGGTGCCCCTGGATGCTGGGGGTGGGGGTGCAGGGGGACATGAGTGGGGGCCTGGTGGAGGGTGCCCCTGGATGCTGGGGGGTCGGGGTGCAGGGGGACATGAGTTGGACATGAGTGGGGGCCTGGTGGAGGGTGCCCCTGGATGCTGGGGGCGGGGGTGCAGGGGGACATGAGTGGGGGCCTGGTGGAGGGTGCCCTGCACTGCTGGGGGGTGGGGGCGATGGGAGACATGAGTGGGGGCCTGGTGGAGGGTGCCCTGCAATGCTGGGGGTGGGGGTGATGGGAGACATGAGTTGGACATGAGTGGGGGCCTGGTGGAGGGTGCCCCTGGATGCTGGGTGGTGGGGGTGCAGGGGGACATGAGTTGGGGCCTGGTGGAGGGTGCCCTGCACTGCTGGGGGTGGGGGTGATGGGAGACATGAGTGGGGGCCTGGTGGAGGGTGCCCTGCACTGCTAGGGGTTGGGGGTGATGGGAGACATGAGTTGGACATGAGTGGGGGCCTGGTGGAGGGTGCCCCTGGATGCTGGGGGGTGGGGGTGCAGAGGGACATGAGTTGGACATGAGTAGGGGCCTGGTGGAGGGTGCCCCTGACTGCTGGGGGGTGGGGGTGCTGGGAGACATGAGTTGGACATGAGTGGGGGCCTGGTGGAGGGTGCCCTGCACTGCTGGGGGGTGGGGGTGATGGGAGACATGAGTGGGGGCCTGGTGGAGGGTGCCCGTGGATGCTGGGGGGTGGGGGTGATGGGAGACATGAGTGGGACCTGGTGGAGGGTGCCCCTGGATGCTGGGGGTGGGGGTGATGGGAGACATGAGTGGGGGCCTGGTGGAGGGTGCCCTGCACTGCTGGGGGGTGGGGGTGATGGGAGACATGAGTGGGGGCCTGGTGGAGGGTGCCCCTGACTGCTGGGGGGTGGGGGTGCAGGGGGACATGAGTGGGGGCCTGGTGGAGGGTGCCCTGCACTGCTGGGGGGTGGGGGTGATGGGAGACATGAGTGGGGGCCTGGTGGAGGGTGCCCTGCACTGCTGGGGGGTGGGGGTGATGGGAGACATGAGTGGGGGCCTGGTGGAGGGTGCCCCTGGATGCTGGGGGTGATGGGAGACATGAGTGGGGGCCTGGTGGAGGGTGCCCTGCACTGCTGGGGGGTGGGGGTGGTGGGAGACATGAGTTGGACATGAGTGGGGTCCTGGTGGAGGGTGCCCTGCACTGCTGGGGGGTGGGGGTGCTGGGAGACATGTGTGGGGGCCTGGTGGAGGGTGCCCCTGGATGCTGGGGGGTGGGGGTGCTGGGAGACGTGTGGGGGCCTGGTGGAGGGTGCCCTGCACTGCTGGGGGTGGGGGTGCTGGGAGACATGAGTTGGACATGAGTGGGGGCCTGGTGGAGGGTGCCCCTGGATTGGATGCTGGGGGGTGGGGGTGCAGGGGGACATGAGTGGGGGCCTGGTGGAGGGTGCCCTGCAATGCTGGGGGTGGGGGTGATGGGAGACATGAGTTGGAAGTGAGTGGGGGCCTGGTGGAGGGTGCCCCTGGATGCTGGGGGGTGGGGGTGCAGGGGGACATGAGTGGGGGCCTGGTGGAGGGTGCCCTGCACTGCTGGGGGGTGGGGGTGATGGGAGACATGAGTGGGGGCCTGATGGAGGGTGCCCTGCACTGCTGGGGGGTGGGGGTGATGGGAGACATGAGTGGGGGCCTGGTGGAGGGTGCCCTGCACTGCTGGGGGGTGGGGGTGATGGGAGACATGAGTGGGGGCCTGGTGGAGGGTGCCATTGGATGCAGGGGGTGATGGGAGACATGAGTGGGGGCCTGGTGGAGGGTGCCCTGCACTGCTGGGGGGTGGGGGTGGTGGGAGACATGAGTTGGACATGAGTGGGGTCCTGGTGGAGGGTGCCCTGCACTGCTGGGGGGTGGGGGTGCTGGGAGACATGTGTGGGGGCCTGGTGGAGGGTGCCCCTGGATGCTGGGGGTGCTGGGAGACGTGTGGGGGCCTGGTGGAGGGTGCCCTGCACTGCTGGGGGTGGGGGTGCTGGGAGACATGAGTTGGACATGAGTGGGGGCCTGGTGGAGGGTGCCCCTGGATGCTGGGGGGTGGGGGTGCAGGGGGACATGAGTGGGGGCCTGGTGGAGGGTGCCCTGCACTGCTGGGGGGTGGGGGTGATGGGAGACATGAGTGGGGGCCTGATGGAGGGTGCCCTGCACTGCTGGGGGGTGGGGGTGATGGGAGACATGAGTTGGACATGAGTGGGGGCATGGTGGAGGGTGCCCCTGGATGCTGGGGGGTGGGGGTGCAGGGGACAAGAGTTGTACATGAGTGGGGGCCTGGTGGAGGGTGCCCCTGGATGCTGGGGGGTGGGGGTGCAGGGGGACATGAGTTGGACATGAGTGGGGGCCTGGTGGAGGGTGACCCTGGATGCTGGGGGGTGGGGGTGCAGGGGGACATGAGTGGGGGCCTGGTGGAGGGTGCCCTGCACTGCTGGGGGGGGTGATGGGAGACATGAGTGGGGGCCTGGTGGAAGGTGCCCCTGACTGCTGGGGGGTGGGGTGATGGGAGACATGAGTGGGGGCCTGGTGGAGGGTGCCCTGCACTGCTGGGGGGTGGGGTTGATGGGAGACATGAGTTGGACATGAGTGGGGGCCTGGTGGAGGGTGCCCCTGACTGCTGGGGGTGGGGGTGCAGGGGGACATGAGTGGGGGCCTGGTGGAGGATGCCCCTGACTGCGGGGGGGTGGGGGTGATGGGAGACATGAGTGGGGGCCTGGTGGAGGGTGCCCTGCACTGCTGGAGGGTGGGGGTGATGGGAGACATGAGTTGGACATGAGTGGGGGCCTGGTGGAGGGTGCCCCTGGATGCTGGGGGTGGGGGTGCAGGGGGACATGAGTGGGGGCCTGGTGGAGGGTGCCCCTGGATGCTGGGGGGTCGGGGTGCAGGGGGACATGAGTTGGACATGAGTGGGGGCCTGGTGGAGGGTGCCCCTGGATGCTGGGGGCGGGGGTGCAGGGGGACATGAGTGGGGGCCTGGTGGAGGGTGCCCTGCACTGCTGGGGGGTGGGGGCGATGGGAGACATGAGTGGGGGCCTGGTGGAGGGTGCCCTGCAATGCTGGGGGTGGGGGTGATGGGAGACATGAGTTGGACATGAGTGGGGGCCTGGTGGAGGGTGCCCCTGGATGCTGGGTGGTGGGGGTGCAGGGGGACATGAGTTGGGGCCTGGTGGAGGGTGCCCTGCACTGCTGGGGGTGGGGGTGATGGGAGACATGAGTGGGGGCCTGGTGGAGGGTGCCCTGCACTGCTAGGGGTTGGGGGTGATGGGAGACATGAGTTGGACATGAGTGGGGGCCTGGTGGAGGGTGCCCCTGGATGCTGGGGGGTGGGGGTGCAGAGGGACATGAGTTGGACATGAGTAGGGGCCTGGTGGAGGGTGCCCCTGACTGCTGGGGGGTGGGGGTGCTGGGAGACATGAGTTGGACATGAGTGGGGGCCTGGTGGAGGGTGCCCTGCACTGCTGGGGGGTGGGGGTGATGGGAGACATGAGTGGGGGCCTGGTGGAGGGTGCCCGTGGATGCTGGGGGGTGGGGGTGATGGGAGACATGAGTGGGACCTGGTGGAGGGTGCCCCTGGATGCTGGGGGTGGGGGTGATGGGAGACATGAGTGGGGGCCTGGTGGAGGGTGCCCTGCACTGCTGGGGGGTGGGGGTGATGGGAGACATGAGTGGGGGCCTGGTGGAGGGTGCCCCTGACTGCTGGGGGGTGGGGGTGCAGGGGGACATGAGTGGGGGCCTGGTGGAGGGTGCCCTGCACTGCTGGGGGGTGGGGGTGATGGGAGACATGAGTGGGGGCCTGGTGGAGGGTGCCCTGCACTGCTGGGGGGTGGGGGTGCTGGGAGACGTGTGGGGGCCTGGTGGAGGGTGCCCTGCACTGCTGGGGGTGGGGGTGCTGGGAGACATGAGTTGGACATGAGTGGGGGCCTGGTGGAGGGTGCCCCTGGATGCTGGGGGGTGGGGGTGCAGGGGGACATGAGTGGGGGCCTGGTGGAGGGTGCCCTGCAATGCTGGGGGTGGGGGTGATGGGAGACATGAGTTGGAAGTGAGTGGGGGCCTGGTGGAGGGTGCCCCTGGATGCTGGGGGGTGGGGGTGCAGGGGGACATGAGTGGGGGCCTGGTGGAGGGTGCCCTGCACTGCTGGGGGGTGGGGGTGATGGGAGACATGAGTGGGGGCCTGATGGAGGGTGCCCTGCACTGCTGGGGGGTGGGGGTGATGGGAGACATGAGTGGGGGCCTGGTGGAGGGTGCCCCTGGATGCTGGGGGGTGGGGGTGCAGGGGACAAGAGTTGTACATGAGTGGGGGCCTGGTGGAGGGTGCCCCTGGATGCTGGGGGGTGGGGGTGCAGGGGGACATGAGTTGGACATGAGTGGGGGCCTGGTGGAGGGTGACCCTGGATGCTGGGGGGTGGGGGTGCAGGGGGACATGAGTGGGGGCCTGGTGGAGGGTGCCCTGCACTGCTGGGGGGGGGTGATGGGAGACATGAGTGGGGGCCTGGTGGAAGGTGCCCCTGACTGCTGGGGGGTGGGGGTGATGGGAGACATGAGTGGGGGCCTGGTGGAGGGTGCCCTGCACTGCTGGGGGGTGGGGTTGATGGGAGACATGAGTTGGACATGAGTGGGGGCCTGGTGGAGGGTGCCCCTGACTGCTGGGGGTGGGGGTGCAGGGGGACATGAGTGGGGGCCTGGTGGAGGATGCCCCTGACTGCGGGGGGGTGGGGGTGATGGGAGACATGAGTGGGGGCCTGGTGGAGGGTGCCCTGCACTGCTGGGGGGTGGGGGTGATGGGAGACATGAGTTGGACATGAGTGGGGGCCTGGTGGAGGGTGCCCCTGGATCCTGGGGGTGGGGGTGCAGGGGGACATGAGTGGGGGCCTGGTGGAGGGTGCCCCTGGATGCTGGGGGGTCGGGGTGCAGGGGGACATGAGTGGGGGCCTGGTGGAGGGTGCCCCTGGATGCTGGGGGTGGGGGTGCAGGGGGACATGAGTGGGGGCCTGGTGGAGGGTGCCCTGCACTGCTGGGGGGTGGGGGCGATGGGAGACATGAGTGGGGGACTGGTGGAGGGTGCCCTGCACTGCTGGGGGGTGGGGGTGATGGGAGACATGAGTTGGACATGAGTGGGGGCCTGGTGGAGAGTGCCCCTGGATGCTGGGGGGTGGGGGTGCAGGGGGACATGAGTGGGGGCCTGGTGGAGGGTGCCCTGCACTGCTGGGGGGTGGGGGTGATGGGAGACATGAGTGGGGGCCTGGTGGAGGGTGCCCCTGACTGCTGGGGGGTGGGGGTGATGGGAGACATGAGTGGGGGCCTGGTGGAGGGTGCCCTGCACTGCTGGGGGGTGGGGGTGATGGGAGACACAAGTTGGACATGAGTGGGGGCCTGGTGGAGAGTGCCCCTGGATGCTGGGGGTGCAGGGGGACATGAGTTGGACATGAGTGGGGGCCTGGTGGAGGGTGCCCCTGGATGCTGGGGGGTGGGGGTGCAGGGGACATGAGTGGGGGCCTGGTGGAGGGTGCCCTGCACTGCTGGGGGGTGGGGGTGATTGGAGACATGAGTGGGGGCCTGGTGGAGAGGGGCCCCTGACTGCTGGGGGTGGGGGTGATGGGAGACATGAGTGGGGGCCTGATGGAGGGTGCCCCTGGATGCTGGGGGGTGGGGGTAATGGGAGACATGAGAGTGGGCCTGGTGGAGGGTGCCCTGCACTGCTGGGGGGTGGGGGTGATGGGAGACATGAGTTGGACATGAGTGGGGGCCTGGTGGAGAGTGCCCCTGGATGCTGGGGGGTGGGGGTGCAGGGGGACATGAGTTGGACATGAGTGGGGGCCTGGTGGAGGGTGCCCCTGGATGCTGGGGGGTGGGGGTGCAGGGGGACATGAGTGGGGGCCTGGTGGAGGGTGCCCTGCACTTCTGGGGGGTGGGGGTGATGGAGACATGAGTGGGGGCCTGGTGGATGGTGCCCCTGACCGCTGGGGGGTGGGGGTGATGGGAGACATGAGTGGGGGCCTGGTGGGGGGTGCCCTGCACTGCTGGGGGGTGGGGGTGATGGGAGACATGGGTGGGGGCCTGGTGGAGGGTGCCCCTGGATGCTGGGGTGTGGGGGTGAAGGGAGACATGAGTGGGGGCCTGGTGGAGGGTGCCCCTGACTGCTGGGGGTGGGGGTGCAGGGGGACATGCGTTCGACATGAGTGGGGGCCTGGTGGAGGGTGCCCTGCACTGCTGGGGGGTGGGGGTGATGGGAGACATGTGTGGGGGCCTGGTGGAGGGTGCCCCTGGATGCTGGGGGGGTGGGGTGATGGAAGACATGAGTGGGGGCCTGGTGGAGGGTGCCCCTGGATGCTGGGGGGTGGGGGTGATGGGAGACATGAGTGGGGGCCTGGTGGAGGGTGTCCTGCAATGCTGGGGGTGGGGGTGATGGGAGACATGAGTTGGACATGAGTGGGGGCCTGGTGGAGGGTGCCCCTGGATGCTGGGTGGTGGGGGTGCAGGGGGACATGAGTTGGACATGAGTGGGGGCCTGGTGGAGGGTGCCCCTGGATGCTGGGGGGTAGGGGTGCAGGGGGACATGAGTGGGGGCCTGGTGGAGGGTGCCCTGCACTGCTGGGGGTGGGGGTGATGGGAGACATGAGTGGGGGCCTGGTGGAGGGTGCCCCTGACTGCTGGGGGGTGGGGGTGATGGGAGACATGAGTGGGGGCCTGGTGGAGGGTGCCCTGCACTGCTAGGGGGTGGGGGTGATGGGAGACATGAGTGGGGGCCTGGTGGAGGGTGCCCCTGGATGCTGGGGGGTGGGGGTGATGGGAGACATGAGTGGGGGCCTGGTGGAGGGTGCCCCTGACTGCTGGGGGGTGGGGGTGATAGGAGACATGAGTGGGGGCCTGGTGGAGGGTGCCCTGCACTGCTGGGGGGTGGGGGTGATGGGAGACATGAGTTGGACATGAGTGGGGGCCTGGTGGAGAGTGCCCCTGGACGCTGGGGGTTCAGGGGGACATGAGTTGGACATGAGTGGGGGCCTGGTGGAGGGTGCCCCTGGATGCTGGGGGTGCAGGGGGACATGAGTGGGGGCCTGGTGGAGGGTGCCCCTGACTGCTGGGGGGTGGGGGTGATGGGAGACATGAGTGGGGGCCTGGTGGAGGGTGCCCGTGGATGCTGGGGGGTGGGGGTGATGGGAGACATGAGTGGGACCTGGTGGAGGGTGCCCCTGGATGCTGGGGGGTGGGGGTGATGGGAGACATGAGTGGGGGCCTGGTGGCAGGTGCCCTGCACTGCTGGGGGGTGGGGGTGATGGGACACATGAGTTGGACATGAGTGGGGGCGTGGTGGAAGGTGCCCCTGGATGCTGGGGGGTGAGGGTGCAGGGGGACATGAGTGGGGGCCTGGTGGAGGGTGCCCTGCACTGCTGGGGGGTGGGGGTGATGGGAGACATGAGTGGGGGCCTGGTGGAGGGTGCCCCTGACTGCTGGGGGTGGGGGTGATAGGAGACATGAGTGGGGGCCTGGTGGAGGGTGCCCTGCACTGCTGGGGGGTGGGGGTGATGGGAGACATGAGTTGGACATGAGTGGGGGCCTGGTGGAGAGTGCCCCTGGACGCTGGGGGTTCAGGGGGACATGAGTTGGACATGAGTGGGGGCCTGGTGGAGGGTGCCCCTGGATGCTGGGGGTGCAGGGGGACATGAGTGGGGGCCTGGTGGAGGGTGCCCCTGACTGCTGGGGGTGGGGGTGCAGGGGGACATGAGTTGGACATGAATGGGGGTCTGGTGGAGGGTGCCCTGCACTGCTGGGGGTGAGGGTGAAGGGAGACATGTGTGGGGGCCTGGTGGAGGGTGCCCTTGGATGCTGGGGGGTGGGGGTGGAGGGGGACATGAGTTGGACATGAGTGGGGGCCTGGTGGGGGGTGCCCTGCACTGCTGGGGGGTGAGGGTGAAGGGAGACATGAGTGAGGGCCTGGTGGAGGGTGCCCTGCAATGCTGGGGGGGTGGGGGTGATGGGAGACATGAGTTGGACATGAGTGGGGGCCTGGTGGAGGGTGCCCCTGGATGCTGGGGGGTGGGGGTGCAGGGGGAATTGAGTGGGGGCCTGGTGGAGGGTGCCCTGCACTGCTGGGGGGTGGGGGTGATGGGAGACATGAGTGGGGGCCTGGTGGAGGGTGCCCCTGACTGCTGGGGGGTGGGGGTGATGGGAGACATGAGTGGGGGCCTGGTGGAGGGTGCCCTGCAGTGCTGGGGGGTGGGGGTGATGGGAGACATGAGTTGGACATGAGTGGGGGCCTGGTGGAGAGTGCCCCTGGATGCTGGGGGGTGGGGGTGCAGGGGGACATGAGTTGGACATGAGTGGGGGACTGGTGGAGGGTGCCCCTGGATGCTGGGGGGTGGGGGTGCAGGGGACATGAGTGGGGGTCTGGTGGAGGGTGCCCTGCACTGCTGGGGGGTGGGGGTGATTGGAGACATGAGTGGGGGCCTGGTGGAGGGTGCCCTGCACTGCTGGGGGGTGGGGGTGATGGGAGACATGATTGGGGGCAGGTGGAGGGTGCCCCTGGATGCTGGGGGGTGGGGGTGATGGGAGACATGATTGGGGGCCTGGTGGAGGGTGCCCCTGGATGCTGGGGGTGATGGGAGACATTAGTGGGGGCCTGGTGGAGGGTGCCCTGCACTGCTGGGGGGTGGGGGTGATGGGAGACATGAGTTGGACATGAGTCGGGGCCTGGTGGAGAGTGCCCCTGGATGCTGGGGGGTGGGGGTGCAGGGGGACATGAGTTGGACATGAGTGGGGGCCTGGTGGAGGGTGCCCCTGGATGCTGGGGGGTGGGGGTGCAGGGGGACATGAGTGGGGGCCTGGTGGAGGGTGCCCCTGGATGCTGGGGGGTGGGGGTGATGGGAGACATGAGTGGGGGCCTGGTGGAGGGTGCCCCTGACTGCTGGGGGTGGGGGTGCAGGGGGACATGAGTTGGACATGAGTGGGGGCCTGGTGGAGGGTGCCCTGCACTGCTGGGGGGTGGGGGTGATGGGAGACATGTGTGGGAGCCTGGTGGAGGGTGCCCCTGGATGCTGGGGGGGTGGGGTGATGGAAGACAAGTAGCGGGGGCCTGGTGGAGGGTGCCCTGGATGCTGGGGGGTGGGGGTGATGGGAGACATGAGTTGGACATGAGTGGGGGCCTGGTGGAGGGTGCCCCTGGATGCTGGGGGGTGGGGGTAATGGGAGACATGTGTGGGGGCCTGGTGGAGGGTGCCCTGCAATGCTGGGGGTGGGGGTGATGGGAGACATGAGTTGGACATGAGTGGGGGCCTGGTGGAGGGTGCCCCTGGATGCTGGGTGGTGGGGGTGCAGGGGGACATGAGTTGGGGCCTGGTGGAGGGTGCCCTGCACTGCTGGGGGTGGGGGTGATGGGAGACATGAGTGGGGGCCTGGTGGAGGGTGCCCTGCACTGCTAGGGGTTGGGGGTGATGGGAGACATGAGTTGGACATGAGTGGGGGCCTGGTGGAGGGTGCCCCTGGATGCTGGGGGGTGGGGGTGCAGAGGGACATGAGTTGGACATGAGTAGGGGCCTGGTGGAGGGTGCCCCTGACTGCTGGGGGGTGGGGGTGCTGGGAGACATGAGTTGGACATGAGTGGGGGCCTGGTGGAGGGTGCCCTGCACTGCTGGGGGGTGGGGGTGATGGGAGACATGAGTGGGGGCCTGGTGGAGGGTGCCCGTGGATGCTGGGGGGTGGGGGTGATGGGAGACATGAGTGGGACCTGGTGGAGGGTGCCCCTGGATGCTGGGGGTGGGGGTGATGGGAGACATGAGTGGGGGCCTGGTGGAGGGTGCCCTGCACTGCTGGGGGTGATGGGAGACATGAGTGGGGGCCTGGTGGAGGGTGCCCCTGACTGCTGGGGGGTGGGGGTGCAGGGGGACATGAGTGGGGGCCTGGTGGAGGGTGCCCTGCACTGCTGGGGGGTGGGGGTGATGGGAGACATGAGTGGGGGCCTGGTGGAGGGTGCCCTGCACTGCTGGGGGGTGGGGGTGATGGGAGACATGAGTGGGGGCCTGGTGGAGGGTGCCCCTGGATGCTGGGGGTGATGGGAGACATGAGTGGGGGCCTGGTGGAGGGTGCCCTGCACTGCTGGGGGGTGGGGGTGGTGGGAGACATGAGTTGGACATGAGTGGGGTCCTGGTGGAGGGTGCCCTGCACTGCTGGGGGGTGGGGGTGCTGGGAGACATGTGTGGGGGCCTGGTGGAGGGTGCCCCTGGATGCTGGGGGGTGGGGGTGCTGGGAGACGTGTGGGGGCCTGGTGGAGGGTGCCCTGCACTGCTGGGGGTGGGGGTGCTGGGAGACATGAGTTGGACATGAGTGGGGGCCTGGTGGAGGGTGCCCCTGGATGCTGGGGGGTGGGGGTGCAGGGGGACATGAGTGGGGGCCTGGTGGAGGGTGCCCTGCAATGCTGGGGGTGGGGGTGATGGGAGACATGAGTTGGACATGAGTGGGGGCCTGGTGGAGGGTGCCCCTGGATGCTGGGGGGTGGGGGTGCAGGGGGACATGAGTGGGGGCCTGGTGGAGGGTGCCCTGCACTGCTGGGGGGTGGGGGTGATGGGAGACATGAGTGGGGGCCTGATGGAGGGTGCCCTGCACTGCTGGGGGGTGGGGGTGATGGGGACAAGAGTTGTACATGAGTGGGGGCCTGGTGGAGGGTGCCCCTGGATGCTGGGGGGTGGGGGTGCAGGGGGACATGAGTTGGACATGAGTGGGGGCCTGGTGGAGGGTGACCCTGGATGCTGGGGGGTGGGGGTGCAGGGGGACATGAGTGGGGGCCTGGTGGAGGGTGCCCTGCACTGCTGGGGGGGGGTGATGGGAGACATGAGTGGGGGCCTGGTGGAAGGTGCCCCTGACTGCTGGGGGGTGGGGGTGATGGGAGACATGAGTGGGGGCCTGGTGGAGGGTGCCCTGCACTGCTGGGGGGTGGGGTTGATGGGAGACATGAGTTGGACATGAGTGGGGGCCTGGTGGAGGGTGCCCCCGACTGCTGGGGGTGGGGGTGCAGGGGGACATGAGTGGGGGCCTGGTGGAGGATGCCCCTGACTGCGGGGGGGTGGGGGTGATGGGAGACATGAGTGGGGGCCTGGTGGAGGGTGCCCTGCACTGCTGGGGGGTGGGGGTGATGGGAGACATGAGTTGGACATGAGTGGGGGCCTGGTGGAGGGTGCCCCTGGATGCTGGGGGGTGGGGGTGATGGGAGACATGAGTGGGGGCCTGGTGGAGGGTGCCCCTGACTGCTGGGGGGTGGGGGTGCAGGGGGACATGAGTGGGGGCCTGGTGGAGCGTGCCCCTGACTGCTGGGGGGTGGGGGTAATGGGAGACATGTGTGGGGGCCTGGTGGAGGGTGCCCTGCACTGCTGGGGGGTGGGGGTGATGGGAGACATGAGTTGGACATGAGTGGGGGCCTGGTGGAGGGTGCCCCTGGATGCTGGGGGGTCGGGGTGCAGGGGGACATGAGTTGGACATGAGTGGGGGCCTGGTGGAGGGTGCCCCTGGATGCTGGGGGTGGGGGTGCAGGGGGACATGAGTGGGGGCCTGGTGGAGTGTGCCCTGCACTGCTGGGGGGTGGGGGCGATGGGAGACATGAGTGGGGGACTGGTGGAGGGTGCCATGCACTGCTGGGGGGTGGGGGTGATGGGAGACATGAGTTGGACATGAGTGGGGGCCTGGTGGAGAGTGCCCCTGGATGCTGGGGGGTGGGGGTGCAGGGGGACATGAGTGGGGGCCTGGTGGAGAGTGCCCTGCACTGCTGGGGGGTGGGGGTGATGGGAGACATGAGTGGGGGCCTGGTGGAGGGTGCCCCTGACTGCTGGGGGGTGGGGGTGATGGGAGACATGAGTGGGGGCCTGGTGGAGGGTGCCCTGCACTGCTGGGGATGGGGGTGCAGGGGGACATGAGTTGGACATGAATGGGGGCCTGGTGGAGGGTGCCCTGCACTGCTGGGGGGTGAGGGTGAAGGGAGACATGTGTGGGGGCCTGGTGGGGGGTGCCCCTGGATGCTGGGGGGTGGGGGTGCAGGGGGACATGAGTTGGACATGAGTGGGGGCCTGGTGGAGGGTGCCCTGCACTGCTGGGGGGTGAGGGTGAAGGGAGACTTGAGTGGGGGCCTGGTGGAGGGTGCCCTGCAATGCTGGGGGGTGGGGGTGATGGGAGACATGAGTTGGACATGAGTGGGGGCCTGGTGGAGGGTGCCCCTGGATGCTGGGGGGTGGGGGTGCAGGGGGACATGAGTTGGACATGAGTGGGGGCCTGGTGGAGAGTGCCCCTGGATGCTGGGGGGTGGGGGTGCAGGGGGACATGGGTTGGACATGAGTGGGGGCCTGGTGGAGGGTGCCCCTGGATGCTGGGGGGTAGGGGTGCAGGGGGACATGAGTGGGGGCCTGGTGGAGGGTGCCCTGCACTGCTGGGGGGTGGGGGTGATGGGAGACATGAGTGGGGGCCTGGTGGAGGGTGCCCGTGGATGCTGGGGGGTGGGGTGATGGGAGACATGAGTGGGGTCCTGGTGGAGGGTGCCCCTGACTGCTGGGGGTGGGGGTGCAGGGGGACATGAGTTGGACATGAGTGGGGGCCTGGTGGAGGGTGCCCTGCACTGCTGGGGGTTGAGGGTGAAGGGAGACATGTGTGGGGGCCTGGTGGAGGGTGCCCCTGGATGCTGGGGGGGGTGGGGGTGATGGAAGACATGAGTGGGGGCCTGGTGGAGGGTGCCCCTGGATGCTGGGGGGTGGGGGTGATGGGAGACATGAGTGGGGGCCTGGTGGAGGGTGCCCTGCAATGCTGGGGGGTGGGGGTGATGGGAGACATGAGTTGGACATGAGTGGGGGCCTGGTGGAGGGTGCCCCTGGATGCTGGGGGGTGGGGGTGCAGGGGGACATGAGTTGGACATGAGTGGGGGCCTGGTGGAGGGTGCCCCTGGATGCTGGGGGGTGGGGGTGCAGGGGGACATGAGTTGGACATGAGTGGGGGCCTGGTGGAGGGTGCCCCTGGATGCTGGGGGGTGGGGGTGCAGGGGGACATGAGTGGGGGCCTGGTGGAGGGTGCCCCTGGATGCTGGGGGGTGGGGGTGATGGGAGACATGAGTGGGGGCCTGGTGGAGGGTGCCCCTGGATGCTGGGGGGTGGGGGTGATGGTAGACATGAGTGGGGGCCTGGTGGAGGGTGCCCTGCACTGCTGGGGGGTGGGGGTGATGGGAGACATGAGTGGGGGCCTGGTGGAGGGTGCCCTGCACTGCTGGGGGGTGGGGGTGATGGGAGACATGAGTTGGACATGAGTGGGGGCCTGGTGGAGGGTGCCCCTGGATGCTGGGGGGTGGGGGTGCAGGGGGACATG
Organism: Ambystoma mexicanum; assembly: GCF_040938575.1. Lineage (NCBI taxonomy): Eukaryota > Metazoa > Chordata > Amphibia > Caudata > Ambystomatidae > Ambystoma > Ambystoma mexicanum. The sequence continues at coordinate 961,238,055 of NC_090934.1, forward strand.
AGTTGGACATGAGAGGGGGCCTGGTGGAGGGTGCCCCTGGATGCTGGGAGGTGGGGGTGCAGGGGGACATGAGTGGGGGCCTGGTGGAGGGTGCCCTGCACTGCTGTGGGGTTCGGGGTGATGGGAGACATGAGTGGGGGCCTGGTGGAGGGTGCCCTGCACTGCTAGGGGGTGGGGTGATGGGAGACATGAGTTGGACATGAGTGGGGGCCTGGTGGAGGGTGCCCCTGGATGCTGGGGTGTGGGGGTGCAGGGGGACATGAGTTGGACATGAGTGGGGGCCTGGTGGAGGGTGCCCCTGGATGCTGGGGGGTGGGGGTGCAGGGGGACATGAGTGGGGGCCTGGTGGAGGGTGCCCTGCACTGCTGGGGGGTGGGGGTGATGGGAGACATGAGTGGGGGCCTGGTGGAGGGTGCCCCTGACTGCTGGGGGGTGGGGGTGATGGGAGACATGAGTGGGGGCCTGGTGGAGGGTGCCCCTGACTGCTGGGGGGTGGGGGTGATAGGAGACATGAGTGGGGGCCTGGTGGAGGGTGCCCTGCACTGCTGGGGGGTGGGGGTGATGGGAGACATGAGTTGGACATGAGTGGGGGCCTGGTGGAGAGTGCCCCTGGACGCTGGGGGTTCAGGGGGACATGAGTTGGACATGAGTGGGGGCCTGGTGGAGGGTGCCCCTGGATGCTGGGGGTGCAGGGGGACATGAGTGGGGGCCTGGTGGAGGGTGCCCCTGACTGCTGGGGGTGGGGGTGCAGGGGGACATGAGTTGGACATGAATGGGGGCCTGGTGGAGGGTGCCCTGCACTGCTGGGGGGTGAGGGTGAATGGAGACATGTGTGTGGGCCTGGTGGAGGGTGCCCCTGGATGCTGGGGGGTGGGGGTGCAGGGGGACATGAGTTGGACATGAGTGGGGGCCTGGTGGAGGGTGCCCCTGGATGCTGGGGGGTGGGGGTGCAGGGGGACATGAGTGGGGGCCTGGTGGAGGGTGCCCTGCACTGCTGGGGGGTGGGGGTGATTGGAGACATGAGTGGGGGCCTGGTGGAGGGTGCCCCTGACTGCTGGGGGGGTGGGGGTGATGGGAGACATGAGTGGGGGCCTGGTGGAGGGTGCCCTGCACTGCTGGGGGGTGGGGGTGATGGGAGACATGAGTGGGGGCCTGGTGGAGGGTGCCCTGGATGCTGGGGGGTGGGGTGATGGGAGACATGAGTGGGGTCCTGGTGGAGGGTGCCCCTGACTGCTGGGGGTGGGGGTGCAGGGGGCCATGAGTTGGACATTAGTGGGGGCCTGGTGGAGGGTGCCCTGCACTGCTGGGGGTTGAGGGTGAAGGGAGACATGTGTGGGGGCCTGGTGGAGGGTGCCCCTGGATGCTGGGGGGGGTGGGGGCGATGGAAGACATGAGTGGGGGCCTGCTGGAGGGTGCCCCTGGATGCTGGGGGGTGGGGGTGATGGGAGACATGAGTGGGGGCCTGGTGGAGGGTGCCCTGCAATGCTGGGGGGTGGGGGTGATGGGAGACATGAGTTGGACATGAGTGGGGGCCTGGTGGAGGGTGCACCTGGATGCTGGGGGGTGCAGGGGGACATGAGTTGGACATGAGTGGGGGCCTGGTGGAGGGTGCCCCTGGATGCTGGGGGGTGGGGGTGCAGGGGGACATGACTGGGGGCCTGGTGGAGGGTGCCCTGCACTGCTGGGGGGTGGGGGTGATGGGAGACATGAGTGGGGGCCTGGTGGAGGGTGCCCCTGACTGCTGGGGGGTGGGGGTGATGGGAGACATGAGTGGGGGCCTGGTGGAGGGTGCCCTGCACTGCTAGGGGGTGGGGGTGATGGGAGACAAGAGATGGACATGAGTGGGGGCCTGGTGGAGGGTGCCCCTGGATGCTGGGGGGTGGGGGTGCAGGGGGACATGAGTTGGACATGAGTGGGGGCCTGGTGGAGGGTGCCCCTGGATGCTGGGGGGTGGGGGTGCAGGGGGACATGCGTTGGACATGAGTGGGGGCCTGGTGGAGGGTGCCCCTGGATGCTGGGGGGTGGGGGTGCAGGGGGACATGAGTGGGGGCCTGGTGGAGGGTGCCCTGCACTGCTGGGGGGTGGGGGTGATGGGAGACATGAGTGGGGGCTTGGTGGAGTGTGCCCCTGACTGCTGGGGGGTGGGGGTGATGGGAGACATGAGTGGGGGCCTGGTGGAGGGTGCCCTGCACTGCTGGGAGGTGGGGGTGATGGGAGACATGAGTGGGGGCCTGGTGGAGGGTGCCCCTGGATGCTGGGGTGTGGGGGTGATGGGAGACATGAGTGGGGGCCTGGTGGAGGGTGCCCCTGACTGCTGGGGGGTGGGGGTGCAGGGGGACATGAGTTGGACATGAGTGGGGGCCTGGTGGAGGGTGCCCTGCACTGCTGGGGGGTGGGGGTGATGGGAGACATGTGTGGGGGCCTGGTGGAGGGTGCCCCTGGATGCTGGGGGGTGGGGGTGATGGGAGACATGAGTGGGGGCCTGTTGGAGGGTGCCCTGCAATGCTGGGGGGTGGGGGTGATGGGAGACATGAGTTGGACATGAGTGGGGGCCTGGTGGAGGGTGCCCCTGGATGCTGGGGGGTGGGGGTGCAGGGGGGCATGAGTGGGGTCCTGGTGGAGGGTGCCCTGCACTGCTGGGGGGTGGGGGTGATGGGAGACATGAGTGGGGGCCTGGTGGAGGGTGCCCCTGACTTCTGGGGGGTGGGGGTGATGGGAGACATGAGTGGGGGCCTGGTGGAGAGTGCCCTGCACTGCTGGGGGGTGGGGGTGATGGGAGACATGAGTGGGGGCCTGGTGGAGGGTGCCCCTGGGTGCTGGGGGGTGGGGGTGATGGGAGACATGAGTGGGGGCCTGATGGAGGGTGCCCCTGACTGCTGGGGGGTGGGGGTGCAGGGTGACATGAGTTGGACATGAGTGGGGGCCTGGTGGAGGGTGCCCCTGACTGCTGGGGGGTGGGGGTGCTGGGAGACATGAGTTGGACATGAGTGGGGGCCTGGTGGAGGGTGCCCCTGGATGCTGGGGGGTGGGGGTGATGGGAGACATGAGTGGGGGCCTGGTGGAGGGTGCCCTGCATTGCTGGGGTGTGGGGGTGATGGGAGACATGAGTGGGGGCCTGGTGGAGGGTGCCCCTGGATGCTGGGAGGTGGGGGTGCAGGGGGACATGAGTGGGGGTCTGGTGGAGGGTGCCCTGCACTGCTGTGGGGTTCGGGGTGATGGGAGACATGAGTGGGGGCCTGGTGGAGGGTGCCCTGCACTGCTAGGGGGTGGGGGTGATGGGAGACATGAGTTGGACATGAGTGGGGGCCTGGTGGAGGGTGCCCCTGGATGCTGGGGGGTGGGGGTGCAGGGGGACATGAGTTGGACATGAGTGGGGGCCTGGTGGAGGGTGCCCCTGGATGCTGGGGGGTGGGGGCGCAGGGGGACATGAGTGGGGGCCTGGTGGAGGGTGCCCTGCACTGCTGGGGGGTGGGGGTGATGGGAGACATGAGTGGGGGCCTGGTGGAGGGTGCCCCTGACTGCTGGGGGGTGGGGGTGATGGGAGACATGAGTGGGGGCCTGGTGGAGGGTGCCCCTGACTGCTGGGGGGTGGGGGTGATAGGAGACATGAGTGGGGGCCTGGTGGAGGGTGCCCTGCACTGCTGGGGGGTGGGGGTGATGGGAGACATGAGTTGGACATGAGTGGGGGCCTGGTGGAGAGTGCCCCTGGACGCTGGGGGTTCAGGGGGACATGAGTTGGACATGAGTGGGGGCCTGGTGGAGGGTGCCCCTGGATGCTGGGGGTGCAGGGGGACATGAGTGGGGGCCTGGTGGAGGGTGCCCCTGACTGCTGGGGGTGGGGGTGCAGGGGGACATGAGTTGGACATGAATGGGGGTCTGGTGGAGGGTGCCCTGCCCTGCTGGGGGTGAGGGTGAAGGGAGACATGTGTGGGGGCCTGGTGGAGGGTGCCCTTGGATGCTGGGGGGTGGGGGTGCAGGGGGACATGAGTTGGACATGAGTGGGGGCCTGGTGGGGGGTGCCCTGCACTGCTGGGGGGTGAGGGTGAAGGGAGACATGAGTGGGGGCCTGGTGGAGGGTGCCCTGCAATGCTGGGGGGTGGGGGTGATGGGAGACATGAGTTGGACATGAGTGGGGGCCTGGTGGAGGGTGCCCCTGGATGCTGGGGGGTGAGGGTGCAGGGGGACATGAGTTGGACATGAGTGGGGGCCTGGTGGAGAGTGCCCCTGGATGCTGGGGGGTGGGGGTGCAGGGGGACATGGGTTGGACATGAGTGGGGGCCTGGTGGAGGGTGCCCCTGGATGCTGGGGGGTGCAGGGGGACATGAGTTGGACATGAGTGGGGGCCTGGTGGAGGGTGCCCCTGGATGCTGGGGGGTGGGGGTGCAGGGGGGCATGAGTGGGGGCCTGGTGGAGGGTGCCCTGCACTGCTGGGGGGTGGGGGTGATGGGCGACATGAGTGGGGGCCTGGTGGAGGGTGCCCCTGACTGCTGGGGGGTGGGGGTGATGGGAGACATGAGTGGGGGCCTGGTGGAGAGTGCCCTGCACTGCTGGGGGGTGGGGGTGATGGGAGACATGAGTGGGGGCCTGGTGGAGGGTGCCCCTGGGTGCTGGGGGGTGGGGGTGATGGGAGACATGAGTGGGGGCCTGATGGAGGGTGCCCCTGACTGCTGGGGGGTGGGGGTGCAGGGTGACATGAGTTGGACATGAGTGGGGGCCTGGTGGAGGGTGCACCTGACTGCTGGGGGGTGGGGGTGCTGGGAGACATGAGTTGGACATGAGTGGGGGCCTGGTGGAGGGTGCCCTGCATTGCTGGGGGGTGGGGGTGATGGGAGACATGAGTGGGGGCCTGGCCGAGGGTGCCCCTGGATGCTGGGGGGTGGGGGTGATGGGAGACATGAGTGGGGGCCTGGTGGAGGGTGCCCCTGGATGCTGGGGGGTGGGGGTGATGGTAGACATGAGTGGGGGCCTGGTGGAGGGTGCCCTGCACTGCTGGGGGTTGGGGGTGATGGGAGACATGAGTGGGGGCCTGGTGGAGGGTGCCCCTGGATGCTGGGGGGTGGGGGTGATGGGAGACATGTGTGGGGGCCTGGTGGAGGGTGCCCTGCACTGCTGGGGGGTGGGGGTGATTGGAGACATGAGTTGGACATGAGTGGGGGCCTGGTGGAGGGTGCCCCTGGATGCTGGGGGTGCAGGGGGACATGAGTTGGACATGAGCGGGGGCCTGGTGGAGGGTGCCCCTGGATGCTGGGGGGTGGGGGTGCAGGGGGACATGAGTGGGGGCCTGGTGGAGGGTGCCCCTGACTGCTGGGGATGCAGGGGGACATGAGTGGGGGCCTGGTGGAGGGTGCCCCTGACTGCTGGGGGGTGGGGGTGATGGGAGACATGAGTGGGGGCCTGGTGGAGGGTGCCCTGCACTGCTGGGGGGTGGGGGTGATGGGAGACATGAGTTGGACATGAGTGGGGGCCTGGTGGAGGGTGCCCCTGGATGCTGGGGGGTGGGAGTGATGGGAGACATGAGTGGGGGCCGGTGGAGGGTGCCCCTGACTGCTGGGGGGTGGGGGTGCAGGGGGACATGAGTGGGGGTGCAGGGGGATATGAGTGGGGGCCTGGTGGAGGGTGCCCTGCACTGCTGGGGGGTGGGGGTGATGGGAGACATGAGGTGGACATGAGCGGGGGCCTGGTGGAGGGTGCCCTGCATTGCTGGGGTGTGGGGGTGATGGGAGACATGAGTGGGGGCCTGGTGGAGGGTGCCCCTGGATGCTGGGGGGTGGGGGTGATGGGAGACATGAGTGGGGGCCTGGTGGAGGGTGCCCCTGGATGCTGGGGGGTGGGGGTGATGGTAGACATGAGTGGGGGCCTGGTGGAGGGTGCCCTGCACTGCTGGGGGGTGGGGGTGATGGGAGACATGAGTGGGGGCCTGGTGGAGGGTGCCCTGCACTGCTGGGGGGTGGGGGTGATGGGAGACATGAGTTGGACATGAGTGGGGGCCTGGTGGAGGGTGCCCCTGGATGCTGGGGGGTGGGGGTGCAGGGGGACATGAGTTGGACATGAGTGGGGGCCTGGTGGAGGGTGCCCCTGGATGCTGGGAGGTGGGGGTGCAGGGGGACATGAGTGGGGGCCTGGTGGAGGGTGCCCTGCACTGCTGTGGGGTTCGGGGTGATGGGAGACATGAGTGGGGGCCTGGTGGAAGGTGCCCTGCACTGCTAGGGGGTGGGGGTGATGGGAGACATGAGTTGGACATGAGTGGGGGCCTGGTGGAGGGTGCCCCTGGATGCTGGGGGGTGGGGGTGCAGGGGGACATGAGTTGGACATGAGTGGGGGCCTGGTGGAGGGTGCCCCTGGATGCTGGGGGGTGGGGGTGCAGGGGGACATGAGTGGGGGCCTGGTGGAGGGTGCCCTGCACTGCTGGGGGGTGGGGGTGATGGGAGACATGAGTGGGGGCCTGGTGGAGGGTGCCCCTGACTGCTGGGGGTGGGGGTGATGAGAGACATGAGTGGGGGCCTGGTGGAGGGTGCCCCTGACTGCTGGGGGGTGGGGGTGATAGGAGACATGAGTGGGGGCCTGGTGGAGGGTGCCCTGCAATGCTGGGGGGTGGGGGTGATGGGAGACATGAGTTGGACATGAGTGGGGGCCTGGTGGAGGGTGCCCCTGGATGCTGGGGGGTGGGGGTGCAGGGGGACATGACTGGGGGCCTGGTGGAGGGTGCCCTGCACTGCTGGGGGGTGGGGGTGATGGGAGACATGAGTGGGGGCCTGGTGGAGGGTGCCCCTGACTGCTGGGGGGTGGGGGTGATGGGAGACATGAGTGGGGGCCTGGTGGAGGGTGCCCTGCACTGCTAGGGGGTGGGGGTGATGGGAGACAAGAGATGGACATGAGTGGGGGCCTGGTGGAGGGTGCCCCTGGATGCTGGGGGGTGGGGGTGCAGGGGGACATGAGTTGGACATGAGTGGGGGCCTGGTGGAGGGTGCCCCTGGATGCTGGGGGGTGGGGGTGCAGGGGGACATGCGTTGGACATGAGTGGGGGCCTGGTGGAGGGTGCCCCTGGATGCTGGGGGGTGGGGGTGCAGGGGGACATGAGTGGGGGCCTGGTGGAGGGTGCCCTGCACTGCTGGGGGGTGGGGGTGATGGGAGACATGAGTGGGGGCTTGGTGGAGTGTGCCCCTGACTGCTGGGGGGTGGGGGTGATGGGAGACATGAGTGGGGGCCTGGTGGAGGGTGCCCTGCACTGCTGGGAGGTGGGGGTGATGGGAGACATGAGTGGGGGCCTGGTGGAGGGTGCCCCTGGATGCTGGGGTGTGGGGGTGATGGGAGACATGAGTGGGGGCCTGGTGGAGGGTGCCCCTGACTGCTGGGGGGTGGGGGTGCAGGGGGACATGAGTTGGACATGAGTGGGGGCCTGGTGGAGGGTGCCCTGCACTGCTGGGGGGTGGGGGTGATGGGAGACATGTGTGGGGGCCTGGTGGAGGGTGCCCCTGGATGCTGGGGGGTGGGGGTGATGGGAGACATGAGTGGGGGCCTGTTGGAGGGTGCCCTGCAATGCTGGGGGGTGGGGGTGATGGGAGACATGAGTTGGACATGAGTGGGGGCCTGGTGGAGGGTGCCCCTGGATGCTGGGGGGTGGGGGTGCAGGGGGGCATGAGTGGGGTCCTGGTGGAGGGTGCCCTGCACTGCTGGGGGGTGGGGGTGATGGGAGACATGAGTGGGGGCCTGGTGGAGGGTGCCCCTGACTTCTGGGGGGTGGGGGTGATGGGAGACATGAGTGGGGGCCTGGTGGAGAGTGCCCTGCACTGCTGGGGGGTGGGGGTGATGGGAGACATGAGTGGGGGCCTGGTGGAGGGTGCCCCTGGGTGCTGGGGGGTGGGGGTGATGGGAGACATGAGTGGGGGCCTGATGGAGGGTGCCCCTGACTGCTGGGGGGTGGGGGTGCAGGGTGACATGAGTTGGACATGAGTGGGGGCCTGGTGGAGGGTGCCCCTGACTGCTGGGGGGTGGGGGTGCTGGGAGACATGAGTTGGACATGAGTGGGGGCCTGGTGGAGGGTGCCCCTGGATGCTGGGGGGTGGGGGTGATGGGAGACATGAGTGGGGGCCTGGTGGAGGGTGCCCTGCATTGCTGGGGTGTGGGGGTGATGGGAGACATGAGTGGGGGCCTGGTGGAGGGTGCCCCTGGATGCTGGGAGGTGGGGGTGCAGGGGGACATGAGTGGGGGTCTGGTGGAGGGTGCCCTGCACTGCTGTGGGGTTCGGGGTGATGGGAGACATGAGTGGGGGCCTGGTGGAGGGTGCCCTGCACTGCTAGGGGGTGGGGGTGATGGGAGACATGAGTTGGACATGAGTGGGGGCCTGGTGGAGGGTGCCCCTGGATGCTGGGGGGTGGGGGTGCAGGGGGACATGAGTTGGACATGAGTGGGGGCCTGGTGGAGGGTGCCCCTGGATGCTGGGGGGTGGGGGCGCAGGGGGACATGAGTGGGGGCCTGGTGGAGGGTGCCCTGCACTGCTGGGGGGTGGGGGTGATGGGAGACATGAGTGGGGGCCTGGTGGAGGGTGCCCCTGACTGCTGGGGGGTGGGGGTGATGGGAGACATGAGTGGGGGCCTGGTGGAGGGTGCCCCTGACTGCTGGGGGGTGGGGGTGATAGGAGACATGAGTGGGGGCCTGGTGGAGGGTGCCCTGCACTGCTGGGGGGTGGGGGTGATGGGAGACATGAGTTGGACATGAGTGGGGGCCTGGTGGAGAGTGCCCCTGGACGCTGGGGGTTCAGGGGGACATGAGTTGGACATGAGTGGGGGCCTGGTGGAGGGTGCCCCTGGATGCTGGGGGTGCAGGGGGACATGAGTGGGGGCCTGGTGGAGGGTGCCCCTGACTGCTGGGGGTGGGGGTGCAGGGGGACATGAGTTGGACATGAATGGGGGTCTGGTGGAGGGTGCCCTGCCCTGCTGGGGGTGAGGGTGAAGGGAGACATGTGTGGGGGCCTGGTGGAGGGTGCCCTTGGATGCTGGGGGGTGGGGGTGCAGGGGGACATGAGTTGGACATGAGTGGGGGCCTGGTGGGGGGTGCCCTGCACTGCTGGGGGGTGAGGGTGAAGGGAGACATGAGTGGGGGCCTGGTGGAGGGTGCCCTGCAATGCTGGGGGGTGGGGGTGATGGGAGACATGAGTTGGACATGAGTGGGGGCCTGGTGGAGGGTGCCCCTGGATGCTGGGGGGTGAGGGTGCAGGGGGACATGAGTTGGACATGAGTGGGGGCCTGGTGGAGAGTGCCCCTGGATGCTGGGGGGTGGGGGTGCAGGGGGACATGGGTTGGACATGAGTGGGGGCCTGGTGGAGGGTGCCCCTGGATGCTGGGGGGTGCAGGGGGACATGAGTTGGACATGAGTGGGGGCCTGGTGGAGGGTGCCCCTGGATGCTGGGGGGTGGGGGTGCAGGGGGGCATGAGTGGGGGCCTGGTGGAGGGTGCCCTGCACTGCTGGGGGGTGGGGGTGATGGGCGACATGAGTGGGGGCCTGGTGGAGGGTGCCCCTGACTGCTGGGGGGTGGGGGTGATGGGAGACATGAGTGGGGGCCTGGTGGAGAGTGCCCTGCACTGCTGGGGGGTGGGGGTGATGGGAGACATGAGTGGGGGCCTGGTGGAGGGTGCCCCTGGGTGCTGGGGGGTGGGGGTGATGGGAGACATGAGTGGGGGCCTGATGGAGGGTGCCCCTGACTGCTGGGGGGTGGGGGTGCAGGGTGACATGAGTTGGACATGAGTGGGGGCCTGGTGGAGGGTGCACCTGACTGCTGGGGGGTGGGGGTGCTGGGAGACATGAGTTGGACATGAGTGGGGGCCTGGTGGAGGGTGCCCTGCATTGCTGGGGGGTGGGGGTGATGGGAGACATGAGTGGGGGCCTGGCCGAGGGTGCCCCTGGATGCTGGGGGGTGGGGGTGATGGGAGACATGAGTGGGGGCCTGGTGGAGGGTGCCCCTGGATGCTGGGGGGTGGGGGTGATGGTAGACATGAGTGGGGGCCTGGTGGAGGGTGCCCTGCACTGCTGGGGGTTGGGGGTGATGGGAGACATGAGTGGGGGCCTGGTGGAGGGTGCCCCTGGATGCTGGGGGGTGGGGGTGATGGGAGACATGTGTGGGGGCCTGGTGGAGGGTGCCCTGCACTGCTGGGGGGTGGGGGTGATTGGAGACATGAGTTGGACATGAGTGGGGGCCTGGTGGAGGGTGCCCCTGGATGCTGGGGGTGCAGGGGGACATGAGTTGGACATGAGCGGGGGCCTGGTGGAGGGTGCCCCTGGATGCTGGGGGGTGGGGGTGCAGGGGGACATGAGTGGGGGCCTGGTGGAGGGTGCCCCTGACTGCTGGGGATGCAGGGGGACATGAGTGGGGGCCTGGTGGAGGGTGCCCCTGACTGCTGGGGGGTGGGGGTGATGGGAGACATGAGTGGGGGCCTGGTGGAGGGTGCCCTGCACTGCTGGGGGGTGGGGGTGATGGGAGACATGAGTTGGACATGAGTGGGGGCCTGGTGGAGGGTGCCCCTGGATGCTGGGGGGTGGGAGTGATGGGAGACATGAGTGGGGGCCGGTGGAGGGTGCCCCTGACTGCTGGGGGGTGGGGGTGCAGGGGGACATGAGTGGGGGTGCAGGGGGATATGAGTGGGGGCCTGGTGGAGGGTGCCCTGCACTGCTGGGGGGTGGGGGTGATGGGAGACATGAGGTGGACATGAGCGGGGGCCTGGTGGAGGGTGCCCTGCATTGCTGGGGTGTGGGGGTGATGGGAGACATGAGTGGGGGCCTGGTGGAGGGTGCCCCTGGATGCTGGGGGGTGGGGGTGATGGGAGACATGAGTGGGGGCCTGGTGGAGGGTGCCCTGCACTGCTGGGGGGTGGGGGTGATGGGAGACATGAGTGGGGGCCTGGTGGAGGGTGCCCTGCACTGCTGGGGGGTGGGGGTGATGGGAGACATGAGTTGGACATGAGTGGGGGCCTGGTGGAGGGTGCCCCTGGATGCTGGGGGGTGGGGGTGCAGGGGGACATGAGTTGGACATGAGTGGGGGCCTGGTGGAGGGTGCCCCTGGATGCTGGGAGGTGGGGGTGCAGGGGGACATGAGTGGGGGCCTGGTGGAGGGTGCCCTGCACTGCTGTGGGGTTCGGGGTGATGGGAGACATGAGTGGGGGCCTGGTGGAAGGTGCCCTGCACTGCTAGGGGGTGGGGGTGATGGGAGACATGAGTTGGACATGAGTGGGGGCCTGGTGGAGGGTGCCCCTGGATGCTGGGGGGTGGGGGTGCAGGGGGACATGAGTTGGACATGAGTGGGGGCCTGGTGGAGGGTGCCCCTGGATGCTGGGGGGTGGGGGTGCAGGGGGACATGAGTGGGGGCCTGGTGGAGGGTGCCCTGCACTGCTGGGGGGTGGGGGTGATGGGAGACATGAGTGGGGGCCTGGTGGAGGGTGCCCCTGACTGCTGGGGGGTGGGGGTGATGAGAGACATGAGTGGGGGCCTGGTGGAGGGTGCCCCTGACTGCTGGGGGGTGGGGGTGATAGGAGACATGAGTGGGGGCCTGGTGGAGGGTGCCCTGCACTGCTGGGGGGTGGGGGTGATGGGAGACATGAGTTGGACATGAGTGGGGGCCTGGTGGAGAGTGCCCCTGGACGCTGGGGGTTCAGGGGGACATGAGTTGGACATGAGTGGGGGCCTGGTGGAGGGTGCCCCTGGATGCTGGGGGTGCAGGGGGACATGAGTGGGGGCCTGGTGGAGGGTGCCCCTGACTGCTGGGGGTGGAGGTGCAGGGGGACATGAGTTGGACATGAATGGGGGCCTGGTGGAGGGTGCCCTGCACTGCTGGGGGGTGAGGGTGAAGGGAGACATGTGTGTGGGCCTGGTGGAGGGTGCCCCTGGATGCTGGGGGGTGGGGGTGCAGGGGGACATGATTTGGACATGAGTGGGGGCCTGGTGGGGGGTGCCCTGCACTGCTGGGGGGTGAGGGTGAAGGGAGACATGAGTGGGGGCCTGGTGGAGGGTGCCCCTGGATGCTGGGGGGTGGGGGTGCAGGGGGACATGAGTTGGACATGAGTGGGGGCCTGGTGGAGAGTGCCCCTGGATGCTGGGGGGTGGGGGTGCAGGGGGACATGGGTTGGACATGAGTGGGGGCCTGGTGGAGGGTACCCCTGGATGCTGGGGGGTGGGGGTGCAGGGGGACATGAGTGGGGGCCTGGTGGAGGGTGCCCTGCACTGCTGGGGGGTGGGGGTGATTGGAGACATGAGTGGGGGCCTGGTGGAGGGTGCCCCTGACTGCTGGGGGGGTGGGGTGATGGGAGACATGAGTGGGGGCCTGGTGGAGGGTGCCCTGGATGCTGGGGGGTGGGGTGATGGGAGCATGAGTGGGGTCCTGGTGGAGGGTGCCCCTGACTGCTGGGGGTGGGGGTGCAGGGGGACATGAGTTGGACATGAGTGGGGGCCTGGTGGAGGGTGCCCTGCACTGCTGGGGGTTGAGGGTGAAGGGAGACATGTGTGGGGGCCTGGTGGAGGGTGCCCCTGGATGCTGGGGGGGGGTGGGGGTGATGGAAGACATGAGTGGGGGCCTGCTGGAGGGTGCCCCTGGATGCTGGGGGGTGGGGGTGATGGGAGACATGAGTGGGGGCCTGGTGGAGGGTGCCCTGCAATGCTGAGGGGTGGGGGTGATGGGAGACATGAGTTGGACATGAGTGGGGGCCTGGTGGAGGGTGCACCTGGATGCTGGGGGGTGCAGGGGGACATGAGTTGGACATGAGTGGGGGCCTGGTGGAGGGTGCCCCTGGATGCTGGGGGGTGGGGGTGCAGGGGGACATGACTGGGGGCCTGGTGGAGGGTGCCCTGCACTGCTGGGGGGTGGGGGTGATGGGAGACATGAGTGGGGGCCTGGTGGAGGGTGCCCCTGACTGCTGGGGGTGATGGGAGACATGAGTGGGGGCCTGGTGGAGGGTGCCCTGCACTGCTAGGGGGTGGGGGTGATGGGAGACAAGAGATTGACATGAGTGGGGGCCTGGTGGAGGGTGCCCCTGGATGCTGGGGGGTGGGGGTGCAGGGGGACATGAGTTGGACATGAGTGGGGGCCTGGTGGAGGGTGCCCCTGGATGCTGGGGGGTGGGGGTGCAGGGGGACATGAGTGGGGGCCTGGTGGAGAGTGCCCTGCACTGCTGGGGGGTGGGGGTGATGGGAGACATGAGTGGGGGCCTGGTGGAGGGTGCCCCTGGGTGCTGGGGGGTGGGGCTGATGGGAGACATGAGTGGGGGCCTGATGGAGGGTGCCCCTGACTGCTGGGGGGTGGGGGTGCAGGGTGACATGAGTTGGACATGAGTGGGGGCCTGGTGGAGGGTGCCCCTGACTGCTGGGGGGTGGGGGTGCTGGGAGACATGAGTTGGACATGAGTGGGGGCCTGGTGGAGGGTGCCCTGCATTGCTGGGGGGTGGGGGTGATGGGAGACATGAGTGGGGGCCTGGTGGAGTGTGCCCCTGGATGCTGGGGGGTGGGGGTGATGGGAGACATGAGTGGGGGCCTGGTGGAGGGTGCCCCTGGATGCTGGGGGGTGGGGGTGATGGTAGACATGAGTGGGGGCCTGGTGGAGGGTGCCCTGCACTGCTGGGGGTTGGGGGTGATGGGAGACATGAGTGGGGGCCTGGTGGAGGGTGCCCCGAGATGCTGGGGGGTGGGGGTGATGGGAGACATGTGTGGGGGCCTGGTGGAGGGTGCCCTGCACTGCACGGGGGTGGGGGTGATTGGAGACATGAGTTGGACATGAGTGGGGGCCTGGTGGAGGGTGCCCCTGGATGCTGGGGGTGCAGGGGGACATGAGTTGGACATGAGCGGGGGCCTGGTGGAGGGTGCCCCTGGATGCTGGGGGTGGGGGTGCAGGGGGACATGAGTGGGGGCCTGGTGGAGGGTGCCCCTGACTGCTGGGGATGCAGGGGGACATGAGTGGGGGCCTGGTGGAGGGTGCCCCTGACTGCTGGGGGGTGGGGGTGATGGGAGACATGAGTGGGGGCCTGGTGGAGGGTGCCCTGCACTGCTGGGGGGTGGGGGTGATGGGAGACATGATTTGGACATGAGTGGGGGCCTGGTGGAGGGTGCCCCTGGATGCTGGGGGGTGGGGGTGATCGGAGACATGAGTGGGGGCCTGGTGGAGGGTGCCCCTGACTGCTGGGGGGTGGGGGTGCAGGGGGACATGAGTGGGGGTGCAGGGCGATATGAGTGGGGGCCTGGTGGAGCGTGCCCCTGACTGCTGGGGGGTGGGGGTGATGGGAGACATGTGTGGGGGCCTGGTGGAGGGTGCCCTGCACTGCTGGGGGGTGGGGGTGATGGGAGACATGAGGTGGACATGAGCGGGGGCCTGGTGGAGAGTGCCCTGCATTGCTGGGGTGTGGGGGTGATGGGAGACATGAGTGGGGGCCTGGTGGAGGGTGCCCCTGGATGCTGGGGGGTGGGGGTGATGGGAGACATGAGTGGGGACCTGGTGGAGGGTGCCCCTGGATGCTGGGGGGTGGGGGTGATGGGAGACATGAGTGGGGGCCTGGTGGAGGGTGCCCTGCACTGCTGGGGGGTGGGGGTGATGGGAGACATGAGTTGGACATGAGTGGGGGCCTGGTGGAGGGTGCCCCTGGATGCTGGGGGGTGGGGGTGCAGGGGGACATGAGTTGGACATGAGTGGGGGCCTGGTGGAGGGTGCCCCTGGATGCTGGGAGGTGGGGGTGCAGGGGGACATGAGTGGGGGCCTGGTGGAGGGTGCCCTGCACTGCTGTGGGGTTCGGGGTGATGGGAGACATGAGTGGGGGCCTGGTGGAGGGTGCCCTGCACTGCTAGGGGGTGGGGGTGATGGGAGACATGAGTTGGACATGAGTGGGGGCCTGGTGGAGGGTGCCCCTGGATGCTGGGGGGTGGGGGTGATGGGAGACATGAGTGGGGGCCTGGTGGAGGGTGCCCCTGACTGCTGGGGGGTGGGGGTGCAGGGGGACATGAGTGGGGGTGCAGGGCGATATGAGTGGGGGCCTGGTGGAGCGTGCCCCTGACTGCTGGGGGGTGGGGGTGATGGGAGACATGTGTGGGGGCCTGGTGGAGGGGACTCTGCACTGCTGGGGGGTGGGGGTGATGGGAGACATGAGGTGGACATGAGCGGGGGCCTGGTGGAGAGTGCCCTGCATTGCTGGGGTGTGGGGGTGATGGGAGACATGAGTGGGGGCCTGGTGGAGGGTGCCCCTGGATGCTGGGGGGTGGGGGTGATGGGAGACATGAGTGGGGACCTGGTGGAGGGTGCCCCTGGATGCTGGGGGGTGGGGGTGATGGGAGACATGAGTGGGGGCCTGGTGGAGGGTGCCCTGCACTGCTGGGGGGTGGGGGTGATGGGAGACATGAGTTGGACATGAGTGGGGGCCTGGTGGAGGGTGCCCCTGGATGCTGGGGGGTGGGGGTGCAGGGGGACATGAGTTGGAAATGAGTGGGGGCCTGGTGGAGGGTGCCCCTGGATGCTGGGAGGTGGGGGTGCAGGGGGACATGAGTGGGGGCCTGGTGGAGGGTGCCCTGCACTGCTGTGGGGTTCGGGGTGATGGGAGACATGAGTGGGGGCCTGGTGGAGGGTGCCCTGCACTGCTAGGGGGTGGGGGTGATGGGAGACATGAGTTGGACATGAGTGGGGGCCTGGTGGAGGGTGCCCCTGGATGCTGGGGGGTGGGGGTGCAGGGGGACATGAGTTGGACATGAGCGGGGGCCTGGTGGAGGGTGCCCCTGGATGCTGGGGGGTGGGGGTGCAGGGGGACATGAGTGGGGGCCTGGTGGATGGTGCCCTGCACTGCTGGGGGGTGGGGGTGATGGGAGACATGAGTGGGGGCCTGGTGGAGGGTGCCCCTGACTGCTGGGAGGTGGGGGTGATGGGAGACATGAGTGGGGGCCTGGTGGAGGGTGCCCCTGACTGCTGGGGGGTGGGGGTGATAGGAGACATGAGTGGGGGCCTGGTGGAGGGTGCCCTGCACTGCTGGGGGGTGGGGGTGATGGGAGACATGAGTTGGACATGAGTGGGGGCCTGGTGGAGAGTGCCCCTGGACGCTGGGGGTTCAGGGGGACATGAGTTGGACATGAGTGGGGGCCTGGTGGAGGGTGCCCCTGTATGCTGGGGGTGCAGGGGGACATGAGTGGGGGCCTGGTGGAGGGTGCCCCTGACTGCTGGGGGTGGGGGTGCAGGGGGACATGAGTTGGACATGAATGGGGGTCTGGTGGAGGGTGCCCTGCACTGCTGGGGGGTGAGGGTGAAGGGAGACATGTGTGGGGGCCTGGTGGAGGGTGCCCTTGGATGCTGGGGGGTGGGGGTGCAGGGGGACATGAGTTGGACATGAGTGGGGGCCTGGTGGGGGGTGCCCTGCACTGCTGGGGGGTGAGGGTGAAGGGAGACATGAGTGGGGGCCTGGTGGAGGGTGCCCTGCAATGCTGGGGGGTGGGGGTGATGGGAGACATGAGTTGGACATGAGTGGGGGCCTGGTGGAGGGTGCCCCTGGATGCTGGGGGGTGGGGGTGCAGGGGGACATGAGTTGGACATGAGTGGGGGCCTGGTGGAGAGTGCCCCTGGATGCTGGGGGGTGGGGGTGCAGGGGGACATGGGTTGGACATGAGTGGGGGCCTGGTGGAGGGTGCCCCTGGATGCTGGGGGGTGCAGGGGGACATGAGTTGGACATGAGTGGGGGCCTGGTGGAGGGTGCCCCTGGATGCTGGGGGGTGGGGGTGCAGGGGGGCATGAGTGGGGGCCTGGTGGAGGGTGCCCTGCACTGCTGGGGGGTGGGGGTGATGGGCGACATGAGTGGGGGCCTGGTGGAGGGTGCCCCTGACTGCTGGGGGGTGGGGGTGATGGGAGACATGAGTGGGGGCCTGGTGGAGAGTGCCCCTGGATGCTGGGGGGTGGGGGTGCAGGGGGACATGGGTTGGACATGAGTGGGGGCCTGGTGGAGGGTGCCCCTGGATGCTGGGGGGTGCAGGGGGACATGAGTTGGACATGAGTGGGGGCCTGGTGGAGGGTGCCCCTGGATGCTGGGGGGTGGGGGTGCAGGGGGGCATGAGTGGGGGCCTGGTGGAGGGTGCCCTGCACTGCTGGGGGGTGGGGGTGATGGGCGACATGAGTGGGGGCCTGGTGGAGGGTGCCCCTGACTGCTGGGGGGTGGGGGTGATGGGAGACATGAGTGGGGGCCTGGTGGAGGGTGCCCCTGGGTGCTGGGGGGTGGGGGTGATGGGAGACATGAGTGGGGGCCTGATGGAGGGTGCCCCTGACTGCTGGGGGGTGGGGGTGCAGTGTGACATGAGTTGGACATGAGTGGGGGCCTGGTGGAGGGTGCACCTGACTGCTGGGGGGTGGGGGTGCTGGGAGACATGAGTTGGACATGAGTGGGGGCCTGGTGGAGGGTGCCCTGCATTGCTGGGGGGTGGGGGTGATGGGAGACATGAGTGGGGGCCTGGTGGAGGGTGCCCCTGGATGCTGGGGGGTGGGGGTGATGGGAGACATGAGTGGGGGCCTGGTGGAGGGTGCCCCTGGATGCTGGGGGGTGGGGGTGATGGTAGACATGAGTGGGGGCCTGGTGGAGGGTGCCCTGCACTGCTGGGGGTTGGGGGTGATGGGAGACATGAGTGGGGGCCTGGTGGAGGGTGCCCCTGGATGCTGGGGGGTGGGGGTGATGGGAGACATGTGTGGGGGCCTGGTGGAGGGTGCCCTGCACTGCTGGGGGGTGGGGGTGATTGGAGACATGAGTTGGACATGAGCGGGGGCCTGGTGGAGGGTGCCCCTGGATGCTGGGGGTGCAGGGGGACATGAGTGGGGGCCTGGTGGAGGGTGCCCCTGACTGCTGGGGGGTGGGGGTGATGGGAGACATGAGTGGGGGCCTGGTGGAGGGTGCCCTGCACTGCTGGGGGGTGGGGGTGATGGGAGACATGAGTTGGACATGCGTGGGGGCCTGGTGGAGGGTGCCCCTGGATGCTGGGGGGTGGGAGTGATGGGAGACATGAGTGGGGGCCTGGTGGAGGGTGCCCCTGACTGCTGGGGGGTGGGGGTGCAGGAGGACATGAGTGGGGGTGCAGGGGGATATGAGTGGGGGCCTGGTGGAGCGTGCCCCTGACTGCTGGGGGGTGGGGGTGATGGGAGACATGTGTGGGGGCCTGGTGGTGGGTGCCCTGCACTGCTGGGGGGTGGGGGTGATGGGAGACATGAGCGGGGGCCTGGTGGAGGGTGCCCTGCATTGCTGGGGTGTGGGGGTGATGGGAGACATGAGTGGGGGCCTGGTGGAGGGTGCCCCTGGATGCTGGGGGGTGGGGGTGATGGGAGACATGAGTGGGGGCCTGGTGGAGGGTGCCCCTGGATGCTGGGGGGTGGGGGTGATGGTAGACATGAGTGGGGGCCTGGTGGAGGGTGCCCTGCACTGCTGGGGGGTGGGGGTGATGGGAGACATGAGTGGGGGCCTGGTGGAGGGTGCCCTGCACTGCTGGGGGGTGGGGGTGATGGGAGACATGAGTTGGACATGAGTGGGGGCCTGGTGGAGGGTGCCCCTGGATGCTGGGGGGTGGGGGTGCAGGGGGACAAGAGTTGGACATGAGTGGGGGCCTGGTGGAGGGTGCCCCTGGATGCTGGGAGGTGGGGGTGCAGGGGGACATGAGTGGGGGCCTGGTGGAGGGTGCCCTGCACTGCTGTGGGGTTCGGGGTGATGGGAGACATGAGTGGGGGCCTGGTGGAGGGTGCCCTGCACTGCTAGGGGGTGGGGGTGATGGGAGACATGAGTTGGACATGAGTGGGGGCCTGGTGGAGGGTGCCCCTGGATGCTGGGGTGTGGGGGTGCAGGGGGACATGAGTTGGACATGAGTGGGGGCCTGGTGGAGGGTGCCCCTGGATGCTGGGGGGTGGGGGTGCAGGGGGACATGAGTGGGGGCCTGGTGGAGGGTGCCCTGCACTGCTGGGAGGTGGGGGTGATGGGAGACATGAGTGGGGGCCTGGTGGAGGGTGCCCCTGACTGCTGGGGGGTGGGGGTGATGGGAGACATGAGTGGGGGCCTGGTGGAGGGTGCCCCTGACTGCTGGGGGGTGGGGGTGATAGGAGACATGAGTGGGGGCCTGGTGGAGGGTGCCCTGCACTGCTGGGGGGTGGGGGTGATGGGAGACATGAGTTGGACATGAGTGGGGGCCTGGTGGAGAGTGCCCCTGGACGCTGGGGGTTCAGGGGGACATGAGTTGGACATGAGTGGGGGCCTGGTGGAGGGTGCCCCTGGATGCTGGTGGTGCAGTGGGACATGAGTGGGGGCCTGGTGGAGGGTGCCCCTGACTGCTGGGGGTGGGGGTGCAGGGGGACATGAGTTGGACATGAATGGGGGCCTGGTGGAGGGTGCCCTGCACTGCTGGGGGGTGAGGGTGAAGGGAGACATGTGTGTGGGCCTGGTGGAGGGTGCCCCTGGATGCTGGGGGGTGGGGGTGCAGGGAGACATGAGTTGGACATGAGTGGGGGCCTGGTGGGGGGTGCCCTGCACTGCTGGGGGGTGAGGGTGAAGGGAGACATGAGTGGGGGCCTGGTGGAGGGTGCCCCTGGATGCTGGGGGGTGGAGGTGCAGGGGGACATGAGTTGGACATGAGTGGGGGCCTGGTGGAGAGTGCCCCTGGATGCTGGGGGGTGGGGGTGCAGGGGGACATGGGTTGGACATGAGTGGGGGCCTGGTGGAGGGTGCCCCTGGATGCTGGGGGGTGGGGGTGCAGGGGGACATGAGTGGGGGCCTGGTGGAGGGTGCCCTGCACTGCTGGGGGGTGGGGGTGATTGGAGACATGAGTGGGGGCCTGGTGGAGGGTGCCCCTGACTGCTGGGGGGGTGGGGGTGATGGGAGACATGAGTGGGGGCCTGGTGGAGGGTGCCCTGCACTGCTGGGGGGTGGGGTGATGGGAGACATGAGTGGGGGCCTGGTGGAGGGTGCCCTGGATGCTGGGGGGTGGGGTGATGGGAGACATGAGTGGGGTCCTGGTGGAGGGTGCCCCTGACTGCTGGGGGTGGGGGTGCAGGGGGCCATGAGTTGGACATGAGTGGGGGCCTGGTGGAGGGTGCCCTGCACTGCTGGGGGTTGAGGGTGAAGGGAGACATGTGTGGGGGCCTGGTGGAGGGTGCCCCTGGATGCTGGGGGGGGTGGGGGCGATGGAAGACATGAGTGGGGGCCTGCTGGAGGGTGCCCCTGGATGCTGGGGGTGGGGGTGATGGGAGACATGAGTGGGGGCCTGGTGGAGGGTGCCCTGCAATGCTGGGGGGTGGGGGTGATGGGAGACATGAGTTGGACATGAGTGGGGGCCTGGTGGAGGGTGCACCTGGATGCTGGGGGGTGCAGGGGGACATGAGTTGGACATGAGTGGGGGCCTGGTGGAGGGTGCCCCTGGATGCTGGGGGGTGGGGGTGCAGGGGGACATGACTGGGGGCCTGGTGGAGGGTGCCCTGCACTGCTGGGGGGTGGGGGTGATGGGAGACATGAGTGGGGGCCTGGTGGAGGGTGCCCCTGACTGCTGGGGGGTGGGGGTGATGGGAGACATGAGTGGGGGCCTGGTGGAGGGTGCCCTGCACTGCTAGGGGGTGGGGGTGATGGGAGACAAGAGATGGACATGAGTGGGGGCCTGGTGGAGGGTGCCCCTGGATGCTGGGGGGTGGGGGTGCAGGGGGACATGAGTTGGACATGAGTGGGGGCCTGGTGGAGGGTGCCCCTGCAATGCTGGGGGGTGGGGGTGATGGGAGACATGAGTTGGACATGAATGGGGGCCTGGTGGAGGGTGCCCCTGGATGCTGGGGGGTGGGGGTGCAGGGGGGCATGAGTGGGGTCCTGGTGGAGGGTGCCCTGCACTGCTGGGGGGTGGGGGTGATGGGAGACATGAGTGGGGGCCTGGTGGAGGGTGCCCCTGACTGCTGGGGGGTGGGGGTGATGGGAGACATGAGTGGGGGCCTGGTGGAGAGTGCCCTGCACTGCTGGGGGGTGGGGGTGATGGGAGACATGAGTGGGGGCCTGGTGGAGGGTGCCCCTGGGTGCTGGGGGGTGGGGGTGATGGGAGACATGAGTGGGGGCCTGATGGAGGGTGCCCCTGACTGCTGGGGGGTGGGGGTGCAGGGTGACATGAGTTGGACATGAGTGGGGGCCTGGTGGAGGGTGCCCCTGACTGCTGGGGGGTGGGGGTGCTGGGAGACATGAGTTGGACATGAGTGGGGGCCTGGTGGAGGGTGCCCCTGACTGCTGGGGGGTGGGGGTGATGGGAGACATGAGTGGGGGCCTGGTGGAGGGTGCCCTGCACTGCTGGGGGGTGGGGGTGATGGGAGACATGAGTTGGACATGCGTGGGGGCCTGGTGGAGGGTGCCCCTGGATGCTGGGGGGTGGGAGTGATGGGAGACATGAGTGGGGGCCTGGTGGAGGGTGCCCCTGACTGCTGGGGGGTGGGGGTGCAGGAGGACATGAGTGGGGGTGCAGGGGGATATGAGTGGGGGCCTGGTGGAGCGTGCCCCTGACTGCTGGGGGGTGGGGGTGATGGGAGACATGTGTGGGGGCCTGGTGGTGGGTGCCCTGCACTGCTGGGGGGTGGGGGTGATGGGAGACATGAGCGGGGGCCTGGTGGAGGGTGCCCTGCATTGCTGGGGTGTGGGGGTGATGGGAGACATGAGTGGGGGCCTGGTGGAGGGTGCCCCTGGATGCTGGGGGGTGGGGGTGATGGGAGACATGAGTGGGGGCCTGGTGGAGGGTGCCCCTGGATGCGGGGGGGTGGGGGTGATGGTAGACATGAGTGGGGGCCTGGTGGAGGGTGCCCTGCACTGCTGGGGGGTGGGGGTGATGGGAGACATGAGTGGGGGCCTGGTGGAGGGTGCCCTGCACTGCTGGGGGGTGGGGGTGATGGGAGACATGAGTTGGACATGAGTGGGGGCCTGGTGGAGGGTGCCCCTGGATGCTGGGGGGTGGGGGTGCAGGGGGACAAGAGTTGGACATGAGTGGGGGCCTGGTGGAGGGTGCCCCTGGATGCTGGGAGGTGGGGGTGCAGGGGGACATGAGTGGGGGCCTGGTGGAGGGTGCCCTGCACTGCTGTGGGGTTCGGGGTGATGGGAGACATGAGTGGGGGCCTGGTGGAGGGTGCCCTGCACTGCTAGGGGGTGGGGGTGATGGGAGACATGAGTTGGACATGAGTGGGGGCCTGGTGGAGGGTGCCCCTGGATGCTGGGGTGTGGGGGTGCAGGGGGACATGAGTTGGACATGAGTGGGGGCCTGGTGGAGGGTGCCCCTGGATGCTGGGGGGTGGGGGTGCAGGGGGACATGAGTGGGGGCCTGGTGGAGGGTGCCCTGCACTGCTGGGAGGTGGGGGTGATGGGAGACATGAGTGGGGGCCTGGTGGAGGGTGCCCCTGACTGCTGGGGGGTGGGGGTGATGGGAGACATGAGTGGGGGCCTGGTGGAGGGTGCCCCTGACTGCTGGGGGGTGGGGGTGATAGGAGACATGAGTGGGGGCCTGGTGGAGGGTGCCCTGCACTGCTGGGGGGTGGGGGTGATGGGAGACATGAGTTGGACATGAGTGGGGGCCTGGTGGAGAGTGCCCCTGGACGCTGGGGGTTCAGGGGGACATGAGTTGGACATGAGTGGGGGCCTGGTGGAGGGTGCCCCTGGATGCTGGTGGTGCAGTGGGACATGAGTGGGGGCCTGGTGGAGGGTGCCCCTGACTGCTGGGGGTGGGGGTGCAGGGGGACATGAGTTGGACATGAATGGGGGCCTGGTGGAGGGTGCCCTGCACTGCTGGGGGGTGAGGGTGAAGGGAGACATGTGTGTGGGCCTGGTGGAGGGTGCCCCTGGATGCTGGGGGGTGGGGGTGCAGGGGGACATGAGTGGGGGCCTGGTGGAGGGTGGAGGTGCAGGGGGACATGAGTTGGACATGAGTGGGGGCCTGGTGGAGAGTGCCCCTGGATGCTGGGGGGTGGGGGTGCAGGGGGACATGGGTTGGACATGAGTGGGGGCCTGGTGGAGGGTGCCCCTGGATGCTGGGGGGTGGGGGTGCAGGGGGACATGAGTGGGGGCCTGGTGGAGGGTGCCCTGCACTGCTGGGGGGTGGGGGTGATTGGAGACATGAGTGGGGGCCTGGTGGAGGGTGCCCCTGACTGCTGGGGGGGTGGGGGTGATGGGAGACATGAGTGGGGGCCTGGTGGAGGGTGCCCTGCACTGCTGGGGGGTGGGGGTGATGGGAGACATGAGTGGGGGCCTGGTGGAGGGTGCCCTGGATGCTGGGGGGTGGGGTGATGGGAGACATGAGTGGGGTCCTGGTGGAGGGTGCCCCTGACTGCTGGGGGTGGGGGTGCAGGGGGCCATGAGTTGGACATGAGTGGGGGCCTGGTGGAGGGTGCCCTGCACTGCTGGGGGTTGAGGGTGAAGGGAGACATGTGTGGGGGCCTGGTGGAGGGTGCCCCTGGATGCTGGGGGGGGTGGGGGCGATGGAAGACATGAGTGGGGGCCTGCTGGAGGGTGCCCCTGGATGCTGGGGGGTGGGGGTGATGGGAGACATGAGTGGGGGCCTGGTGGAGGGTGCCCTTGACTGCTGGGGGGTGGGGGTGCAGGAGGACATGAGTGGGGGTGCAGGGGGATATGAGTGGGGGCCTGGTGGAGCGTGCCCCTGACTGCTGGGGGGTGGGGGTGATGGGAGACATGTGTGGGGGCCTGGTGGTGGGTGCCCTGCACTGCTGGGGGGTGGGGGTGATGGGAGACATGAGCGGGGGCCTGGTGGAGGGTGCCCTGCATTGCTGGGGTGTGGGGGTGATGGGAGACATGATTGGGGGCCTGGTGGAGGGTGCCCCTGGATGCTGGGGGGTGGGGGTGATGGGAGACATGAGTGGGGGCCTGGTGGAGGGTGCCCCTGGATGCTGGGGGGTGGGGGTGATGGTAGACATGAGTGGGGGCCTGGTGGAGGGTGCCCTGCACTGCTGGGGGGTGGGGGTGATGGGAGACATGAGTGGGGGCCTGGTGGAGGGTGCCCTGCACTGCTGGGGGGTGGGGGTGATGGGAGACATGAGTTGGACATGAGTGGGGGCCTGGTGGAGGGTGCCCCTGGATGCTGGGGGGTGGGGGTGCAGGGGGACAAGAGTTGGACATGAGTGGGGGCCTGGTGGAGGGTGCCCCTGGATGCTGGGGTGTGGGGGTGCAGGGGGACATGAGTTGGACATGAGTGGGGGCCTGGTGGAGGGTGCCCCTGGATGCTGGGGGGTGGGGGTGCAGGGGGACATGAGTGGGGCCTGGTGGAGAGTGCCCTGCACTGCTGGGAGGTGGGGGTGATGGGAGACATGAGTGGGGGCCTGGTGGAGGGTGCCCCTGACTGCTGGGGGGTGGGGGTGATGGGAGACATGAGTGGGGGCCTGGTGGAGGGTGCCCCTGACTGCTGGGGGGTGGGGGTGATAGGAGACATGAGTGGGGGCCTGGTGGAGGGTGCCCTGCACTGCTGGGGGGTGGGGGTGATGGGAGACATGAGTTGGACATGAGTGGGGGCCTGGTGGAGAGTGCCCCTGGACGCTGGGGGTTCAGGGGGACATGAGTTGGACATGAGTGGGGGCCTGGTGGAGGGTGCCCCTGGATGCTGGTGGTGCAGTGGGACATGAGTGGGGGCCTGGTGGAGGGTGCCCCTGACTGCTGGGGGTGGGGGTGCAGGGGGACATGAGTTGGACATGAAGGAGGGCCTGGTGGAGGGTGCCCTGCACTGCTGGGGGGTGAGGGTGAAGGGAGACATGTGTGTGGGCCTGGTGGAGGGTGCCCCTGGATGCTGGGGGGTGGGGGTGCAGGGGGACATGAGTTGGACATGAGTGGGGGCCTGGTGGGGGGTGCCCTGCACTGCTGGGGGGTGAGGGTGAAGGGAGACATGAGTGGGGGCCTGGTGGAGGGTGCCCCTGGATGCTGGGGGGTGGAGGTGCAGGGGGACATGAGTTGGACATGAGTGGGGGCCTGGTGGAGAGTGCCCCTGGATGCTGGGGGGTGGGGGTGCAGGGGGACATGGGTTGGACATGAGTGGGGGCCTGGTGGAGGGTGCCCCTGGATGCTGGGGGGTGGGGGTGCAGGGGGACATGAGTGGGGGCCTGGTGGAGGGTGCCCTGCACTGCTGGGGGGTGGGGGTGATTGGAGACATGAGTGGGGGCCTGGTGGAGGGTGCCCCTGACTGCTGGGGGGGTGGGGGTGATGGGAGACATGAGTGGGGGCCTGGTGGAGGGTGCCCTGCACTGCTGGGGGGTGGGGGTGATGGGAGACATGAGTGGGGGCCTGGTGGAGGGTGCCCTGGATGCTGGGGGGTGGGGTGATGGGAGACATGAGTGGGGTCCTGGTGGAGGGTGCCCCTGACTGCTGGGGGTGGGGGTGCAGGGGGCCATGAGTTGGACATGAGTGGGGGCCTGGTGGAGGGTGCCCTGCACTGCTGGGGGTTGAGGGTGAAGGGAGACATGTGTGGGGGCCTGGTGGAGGGTGCCCCTGGATGCTGGGGGGGGGGGGTGGGGGCGATGGAAGACATGAGTGGGGGCCTGCTGGAGGGTGCCCCTGGATGCTGGGGGGTGGGGGTGATGGGAGACATGAGTGGGGGCCTGGTGGAGGGTGCCCTGCAATGCTGGGGGGTGGGGGTGATGGGAGACATGAGTTGGACATGAGTGGGGGCCTGGTGGAGGGTGCACCTGGATGCTGGGGGGTGCAGGGGGACATGAGTTGGACATGAGTGGGGGCCTGGTGGAGGGTGCCCTGCACTGCTGGGGGTTGAGGGTGAAGGGAGACATGTGTGGGGGCCTGGTGGAGGGTGCCCCTGGATGCTGGGGGGGGTGGGGGCGATGGAAGACATGAGTGGGGGCCTGCTGGAGGGTGCCCCTGGATGCTGGGGGGTGGGGGTGATGGGAGACATGAGTGGGGGCCTGGTGGAGGGTGCCCTGCAATGCTGGGGGGTGGGGGTGATGGGAGACATGAGTTGGACATGAGTGGGGGCCTGGTGGAGGGTGCCCCTGGATGCTGGGGGGTGGGGGTGCAGGGGGACATGACTGGGGGCCTGGTGGAGGGTGCCCTGCACTGCTGGGGGGTGGGGGTGATGGGAGACATGAGTGGGGGCCTGGTGGAGGGTGCCCCTGACTGCTGGGGGGTGGGGGTGATGGGAGACATGAGTGGGGGCCTGGTGGAGGGTGCCCTGCACTGCTAGGGGGTGGGGGTGATGGGAGACAAGAGATGGACATGAGTGGGGGCCTGGTGGAGGGTGCCCCTGGATGCTGGGGGGTGGGGGTGCAGGGGGACATGAGTTGGACATGAGTGGGGGCCTGGTGGAGGGTGCCCCTGCAATGCTGGGGGGTGGGGGTGATGGGAGACATGAGTTGGACATGAATGGGGGCCTGGTGGAGGGTGCCCCTGGATGCTGGGGGGTGGGGGTGCAGGGGGGCATGAGTGGGGTCCTGGTGGAGGGTGCCCTGCACTGCTGGGGGGTGGGGGTGATGGGAGACATGAGTGGGGGCCTGGTGGAGGGTGCCCCTGACTGCTGGGGGGTGGGGGTGATGGGAGACATGAGTGGGGGCCTGGTGGAGAGTGCCCTGCACTGCTGGGGGGTGGGGGTGATGGGAGACATGAGTGGGGGCCTGGTGGAGGGTGCCCCTGGGTGCTGGGGGGTGGGGGTGATGGGAGACATGAGTGGGGGCCTGATGGAGGGTGCCCCTGACTGCTGGGGGGTGGGGGTGCAGGGTGACATGAGTTGGACATGAGTGGGGGCCTGGTGGAGGGTGCCCCTGACTGCTGGGGGGTGGGGGTGCTGGGAGACATGAGTTGGACATGAGTGGGGGCCTGGTGGAGGGTGCCCCTGGATGCTGGGGGGTGGGGGTGATGGGAGACATGAGTGGGGGCCTGGTGGAGGGTGCCCTGCATTGCTGGGGTGTGGGGGTGATGGGAGACATGAGTGGGGGCCTGGTGGAGGGTGCCCTGCACTGCTGGGGGTTGGGGGTGATGGGAGACATGAGTGGGGGCCTGGTGGAGGGTGCCCCTGGATGCTGGGGGGTGGGGGTGATGGGAGACATGTGTGGGGGCCTGGTGGAGGGTGCCCTGCACTGCTGGGGGGTGGGGGTGATTGGAGACATGAGTTGGACATGAGTGGGGGTCTGGTGGAGGGTGCCCCTGGATGCTGGGGGGTGGGGGTGCAGGGGAACATGAGTTGGACATGAGCGGGGGCCTGGTGGAGGGTGCCCCTGGATGCTGGGGGGTGGGGGTGCAGGGGGACATGAGTGGGGGCCTGGTGGAGGGTGCCCCTGACTGCTGGGGGTGCAGGGGGACATGAGTGGGGGCCTGGTGGAGGGTGCCCCTGACTGCTGGGGGGTGGCGGTGATGGGAGACATGAGTGGGGGCCTGGTGGAGGGTGCCCTGCACTGCTGGGGGGTGGGGGTGATGGGAGACATGAGTTGGACATGAGTGGGGGCCTGGTGGAGGGTGCCCCTGGATGCTGGGGGGTGGGGGTGATGGGAGACATGAGTGGGGGCCTGGTGGAGGGTGCCCCTGACTGCTGGGGGGTGGGGGTGCAGGGGGACATGAGTGGGGGTGCAGGGGGACATGAGTGGGGGCCTGGTGGAGCGTGCCCCTGACTACTGGGTGGTGGGGGTGATGGGAGACATGTGTGGGGGCCTGGTGGAGGGTGCCCTGCACTGCTGGGGGGTGGGGTTGATGGGAGACATGAGGTGGACATGAGCGGGGCCTGGTGGAGGGTGCCCTGCATTGCTGGGGTGTGGGGGTGATGGGAGACATGAGTGGGGGCCTGGTGGAGGGTGCCCCTGGATGCTGGGGGGTGGGGGTGATGGTAGACATGAGTGGGGGCCTGGTGGAGGGTGCCCTGCACTGCTGGGGGGTGGGGGTGATGGGAGACATGAGTGGGGGCCTGGTGGAGGGTGCCCTGCACTGCTGGGGGGTGGGGGTGATGGGAGACATGAGTTGGACATGAGTGGGTGCCTGGTGGAGGGTGCCCCTGGATGCTGGGGGGTGGGGGTGCAGGGGGACATGAGTTGGACATGAGTGGGGGCCTGGTGGAGGGTGCCCCTGGATGCTGGGAGGTGGGGGTGCAGGGGGACATGAGTGGGGGCCTGGTGGAGGGTGCCCTGCACTGCTGGGGGGTGGGGGTGATGGGAGACATGAGTGGGGGCCTGGTGGAGGGTGCCCTGCACTGCTAGGGGGTGGGGGTGATGGGAGACATGAGTTGGACATGAGTGGGGGCCTGGTGGAGGGTGCCCCTGGATGCTGGGGGGTGGGGGTGCAGGGGGACATGAGTTGGACATGAGTGGGGGCCTGGTGGAGGGTGCCCCTGGATGCTGGGGGGTGGGGGTGCAGGGGGACATGAGTGGGGGCCTGGTGGAGGGTGCCCTGCACTGCTGGGGGTGGGGGTGATGGGAGACATGAGTGGGGGCCTGGTGGAGGGTGCCCCTGACTGCTGGGGGGTGGGGGTGATGGGAGACATAAGTGGGGGCCTGGTGGAGGGTGCCCTGCACTGCTGGGGGGTGGGGGTGATGGGAGACATGAGTGGGGGCCTGGTGGAGGGTGCCTCTGGATGCTGGGGGGTGGGGGTGATGGGAGACATGAGTGGTGGCCTGGTGGAGGGTGCCCCTGACTGCTGGGGGATGGGGGTGCAGAGGGACATGAGTTGGACATGAGTGGGGGCCTGGTGGAGGGTCCCCTGACTGCTGGGGGGTGGGGGTGCTGGGAGACATGAGTTGGACATGAGTGGGGGCCTGGTGGAGGGTGCCCTGCATTGCTGGGGGGTGGGGGTGATCGGAGACATGAGTGGGGGCCTGGTGGAGGGTGCCCCTGGATGCTGGGGGGTGGGGGTGATGGGAGACATGAATGGGGGCCTGGTGGAGGGTGCCCTGTACTGCTGGGGGGTGGGTGATGGGAGACATGAGTGGGGGCCTGGTGGAGGGTGCCCCTGGATGCTGGGGGTGATGGGAGACATGAGTGGGGGCCTGGTGCAGGGTGCCCATGGATGCTGAGGGTGGGGGTGATGGGAGACATGAGTGGGGGCCTGGTGGAGGGTGCCCTGCACTGCTGGGGGGTGGGGTTGATGGGAGACACGAGTTGGACATGAGTGGGGGCCTGGTGGAGGGTGCCCCTGGATGCTGGAGGCTGGGGGGACATGCGTTGGTGGGCAGTTGTGCAAGATGACATGTGGGTTGGCTGGGGGGCATGGGCATGGTGGATGGGCTGCCTGCGGGACATGTGCAGGGTAGGCCCCTGTGGTGTGGGCCACCTGCAGGGGCCGTGGAGGGTGTAAAGGGTACACCTGGGAGGACCCACACGTGCAATTCACGTGTGGTGCTCCCCGCGCACCCCTGGAATACACATACCCTGATGGAATCGCGTGTGATACTTCCTGCGTACCCCTGAAATACACGTACCCTGCTGCTTTTGCGTGTGATACTTCCCGCGCACCCCTGGAATACACGTACCCTGCTGCTTTTGCGTGTGATACTTCCCGCGCACCCCTGGAATACACGTACCCTGATGGAATTGCGTGTGATACTTCCTGCACACCCCTGAAATGCACGTACCCTGCTGTTTTTGCCTGTGATACTTCCCGCCCACCCCTGGAATACACGTGCCCTGATGGAATCACGTGTGTTACTTCCCACACACCCCTGATGTACACGTACCCAGGACAATCGCGTGTGAAACTTCCTGAGAACCACTGAAATACACGTTCCCCGCTTGGCGTTTGCTCTTTGGCAGCCCTGTGAACTGGTCCAGGGTTAGCGCATCCCTTTGCGATGATTTGGGAATTTTGAAGGCTTTTCCTTGCGCGAGGGCGTTCTTGGGGGCGTAACTGGCGCTGCTGCAGGGTCGCTGCGCCACGGCTGGTTTCGGAGGGTAAAATCCATGAATTCGCTGTGCGGGGAAAAGGATTTTTTCGCACGCGGCTGGCGCAGTGTATCGCACGGGGACACTGTACGCCAGCATCGTGCGCCACTTTTGTGCGAATTTCTATGAATTACCCTCATTGTGTAAGTATTAAAGTAGGCAAATGCTCAGTTATAGTTTTGAGTAACAATATTGTGCATGTGGCACTGCTAATATGGCCTAGCGCTATATTTTCAGAGCTCTGTATTTCAAGCGCAGCTGCAGCTACAGGTCCCAGACAGACCGGTAGTCCTGCTACTACAGGACCTAACACTGTACTGCAAAATGCTACCGTATGATGATTTTTTCCTATGTTTTTGACACTGCTTGTGCATAACCATCGTTTTCATGACAATCTAACTATAATAAAAGGCCAGACGTATTTTTGTCAGATGTAGTGCCTGAGGAGACTTGTTTCGAGGCTCTCTTGCGGTCCGGACATGAGAAATAGGGACCGTTTGTCAGAGGTCCTTGCCCTAAATTCTCAAAGGAGACTGAGGGTGCATGGGGATATCTCCCCATTGGTCATGGATCTCAAAGCTCAAAATGTTATCAATAATACAGCCCCTTTTACGCCAGAACGATAATCGGGTAAGGGTATCGCTGACCCCATTGTGTCACATTTCTCACCAGCAGTGACAACCTTAATGGGAGGGATAAAAAAATATGCTATGAAAGATCCGTATTATATTTTACCATCACCTTTAACGCTAGCAACGGGCCTTAGTAGAGCTGCTATTCTTTCAAATGACACCACTCCTACTCAGTTTCGACATCTCAAAGAGAGCACTTTGAAAGAACTTCATCAGTGTCTCAATCTACAGGATCTTTGCGCTCTTATGGATACTTTGAACGAGTTTGTTTTGGCCATATGCCCGCATAGTGATACTATTGCCATACAAACTGCCACACAATTCCCCATAACTGTGTTGACTCAGACAATAAAATCGGATAAGGGCTGCCAAGTCAACATATTGTTGGAGAGTCTGGATCAAGCCTCCCAAATCAACTTTAGCAGAGATTCTTCGCTGGTTCCATCCAGGACATCAATGGTCAATAATGAACAGGCCAATCTCCCCAGCACTGACACAAAGGATCTAGTCAAGGATACACCCCCAGTAACTCTACCATCGGACCATAATCAAGACAAAAACTGTAAAAAAAAACAAACCAAAGACAGAAATATTGTTCCTAAGCAAACATGTACGCCGAATGTAAGGCAAACAAAATAAAAAATGTCATGTATTAAGGACAGTAGCACACATGCTTTTATAATGGATCAACGTAATTTCGTCATCTCGAATATCCAAAAGGCAACAGTAAGCCAGTCCAGAGAAGCCTTACACAACAAAGTTCTAGCATGGCTGCGTCAACGGACAGGACCTGGTGTTGTTAGGTAATTCGTCGAGTTGACTTGTGCGAGTGGTGTCCCACCCCAAATAGCGACTGTGTAATGGTGGGTTGCGGGACTAGCACGCTCCCACAGAATATTGGCAGGTGTACCTACTTCCCGAGAGGGGATACCAATGGTAAATGAATTCTCTAAGTGCATTGTGGGGTATTATAATAACCCATTTTGCAGCTCCTTATGAGTATGGGCATATTATGGGCTCGATTTCTGATTTATCAGGACCACCTTGGTTTTTAGGATGCATTATATTTTGTTCTATGCTCCATGTTATTTGTTGCTTCAGCTATTGTTTGTCTGTATGCGCCATCATGCCTACGGGTCCATTGAGCGCAATATAAATTAAATAAAGTAAAAAGTAAAAGTAGTCATGCGCATTGGAGAGAAATCCACATAGCTCCGCCTGTTGTCATGGATAGAGGGAGCTGTTGCCTTAGGATACATTGGGCCTCATTATGGGTCAGGCGGCAACCATGCCGGTATAACTGGCAAGGAGCCGCCGCACCCGTAATGAATTACTGGCACCTGACTTCCCAGTGCCATCAGGCTATTCTAAGTCCGGTGGCCGGGAAGTCAGGCGCCGTCAATTTTGTTAGTCCCCATTCTCATGGAGTCCACTAGGACTCCATGGGAATGGGGACACAAGAGCACCGGCACTGTTTATAGCAGTGCCATTGCTCCCGAAAGAACGCTGGGAGCAGGTGCCGTCCCGCCCGGCAGGCTTGACCCTGGCGGGCGGGACGGCACCTGCTCGCTGAGTTGTATTGTCCCGGTCCGGAAACAACAGTGCCGGTAGGCTTACCGGCACTGCTGTTTCCGGAACCTGCACAGTTGTAATGAGGCCCATTGAAACAATGGCAACTTGCATATCTTCGCCTGTTGTCACCGCTGGAGGGAGCTGTTGCTTAGGATATGTAGTGGTCCTACTGTGTCAATGAAAACCTGCACTTTGGCCCATGTACACAGCCTCTTGCACCAGTATAAAATAAATTGCTTTTTGTAATTGGGCAATCAGAGGGCAGGTCAACTTGCCAAAGCTTGCTAATTTCGGTGAATGCTTCCTCCTGCCATGGTAAAGATTTGGGCATATTTAAATGGGGCATCTCCTACAATGGCTTAATTATTGCTGCATAAACTAATAGACTCTGGTGGCAATACCCTGCAGTGCCTAAAAAGGACCTCATCTGACTAATTATTACTGGTTTTGGCAAACTTAGAATCCTTATAATTCTTGCGTAATGTACGTTTTCCTGACGTAACTAGTTTTTGCTTTGAAGCTTTGTGTTCCTTTCTTTCCAGAGTGTTTAGCAATACTAACTTGTCTTAATTGCCCACTTCATATGAGGGTGCTGTGAACAGCAGGCTGGCTAATACTGCACCAATGTTAAATCTTGCATCAATTTAAAAACATCTGCATTTTTCTTCTGGGCTTTTAAAAAGAGGGTTGGACTTTCTGTGTACTCCTGGGGTAAACAGGCCTACGTAAGTTAATGTCCAGAAGGAGAAAAGGCAAGGAGAGTGGGCCTCATTACAAGTTTGCAGGTAGCCATGCCTGTAATACAGGCAGGCTACCTCCAAACTTGCGAAAGAATCCGGCACCCGCGAATGGGCAATTACCGGGGTATTCCGGCCCCGCCGGCCCCGGTAATTGCCTTTTCGCGGTTGCCGGAATCGGGTGATTCTCAATCCCATTGAGCCCCATAGGGCTCAATGGGAATGGGGATGCCTGTAGCACCAGTACCAATCCTTATGGTGCCTGTGCTACAGGCATGCTGTGGTCGCAGGTGCCTTTCATTCCGCCAGGTCAGACCTGGCGGAATGAAAGGCACCCGCAAGCACAACTCAGTTTGCTGGTCCGGATACAACGGTACCAGCAAGCTTACCGGTACCGTTGTATCCAGACCGGCAAACTCGTAATGAGGCCCAGTACTGACTATCTGGGTGTATCAAGACTGAAAAGAAAGTTGAACATCAATCAGAAACTGTGAATTAAGCGGCTGTGGGTGGTATACACAAAAATATTGCTGTTGGATTGGGTACTATGGGAAAATATGGCAAAACTACTGCATATTCTGCTCTTAGAACTTGCACAACTATAGACATCACGGTCAGGTTTCTTAATGGTTAGGATTAGCATTTTGCATGGGTATGTATCATCGATGTAATGAATTTATTGCTGATAAAATCCCTGCTTCTGCCTTTGTGATTTTAGATGGCGTTGTGGTTTTCAGGCGTTGTGGTTTTCAGGGCAGCGGCTTTTCGGTTTATACCTGAATGCCCGCGGTTTCTATTTTACGAATAGACTAGGTAGCCTAAAGGAGCACTTTTACCAGCAGCATTCTTTAACCCGAGACCTAGCTAACACAATAGCCTGAATTTACAAAATGGCTTATCTTATCCACACAGATGCTGTATTATTCTATGTTCAGGGAGTTGAAAACCTCTTCCTTGTATTGCACATGTCCCGTTTAAATTTCTCAGCTGGTTTAGCATGAGACAAAGGGAGGGCAGTGCTGCATTGCTTTAGTGGCCACAGAACGTGCACACAGCATCTTCACAGTTTAGGGTCATGTGTGGGGTACTTGTGATACCTTCTCTGAAATGTTTCCTCAGACATCTTACCAACTTGTACAAGTTGTGAATGCAAAAGCATATTTTAGACAACAACCCAGTTACAAGAGAGGCTGCCTCTCTTCCCCTTCCTCTCTTCAGTATTGTGAATAGCGTTTAGTGGGTGTGATCGCTCCTTCCCCGATTCCAGGAAACCCCAGTGAGGAACTGCTTACACCTTGTTCATATGCTAATCACTGACAGCGCCTCCCTACCTTTCGAAAGACAGACTTTAAAATATTGATTAATAAAGCATGGCTGTTTTTGTGCTGGTTCCATCATGTTGCTGTGGCACTGGCTTTGCACAGCAATTCCCCTCAGATCATTTCTTAGCATGGGGCCGGAGTGACTGCAAAATCAAGACTGCAGTGTCCATCCTAGACCCTCACCCAAAGTACCTTTCTGTCATTGCCATCATACTGCTCATCACCATCTTGGAGCCTCTGCATCTTCCCCAGTCTTAGGCAAAAGGTGTTGCATTTTTTCATGAATCTATACTCCGCCTTCTATCTCATTCTGCTCTTCGTTTCATCATGGCAAATCCCATGCAGGGCTGCAGCATCACTCTGATACAAAGTCCTGGTACTGCATCAAAACCTGGTGAGTTGTGACAGTTGAGGGCAGGGGACGAGCCATTTCGATTTGGGCTGTGTGAGCAGAGTTCAGGGCTTGAACGAGACAGCAGGGAAGAAATTGGTCCAGTTATTACTATCATGGGTTTAGTTACTGGGTGAATCATACTCTTCATTCGGGAGGAAACGTGAGTAAACACTTACTAATGCTGTCTTTCTTTCTCCTCTTTCCAGGTTATGGTATTCCAGGATGAGTCCGGTGCCGGATGATGGAGTTCGTACCTTCAGGTGAGTGGAACTGAAGCCGGCAATGGACTGAAGACAGGATACTGTTCCAGGTAAGTTTTGTAGTGTTCTTTCTCTCTGCAGGTCCTTGGTTTCAGGTAAGCTGGCATCAAAGAACTTTTTAATTAAGCGAGGTGCATGGACGTATTCACTAGGTTCCCATGATCTGTCTTGAGGGCCGTATCCCTTCCAATCAACTAAGTAGTATAGGTTGGATCTGATGTATTTTGAGTCTAGGATATCCTTTAATTCAAACTCTGGTTCTCTGTCAATTAATACTGGCTTTGGTGGTGTTGTAACCCGAGTACCGGGTTGTACCGGTTTCGGGAGTAATACGTGAAACACAAGATTAATCTGCATAGTGAGTGGTAGGGCTAATTTAACTGCCACTGGATTTATTATGGATTCAATAGAATAAGGTCCCAGATATTGGGGGCGAAATGTCTGAGTCCCTTTTATGGGCACATATTTTGATGCTAACCAGACCTTGGGCCTCATTACGACCCAGGCGGACTTCGCGGTGCTAAATGCACCGCGAAGCATGGCGGAAAGCCGCCGATAGCGCCATGGGGGTTGGCGGATTTACCGCCCCATTCCGACCTCGGCGGAGCGGTAAATCCCCAATCCCCATTCTGCCCTTCCCCATTCCCATTTTTGCCCCATAGGGTATAATGGGAGTGGGGAAGGAGTTAATTACGCCACCGTAAAATACGGTGGCGTAATTAACAACGAGGTCCCGTAGCGCCATGGTTTTCTCCGGCTGGTAAAACCAGGCGGAGAAAACCTCCATGGCGCTACGGGAACTCGTAGTATGGCGGAGAGGTACGCCATGCACTACGCTGGCGTAATACCCTCTCCGCCAGGGTCCTAATGAGGCCCCTTGTCTCCAATTTGATAGTCGGGGGCTTTACTACGATGTTGGTCAGCACATTTCTTTTGTCTGTTCTTGGCTTGGAGTAAATGTTCTGCTGCTTCTTTGAAGGCCTGGGAAATAGTCGTATGTAGGGTTTTAACCGCTGGCATTTCCAAAGGAGTTGGGAGATCCAATTCTGAAGTATGTGGATGTCTACCATATATAGTGTAGAAAGGGGTTTGTCCAGTGATGGTGTGTAATGAATTATTATAGGCATATTCAGCTATCCATAACAAGTCCTTCCAATTTCACTCCACTTGATGTAACATGCAACGTAAGTATTGCTCGAGGGTTTGGTTTGTTCTTTCTGTTTGGCCATCT
This sequence comes from Ambystoma mexicanum, assembly GCF_040938575.1. Classification (NCBI taxonomy): domain Eukaryota; kingdom Metazoa; phylum Chordata; class Amphibia; order Caudata; family Ambystomatidae; genus Ambystoma; species Ambystoma mexicanum. Next base: position 961,274,034 of record NC_090934.1, read on the forward strand.
GTTAGAGGATGGTGACTTGTGGATAGTTGAATGTCAATTTGGGCCATTGAACAGCATTTCCTCCAGAAGTTGGATACGAACTGTCTACTTTGATCTGAGAACAAGACCGATGGAAAGCCATGTAGCCGTACGATTTCCTCCAGGAATACTTTTGCTAAATTGGATGCATTTGGAAGACCCTTAAAAGGAATAAAGTGTTCCATTTTAGAAAACAAGTCTATAACTACTAAGATGGTGTTGAATCCTTGACTGGGAGGTAGATCTGCAATGAAATCAAGGGACAGTGTGTGCCATGGTGCGGGATGAATTTCCAATGGTTGGAGAAGACCAGCTGGTTTCTGCTTTTGGGACTTGTTTTGTGCACACACACCGCAAGATTGGATAAATTGTATGATGTCTTTACGCCATGTGGGCCACCAATAGTTTAGTTTTACTGTAGCTAGAGTTTTGGCAATTCCAGGTGATAACCCAAAATAACCTGCTCTTCTAAATCTTTACTTGGCAAGTATACACAGTTCCTAATATATGGTAACTGGTCTTTAATGGTGTAATGTTCTCCTTGTGTACACCACTCTTGTGAGAAAGTGGGATTCATTAAGAGTTGGATCTTGTTTTGGAGTTCACCCTGTGTCAATGTTGTTGTAAGACCCAGGAGTTTGTCTTCTGGAATGATGGCTACTGGATCCGGAGTTATGTATACCTTTTCATCAACACCCATGCGGGACAAGGCGTCAGCCTTTCCGTTTCGGACTCCTGGCCGGTAGGTGATCACATAGTCATATTCAGCAAAGAAAAGAGCCCACCGCAGTTGATGGGATGATTGAGCCTTTGCTGTTTTTAGGTATTGCAGGTTTCGATGATCAGTAATGACCGTGACAGTATGTCTAGCACCAAGGAGATAGTGTCACCATGCCTTGAAAGCTGATTTTATAGCCAAGAGTTCTTTGTCTGTGATAGCATAGTTGAGTTCGGGAGGTGAGAAGTTTCGTGACCAGAAGGCCACAGGGTGTAACTGGCCAGTTCCTGGGTCTCTTTGTGAGAGAACAGCTCCCATAGCCATGCTAGAGGCATCTGTTTCAACTATATAAGGGAGGTCTGGGCGAGGATGACATAGAATTTTTTCTTAAGTTCTTGAAAGGCCTTCTCTGCTTCTTTGGTCCAATGGAACTTTTTATTGTTTTTTCTCAATAGTGATGTAATTGGATGCACTATTTGGGAAAAATCTGGGATGAATCGGCGGTAAAGGTTTGCAAAGCCCAACATACTCTGGATTTCTTTAAATGAAGTTGGTGACGGGCAGTTAAGAATGGCATCTACCTTGTGCCTATCCATTCTGATACCTTTTGGTGTGAGGATAAAACCGAGGAACTCCACTTCGGGAACATGAAAAGAGCATTTTTTGAGTTTAGCATACAGTTTATGTTGGCAGAGTTTAGTAAGGACGCAGCGGACATGCCTGACATGGTCTTCTTTTGTAGAAGAATACACTAAGATGTCATCAATGTAAACCAGGGCACAAACGTCTATTAATTCCTGCAAAACATCATTCATAAAGTACTGGAATGCAGCAGGAGCATTGCAAAGTCCAAAAGGCATTACCTGGTATTCATACAAGCCGTATTTGGTATGAAAGGCAGTTTTCCATTCGTCTCCTTTCTTCACTCGAACAAGATGGTACGACCCCCTGAGGTCCAGTTTGGTATAGATTTGGGCGTCTTTGACTTGATCCAATAATTCGGGAATAAGGGGCAGTGGATAACATTTTTTTACTGTGATCTGGTTTAATGCGCGATAGTCGATGCAAGTCCTCAAATCTCCTTCCTTCTATGGTACGAAGAATAAGGGACTGGCTGCCGGTGATTTAGATGGGCGGATAAATCCATTTGCCAGGTACTGATCAAGATAAGATTTCAAATGGAGGTTTTCTGGTTCAGTAAGTGCATAGATTCGACCACAAGGAATTTGCGCACCAGGTATGAGGTCAATCTGACAATCGTATGGCCTGTGCGGGGGTAGAGTATTGGCTTGTTCTTTCTGGAACACGTCTTGAAAATCTTGGTATTCATTTGGTAGAGTACTAGTCACACCTAGTACAATCGCCGCCGTACTGGGAGTAGAAGATGTACATAAGTCTGTTTTCCCCTTTTCTTGGTAATAACAGGTGCGAGCACAATCATCGGAAAAGGCCAACTTCTTGGCACATCAATCTATTAGAGGGTTGTGAGCTACCAACCATGGCATCCCTAAGATTAGTTGAAACTGAGGAGCTTTGATGAGATCGAATGCAATAGATTCTCGGTGTCCATCCTGGCACAGTAGTGTTAGTGCTGCTGTGCATTGGGTTACTGGTCCGGAAGCTATTTCTGTCCCATCAACAGTAGTAACTTTTTCAGTTGTCGACTTGGAGCATAAGGGAAGCCCCATCTCTGCTGCCAGATCTTGGTCTACATAATTCCCAACTGCTCCGCAATCTATGTATGCTTCGACAGCATGCATCCGAGACGGTTGTTGGCGATTGAACAAAATTACTGGTAATGCAAAGTGTGAGGTCTGTGGCTCATCCTTCTCGCTCGACAAGTGGACATCTACGCTTGCCGGGCTTGGTAGCTTTCTGACTCCTTGTTATTATCTTCCTTCTCTGTGGCTCCAACAGTTCTCCTGGGTGGTTTCACTGGACATTCTTTGAGGAAGTGGCCCGATTTTCCACAATATAAGCATAATTGCTGTTGCCTTCTCTTGTCTCTTTCAGTTTTAGTTAAAGGGGGCCATACACCTCCGATTTGCATGGGTTCTGCTGTGTTTTCCAATGTACGTGGAACATTATCCTTTGACCGGACATACACAGCTCGAGTGTCTAACCTTATCCGGTCCACTTTTCGGTCTTGTAATCTGTGATCTAATTGCACCACAAGGTTGATGAATTCTCCACAGTCTCTAGGTGGGTTAACCACTTGAGCAAGGACATCCTTTAGTTCCCCTCGTAGACACAGATGAAATAGTGTGGTCCTTTTTTCCTCAGGCCACCCAGCTTCAACGACTAGTCTGTTAAATGTTGCTATATATGTAAGCAAGTCTTGACTTCCTTGACGGAGTGACAAAAGTTTGTTGTCTAATGCTTGGCCTTGGGTATGATGAGCAAAGAGTTTTTCCATTTCCATCTGGAAACCCCCAAAGTCATGTAACAATGGGTGATCCTGACTTACCAATGGTACCGACCAATCCACAGCACTGCCACTCAGATGTGACAAGACAAAAGCAACCCGCGCTTGGTCGTTAGGAAAAGCCCCAGGTCTGCAAAGGAAATGAAGACGACACTGGTTCATGAACGTTGCGTACTGCTTGGGGTTCCCTGTAAATCATTTAGGTGGAGCTAAAGGAACTGCCCCAGGAAGGGTTATTTGTACTGGATTGGTGAAAGAAGTTGGTACAGGTGCTGGCGGAATGTTACCAGGCAGTGGGGTCTGTCCTGCCTGTGATTGGAGCAATGGTCTACTTATTTCGTCGGTACGATCATTAGTAACAATCAAATCCCTCCTAAGAGCGTTGGTTTCTTGCCTGGCTGAATGTACTTCAGCGCATAATTGTCCCAACAACTGAACTCGTCAGTCTCTGAAGTCTCCATGACGCCCAGGTGGATAATATTGAGTCTTTGCGTTCTGTTACGCTCACCTGGTATCCACGGGGAACCCACCCAGCCCTGGTTGGATGATTTGCACTTTCGAACCCTCTTCCGGTCCCTCGGTAAGGCCTCTGGTTAAAGATGGGTCTGCAATATAGGAGAGCTGGATTCAATACCAGATTGTCTTTATGTTTTCCCACCTCCCTTGGCCTCAACTCCTTCCTCCCCCTTGGGCCTTCTCCTCACCTTACTATTGTAAAAGGTGGATTCTCCATCCTGCTCCTTGTGGCAGGGTGCATAGATGTGGGGGGCGAGCAGTGACCAAGTTACTTCACTGGTGCAAGCCCCTCTGTGGGAATCCAGGCCTGCTGCGACTCCGTAGGTTTGCTGCTTTACATTCTTTATATGCAGTTCTTATGTTACTCTTAGTTCGAATAATAATGTCTTGCTTCTTTCCTTTTAGGTATGGAAAGGTATTTTGGTGTTGTCATGCAGTTTGAAGATGAGCATGGGCCGGTAGGCGAAAGCGTGGTGTGCGCGATGCTGTCCGGTGCGTGATGCGCTGCGCTGTTTCGCCTTTTATGTTGCTAACCTGTGTCTTTTCTCTCCTTGCAGGTTGCGATGTTCCTCGCCGAGCGCCATAATGTCCCAGCAATGATACCGACAAGGAGAGGACTACCCAGGTAAGAATTGTGTGGCTTTCTTCATTCGGGAGGAAACGTGAGTAAACACTTACTAATGCTGTCTTTCTTTCTCCTCTTTCCAGGTTATGGTATTCCAGGATGCATTCGGTGCCGGATGATGGAGTTCGTACCTTCAGGTGAGTGGAACTGAAGTCGGCAATGGATTGAAGACAGCATACTGTTCCAGGTAAGTTTTGTAGCGTTATTTCTCTCTCTACAGGTCCTTGGTTTCAGGTAAGCAGGCATCAAAGAACTGGACACGGTGAGCGTTACGCTGCCCACAGCAGAATAACGCAAAGCATGTTCTGCTGTTTGGGTGTGGTTTAAATAGTCTCAGGTAAAGCAGTCCAGGTAAAATAGTCCCAGGCCTGCCACACCCAAAGTAGTCCAGGTAAAGTAGTCCCAGTCCTGCCACATCCAAAAGACTAAACCGCATAGCTCAGTTCTTTGTAACTGAGCTATGTCTGTGCCTCCATGCTGGCTGAACCCCCCCAAGTTAAATAGTCCCAAGTAAATAGTCTCATTCTAATGTTGGTCTTCATGATGGTTATGAGCCTGGCGCCAAAGGCGCCAGGACTGACTCCAAGAGAGTCTTGGATGAGGTTTTAAGGCCTTTGACCTGGCCCTAACTGGAAGGCTGACTTGCCAGTGAGGGCCAGGGGCAAGGGTCATGACAATAGTAAACGATGTCTCTTTAGCCTGTGAGCCCGGCTTGAAGAGTTCCTATTGCGGCCACAGCGATCTTTAATCTACACACCTTGAGAAAGAACCCTGAGGGTCGAAACACGTGTCGGCTGACAACTATCAATACACACATCAATACCAAATTGAATTGAATCCTTTTATTTCATAAATAGCTACAAACGGATCTAATCAGCAACCCAGCACTCAGGTGAACAGGGCCCAAACTCTTGCTCCAAGTTGAGCACTAGGTACTCTACTAACCCATCCCATACTAACCACCTAAACACCTACGCTCACACATATGCATACCAACTAAGTCACCTGCACGCAGCAATTGAATAACCGTTCCAGATATCAAACAACCTAACACTTAACATCTACAATCAACTAACATAGCAGATTTCTTGCCTACGCATTTATTTATTTTATTTATTGGACATTTGTACCGCGCCTATACACAGGTGTTTCCAAGTGCCACAAGACAAAATGCGGGGACATGGGAAATCCTACAAACACAACAACAAAGAATGGTTATATTGGCCTTGTGACAATCCTACCATGCAAGTGCATGACAAGGTGATAAGTGCCAGGGGGTGAGGGTAGATGGAGAAGTGCAGGAGTGGGGGTGGGCAAGTGCTGGTCAGGCCAAGGCAGCAAGTGCCAGGGGAGGGAGGATGAGTGCAGTGGACAAGGAGGACTAACTTGGGATAGTCCGGGAAAGGGAGCCAGAGGGAATGTGCTGGTAAAGGATGCTGGGGTGGGGGCAGTGGGGGTGGTCTGGCCTCTCTATGATTCTGAAGGGACCCGGCCCCAGTTGCAGTGGCAGATGGAGAGTTTAGCACGTGAGACGGAAGGAAGAGGAGAAAAAGAAGGCCTTGAGAAGTTTCCGGAACATAAGAGTATCTGGCTCAAGTCTGAAGGGGGGGCGGGGGGAAGACTGTTCCAGAGGGAGGCACCAGCCAAGGAAAGGGATCTACCTCCCACTCTCTGCTTGGAGAAACGTTTGACCTGCAGAGAGTTGGAGCCAGAAGACAGAAGGATTCTGGCCTGGAGGTATTTCAGGAGGGAAAGCTTGACGTATAGAGGTCCCAAGCCCCAGACACTATCTTGTGGATGATCCAAAGGGTCTTGAATTTGATCCTTGCAGTTACCGGGAGCCAGTGGCGAGATTTTAAGGCTGGAGAGAGGCGGTCCCTGGGCTTCAGGCCAAGGATACGTCTTGCAGTCCTATTCTGGATTTGTTGGAGGAGTGAAGGGAGGAGAGAGGCAGGTTGAGGAAGAGGCTACTGCAGTAATAAAGCCTAGAGAGAATCAAGGCTTTGGAGACATTGAATTTCCGGAGGAAGGTGAGGAAAGGTAGAATGCCCCTGAGGAGATGAAGCTGAAAATTGGACAACTTTGCAAGGTATGTGATGTGTGGAGAGAAAGAGAAGGCGGAGTCAAAGATGATCCTAAGGTTATTTGCACCACAAGTAGATGAGGAGAGGGGACCCAAGGAGACTGGCTAGAGAGTGGGGTGGTGGGGGACAAGGAGCAGGCGTCCCAACGAGAAGGAGCTCTGTCTTACTGGCATTAAGGCAGAGATCATTGGCAGAGCACCATGCCTGAAAACCAGTTAGGCAGTCAGGCATGAGTGAGGAAGAGGGGGAGGTGGAGGTAGAGGAAGGCAGCCTGAAAGAGAGATGTATGTCACCTGCGTAACACTGAAAATTAGGGGAGAAAGTGGAGATCAGGTGGGCCAGAGGGTCCAGGTAGATGTTGAAGAACCATGGCGATAGGATAGAGCCCTGAGGAACACCACAGGTAGAGTATGAGGTTCAGGAGAGAAAATGACCCATTTGCACTTGGGAGGGCCTATTGCAGAGGAAGGAGGTCAACCACGCAAGTCCCCTGTACGTGATGCCTAGGGTATCATGGAGACGGTTTATGTCTAACTTTGTGGACTATTGTCTTTGGACTTTGGACTCATTGTTTGGACTCTCTATTTAGACCAAAGACCATAAGGACCTTAAGGAGCCTGTGTTACTCATTGTATGTGTATTCGCAAGTGTTTCTGAAGGCTTACTTACGTTTTCCTGTTTCCTTTTCACGCAGATCCTTTTCGAGCGTGACATGCCCCCTCCCACCCGCACGCCATTCTTCGTAGTGCTCACAACACGGGTGCACGCGCACCCGCGTGCGCACCCCGGAAGTGCACTGCAAGTGCTGTTTTGCTGTTCGGCTGTGCGGCGGGGCAAGGGGCGGTAATTTTGGATTTAATGTGATTTGCTTTGAATTCCTTGGTCAATTTATTGTGCATACATCTAGTGAGCATATTTGAATTCATACTTGTGTAGTGCGCCGTTCTGCTACAGTTAGGTGTTCTTGGGTATTAATAGCGTATATGCCCACTGTTCGATCCCATTGATATCTTTTCCGCCACGTAAGTCGCAGAATAGTTAATGGCTTGCGCAGTGGTTGGAAACTAACAGAGCCGCTAACGAAAACACCTGCCTCTACTGTGAGCAAGGATATTCCTGTTGATTCTGAGGCCTCACTTGTACATCAAGCTACCATGTTAACCGAGGAAGTGGGGGCTGGTGTTAGCACTCCAGCTGATCAGAAAATTAGGGTTTTCAATGAAATGGGTATTGTTCCAAAATTTGATGTTACTGCCATGATTCACTGCTCTGGTAATATGATGGATACCTCAGAAAGGAACACTATATTTAAGCTAAAGGACTTAAACAATAGTGTTGCTAGTGATGTCCCTGCTACTGACTCAAATCAGGGAAATGATTTTGGATTATACAGCATTTCCAATATTTCCTATAAAGAGGAAACTGTTGATTGCTCAGTAATGGGCCCCACTATTGAAGCAGCGCTAAGTAAGCGTATTCGCCTCTCCCTTGGACCATCGACCCCAGCTAATCAGAAACTGGTTGATGAGTACTAAAGGCAAGATCGCTCCCGAAAGTAATCCTGAACCCTTAAGTGGCAAAACTGTCAAACTGACCTGGGAAATGGACTTTGAGTCCAATGATTCCCTAAACAAACCCATGGTGAGTTCGCCAAAAGCCATTAGTGCCCAAATCACACTAAATGATAGGATGAACCTTGACATCAAAGAATTCCAGTCTAGTTTGAATGGAAAAGACAAAGATGTTTCCAATAATGACGCACGATCTGAGAGCATCACTCTCGATGTACCATCTCTAAACTCCGATTTTCCAGTCCTCTCAAGAATTCTTAATTTACTGGATAAGGGTCATGAGCGCTCTCATTATGAAATAGGAATTATGAGAGAAGCAATCACTGAATTATCCAATAAAACGAATAGAATTGAAGGCCTCTTGTTTACATGCGATGCTGTAGCTGCTCTCTCTGATAGACAACCCAAGAAAAAGGATATGGTGGATAGTGCCATTCAATTTGATGGCATTTTCTACATACCTATGCAGAAAAAGCGCTCCTATGCTGGTACATTAAACCCCAGATCATATCACTCGATCTGTACACAGACTGATGTTATTGTGGACGACCTGTGCAAAGTTTTGTCCACTGTCCAAAAAATCGAGCATTACCTGGACAAAATGAATATAGAGACATCACCGCCTCAATCAGTGGTCACTCCGCCTGCCATTCTGGTCGAACCCACAAATAAGTCTCATAGTCCTGATAGTCCCTCTCATTTGACGGATTTAATTGATCTTGTGGGTGAATGTTCCCTGATGGGAGACTCAAAAATGTCTGAGTCTATTGAATGCGATCCCCTACCTAAACCCACAACAGTCCTATCCCGGAGGGAAAAGAGGCTTGCGGGTAGGGCTCAAAAAAGGAAAGCTAAAGCATCAGCCTTAGCAAAGAAACAAGCGAAGACCGCGCTAACTGCGCAACCAAATGCAATGCCTGTTATACTTGAGAATGAGGCGGTGATTCATCTTTCACAACTGGATGATGAATCTAGGTTATTATTAGACATTAATCCCCCTAGTAAAAACAAAGAGAAAACAAATGGGGCTAAAAAAAAGAATAACCATGATAATGCCAATGTAAAAAAGACCGAGGGGAGGATAGACTGCTTTCCGAACCTGCCAACTAGCTCACACCCCTCCGACACCATGGGGGGGGACGCAAATGTCACTCTCTCAGTTCTATCCCATGAGTCATAAACAAACTTCCTCCAGCAAAGTGAAAAGTAAGGTTACCACACCTAGGGCTACCAACATAAAGCCTGTTGACACCGACTCACACAATGGTACTTTTGTTGAGCCCTGGATGTTGGGTGTTTTGGGTAGAGACCCATTACGATCTCAGGAAGTTGTAAAGGATCTAAAAGTTGACTCTGGGCCTAAACCTCCACCGCCAATAGTTAAGTCACCCAAAGAAAATGCTACTATGGCATTAACCAAATTGGCTGAATCTAATGTGGCCGGCAATTCTAATAGTAGCCATAAAGTGGACCGCAATGATCTTGAGTCTATCCTTGATCCACCGTACATACTTGGTTGGGAATGTGACCCCAGTATTAATGTCAAACTAAACTTGAATCGCTCATCCTTGTTAAAAGCTTTTCACACAATACCTTGTTTGAGAACTATAAGATCAGACGATATAGATTGGGTAAGACTAGCTAACAGATATAATAACAGGATGACATGCGGTTTCTATTCCAGATTAATCATGAAACTTGTGTGGGAACAAAAAGAAAATTTTGTATTTATTGGATTGACCCCTTTCTTGATACACTCTGATTCTGATGCAAGAATTTTCTTAGATAAGCCCATTGCTCCTACAGCCACTATTGACCAAAATACAATGCAAGTTCAGCCTCCCCAAATCAGTGGTGATCTGGTCAAACAGATATTAGCTATGGTAGCTGTATTATCTGGTTAAACACACTCCCGCATTCAACGCCTGCGACTTTGCCGGCGGTGCCATCCTAGCCCTGTTCATCACAAACAATTATTTGAATGTCTGTCTTGGAATTGCTGTGGGTTTGCTAACTTTAATAGATGGTGGGGCTCCACTAATGAAAGCGAATTTCCGGCTATAATCCTATTACAGGAAACAATGCATGTTTCCCAACTGTCGATTGATGGTTTTGTTTGTTACTCACAACCTGCAATTCAAGGGGAAAAGGGTAGACCCTCGGGGGCTTAGCTATCCTAGTAAACAACGCCTGTAAATCTTCAACGAATCTTGTTTATAAGCATACTAATGTAAGAGCCATAGAATTATCCCCTGCTTCTCCACAGGATAAATACCTCATCTTTATGTGTATCTATTGGAATAGATCGACAATAATGTTTAATAATATCATTGACATCCTGGATTCTATCCTAGAAGTAGTTTTTTCATTACATGATGAGGTTGATGTGGTGGTTGGGGGTGACCTCAACTCCTCTTGTCTAAAGCAGAATCTAGGCCCGGGCCAATTATTCCCTATAGCCTCTAACTCGGCTAAGAATGGGAAGAAATGGGTGGAGTTTTTTCTCATCTGGGATATCCAGGTAATTCCCACTGGAACGGTGGATCACACATATACTTGGTCTAGGGGAGGTCTATATTCTCACATTGACCATTTCTTTAAATCATCTAACATTTGCCTTTTATCTGACACTGTGAACATTAAGAACTTGGGATTTAGTGATCACAACGCTATCTCTATAAAATTAAAATTAGAGGGTTGGGGATTTACCCCATCTTATTCTCTAAAATTGGTTCAGAATGATCGAGTGGGTTTAACTGTCAGATGGAACCCATCTGTATGCAATCAATTAACTGAGCGTCTTAGAGTTGATCTGGGACTGGACCTATTATTGACTGATTCCTTCTATGATCCTGCTGGTGTTGATCAAATTATCTCTAAGAAGATTGAAATCCACCTGTTGGAAATGTCTAAGTACAGAAAACCGCCACTGGACATAAAACATAATTTACATAAATTCAATATTGAAATCTTCCAACTTAAGAAGATTAGAAATTGTAAGCTACGAAGATTAACTAGGCTGTCTCTCGAACCAAAACAATATTATTCTCAAAAAAAGACTATTCTTACTACACATAAAACTGCTGTTAAAAATGTAAAAACACAACTTTACTTGAATGACAATCATAATATGATCTATCACATTTTGAGAAGTGATACACGCAAAATCTGGTCCCTATTAAGACTGATTAATGGCAATAATGAAGGGTTGAAAGAAAATGCTATTTCTGCTGATCAGTGGGCCAGCTATCTCAGGTTGAAATATGAGTTCCAAAATAATCCCAAAATTGTGATTCAGAATATAATACCTTTGCGCTCCCCCTGGAGCGTAGAAGATATTTCACGGGCTATTAAGAAATCAAATCCCTCTAGGGCATGGGACCCGATGGTATTCCAGCATGTCTTTATAGATCGGATATACAACTGTGGGCTATGATCTTGAAAAATAAATTTGATGCAGTATTCTCCTCCCAAGCTATTCCGAGATCATGGTGTTATGCAAATATTAAATCTATTTACAAACAAGGCCCCATTGATGACCCTAGTAACTTTCGCCCTATTGCGTTAACTGATGCATCTTCTAAGGTACTTTGTCAATTAATTCTTGAAGAAGTCCAAGTCTTTATGAAAATTAATGCCATTCTCTCTAAATTCCAGACTGGTTTTCATCGGCAAATGGGATGCACTCTTAATGCTACCTTTATTGCTCATATTGAGTGGAATGCCAAGCATAATCACTCGGGGCAGTTTATATGGCTGCTCTTGAATTGAGCTCCGCATTTGATACTGTGCTAAGGGATCATCTGTGGTTAAAGATGAAAGTGATGGGCTTCCCGGCATATCTGATAGCGTTAATACATCTACTACATACTGATACCACTTATAGAGTGCGCCTTAATAAGGAAGGTATGTTAACTGGAAAAATTCCATCAAAGGTTGGGCTGAAACAAGGGTGTACCCTGGCAGCCGTACTGTTCAATTTGTAAACATGTGATATAGAGGAATGTTGGGTAAAGGAAACTATCCCATTCCAATTGGTCGAACTAAATTGAACTATATTGGTTTTGCCGATGACATCCTTATCTTCGACAAAACACTGTTTGGTTTACAGCATAAACTAAATGCTTTTAGATGTTATGCCAAGGCTCATAATCTGAAAATCAATCATTCCAAATCTCGAATTCTGATATTTAAAGATGGTCATAAAAAGAGTTGCCCATATACATGGCTTATGGAAGATACCCGGATTGGTATAATCCAAGAATTTAAATATTTGGGGTATCCCCTATCAAACTCGTTTTCAAAGATCTGGTGGAAAGACAAAATATGTGAGAAAATCAAACCCCTTGTTTCCCAAATGAGATTAATTATGGGCAAATACTGTGGTCTCTCTCTCTTGCCCGTTCTTCAATTCTATCTCCTAAAAGTGGAACCATCAATACTTTACATATTAGATATGTGTATATATGAAATAGACGACATCTTAGACACACTTCAAGGAGTAATATGGAAAATTGTCTTAAGGCTTCCTCTATCCGTTCCAAATGATATAGTTCATCACGAACTTGGTATTCTCCCTCTATCAGCTAAACGGAACTGGAAGCTTTTGAATAACTATGTGAAAATCTTGGTTCCCCCTGTTAACTCTCTTTATGAAGACCTGAATGAACATCTTGTTTTTGGTTGTATGAGATCTTTGAACAAATATGCTGAAAAAATGAATGATCTAATGGCTCTACTTGGTATTTTGAAGGAGGATCTAATACTAGGTCTTCCTAGTTGTAAACAAAAATTATACCTTCATTACTGGAGTTGCCAGGCTGATAGAATTGGGTCCTATCGATCCTACTATGAATATGCCCGGATTAGAAGGAAATGGGGTGACAAACCAAGCTACATAATGCAGTTTCCTTCTGCTTCAGGTCGTAATACATATTTACGATTTAAACTTAATCTTCTTTATACCAATGAACGTCTGTGTAAATGGGGCACTTGTGATAAAGAATCTAACAATGGCTCTTGCCGATTTTGCAAGGATGTGTCCATACTCGAGACTCTTAAACATCTAGTTATCCATTGCAAATATTTTGAAGATTTGCGACAATCGAGGTTTGGAAATTATATGATCTCTAACTCTAATTTGTCTTGTGAAGCATTATGGCATAGATGTATGCTGGGTGAAAGTACTAAGCTAACTCTAAGATTAATATTGGTTCTAACAAACATTGACTCGAAGCTGATGGACAGTAATGATTTATGAGAAGTCGTTTTTGTACATGTGATATCTGTTGTATGAAGGCTTGGACTGATTATATTGTGAAATTTCTTCTCCTTTTTGGAATTTATGTTTTGTATATTTTAAAGTACTGTAAAGAGAAATGTATAGACTTTGTATACAGAAATCATTTGTAAAGGTTTTTTACCAAATACAATAAAAAAAAAAGAATTGAGTGGTTGACTGTGTCGAAAGCAGACGATTGAGGAGGATCAGAACAGAGGGAGTGTTGGAGTCCAAGTTAGAGAGTAGGTCTTCACGGATGTTCAGGAGAGCCGTTTCCGTGCCTCTGGCTATCCTGAAACCAGGCTGATGATCACAGAGACAGCCAGCCATTTCGATGTGGAGGGTCAGTTGGGCGATGACCAGCTTCTCAATGAATTTGCCCAAAAAAGGGGTGATGGAGATAGTGATAGTTATCTGGGCAAGAAGGGTCAACAGGCAGCTTTTTTAGGAGAGGGTGCACAAGAGATGGCTTAAGGGGTTTAGTGAAGGAGCCTGTGGCAAAAGAGTGGTTGCAGAGGTCAGCCAAGGCAGGGGCGAGGACAGCGATGTTGTCCTTGATGGTTCTGGAGGAGCAGGGGAGCACCTGTTTAGAGGAGACTTTCATAGAGCAGACAACTCTAGAGATCTCATCTGGTGCAATGGGAGAGAGGGAGTAAAGTATGAGGGGAGGGGTCCAAAAGAGGTAAGAGAAGGTGGGGGGTCGGGGGGAGAAGATTACAGAGGACAGGATGTCCAGAGTTTGGGAGGAAAAGTGGGAGGGCAGTGCCGAGCATAGGGCCTTGGAGGGAGAACGAGAAGAGGAGACTGCGGTAGGATTGGCAAGTTTCTTGCAGATTTGAAAGAGTTCAGCCGTGTTATTGGTGGCCCCAGAGATGCAGGTTTGGACATGAGCCCTCTTCTTGGAGCAGATGGAGGGACTGTATTAGGGCCAGTTTGTTGGGGGATGTCTGTCACTTCCGCTCTGCCGCTTTGCACTTATGTTTCAAAGCGGCTAAGTCGGAGTCATACCAAGAGTTGTATTTAGAAACAGGATTCATGCGTATCTTCATGACAGGGGCAAGGATGTCCAGGGTGTTAGAGATAGAGAGACGGGTGTGAGACAGAACACAGTCAGAAGGAGAGTCCAATGAAGGGGGCGGAGGAGGGATGAAGGAGGAAGCAAAAGCAGCGATGGACACACGCTTCATCAGCCAAATGACAGAGAAGGAGACTGGCAGCGCAGGGGGAGGAGTCTGGGGCAGGGTAGGTCAAGCAGGGAAGATAGTAGAGAGTGGTTAGACCAGGAGAGAGGGGTAGTGAGAGGGTTGGAGGGAGGGATGTCTGTTGAGATGAGAGCATCCAAAGTGTATCCGGCAGAGTGGGTTTAGCCAGGGGGAAGGCTAGTGAGGGAGAGAGTGTTGCAGAGGTCACAGAAGAGAACAGTGGCCACATCAGGGGAGGCGAGATGGATATTGAAGTCCCCAAGGAAGATAGGTTTGAGGGAGGAGGCAAGAAGAGAGGAGGAGAGGTCGGCCGATTCTGAGAGGAAGGTAGGTACGGGGGGTCTGTAGATAGTAGCTTGAGTACAGAGAAAGTAGGAGAGACAGACAGCCTGCAGACTAGGCTTCAAAGGATGAATAGGTTTGAGTGGGGATGATGGAGGCAGGAACCCACTCAGGTAAGTTCAAAGCCACTCCACCACCAGACCGGGAGGGTTTGGGGTTGGACAAGATTGTGTAGCCCTCAGGGGAGAAGAGTGTCAAAAGTAGTGATGGAGTTGGCCTTGAATCATGTCTCACTGAGGGCAAGGATGCCAAGGTCTTCAAGGAGGTGACAGATGTCAGAGGAGTGTTTGATAGCAGAGTGCAAATTGAGGGTAACTAAGTGAAGCTGGTTGCTCCCTTTAAAAGATTTGCGTGGGGGGTACAGGGGTAGGGTGCAACCACTGTGGGCGAGGGGAGAGGGGCAATGAGGGAAGGAGAGGGTGGGAAGTTGAAGAGACAAGGAAGAAGCCTGTCAAGAAGGAGAAGGTTGGGCTGAGAGCCGTGGACATGACAGTGCCATTATGATAGACTTTAATGGTGCATTTGGAAGATGCGAAGTAAGCCAAGAGCACTTCCCATCTGGTGTCGCCAGTAATGGTTGAGGAGAAAGGGGAGAGGACAGAGACCATATGGGGGGAGGGTCCATAGTTTACAAGGAGGACAGCAAAAATAATATAAGTAACAGTCTGTCTGGAGGAAGCATTGATGTAGGTATCTGCGATGGCCAGACCAGTGCTGGATCTCAGGAGTGCCTTTTTTTGTTTCTTCCTTCCAGACTTTGTGAGAGAGGGATGATAGGAGGTGGAGAAGCAGTAGAAAAGAAAGGGGAGACGGAGAGCACCATGGGGGCAGAGAAAAAAGGGGCAGGTCAGAGGGAAGCAGGGGAGAGGGTCAGTGGCACTATGCAATAAAATAATCACACCAGGCGGCAGAGCAGATAGAAATCAGTGGGTACGCTGAAAATGCCCAGATTTACAGATCATTAGCAAGTTTGTAAATGCACCTGAATTCGAATTTAGCAGAAAGCACACAAAAGCAGTATAGAAGAAAGGGTGCACAGTTGGAAAGTACATCTAAATTCGAATTTAGCAGACAGCACTCAAAAGCAGTACAAAAAAGAATGGTTGCACTGTTGGAAACAGAGAGAATAGAAAGGGGTAAGGTATTGATTTTCTTTTTCTTTTGGAGCAGGAAGTTTAGAGAGCAGTAGAGCAGCAATCATTACAATTACATTACAATCATGTATTTCCCCCACGCTTTACAACATCTTTACTAAGCTTCTCTTTGACCGTCTTGACGATCTGGGAGTCACATCTACAAATTATGCTCACAATACCGAGGTCCTTATCACAGTTACAGGGAGCTACAAGAAAGATGTTGCAAAACTAAATGAAATTTACTTGGAAATTCAAGCATGATGGCCACACATAGCCTCTGCTTAAACGGCGATAAGACGGAACAGCTTATCGTCGGATCCCAGCCCCGCCTTAACAAACTAGACCCTAGATACCAACCTTTCACCATTGATGGCAATATCATTAAAGTCTCAAAAGAAGTCAAAATGTTGGGTGTGTATCTTGACTGCACACTCTCCCTCAAAAAACAAATAAATGCTGCTATTTCTGCCACAGTTTATACGAACAAAATGATCAATGCCTGCACGCCTTTTCTATCAACCACCAGCTGCCTCACACTGTCTAGAGCACTGATACTATCCAGGCTAGACTACTGTAATACACTCTTCCTTGGCTCCACCAACCACAACTTGAACAGACTACAGATCTTACGGAACAATTCCCTTAGATGCGCCCTTAATCTTCCTCGCAATGCCCACATCTCCACCATCAGCAAGGAAACTCATTGTCTCCCCATCCGTGACAGAATCAAACTTCAAACACTCATTATTACTCACAAATGCCTCTTGTGGACAGCCCCACACTACCTATCTGACAAATTCTCTATACATAGCTCAGCCAGACCAACTAGAACCCCTTACATGCACCAACTAAACATTCCGAAGTTCAACTTGAAAACGGCAGGGGGAGCTAGCTTCCCTGTGCTAGCAGCAAAATGCACTTCCCATGATAATTAGAGCTGACATATCTTTCTGGTCGTTCAGAGCTAAGGTGAAAGTATGGCTGTTAAGTCAGAAATAACGTGATCCTCAATTGCAGTGGCTGACCATTATGGAACCTGACTAGCTGTAAACATGTCGCGGATCACATTGTAACCCGGTCCGCTTGTATTACATTGTATACTGTACCTTGCATGTCTAACCTTCTGTAACTTATGTTGTTCTACAGGTTCAATGCGCCCAGCTACCCCAGGGTTTGGTTGTGCTATATAAATAAATAAACTAAACTTAACTAAACTAAACAAGGCATATCATGAACGATAATACTGTTGGTGCTCAGTTTACAGATAGGTAGGTAGGGAAAGGAGCAGGCAGCAGTTAGAGCAGTTATAGTGTCAAGGAAAGTGGGTGGAGCAATGCAATCCATAGTTGCTAAAAATGTTCATGATCAGAGCGTGCGGGGGACCAAGTCCGTAGAAATCCTTCATGAGTGATGGCGAAACGTAGTTGCAGGGAGAGGTGCTCTATCCAGCTTCAGACAGGGACAGACCGGGGCCTTTGTATCAGGGGGGCTGGCTGTCGCCTGCCAGCTCCAGATTGGCCGTGATGTTAGACTGGAGGTCCAACCAGCAAGCAGGTAGGGCAGATATCCGAGCATTCCAGTGCTCAGGGGAGGCAGGCAGCCATGATGAAAAGATGCAGAAGGCCAAATCACTGCATGGGAAAATGGGAAAAAGGAGGTCAAAGCAAGCCCTCAAACTAGGAGGATGATGGGGTGCAGCTATACTAAAGCAAAGCCCAACAGGGCAAGTAAAAACAAGTGCAGCGATTGCCGCAGCGCTCAATGTGAATTGCAAGCAAAGTAAGCCACAGGCCCTTCAGGACTTACCTCATGTCTGCAGTGCCGATTCCTTTCCCCTGCTGCCTTGTGCAGGCAGCTGGATGATTCCTCTGACGGTGTCGAGGAAGTGAGGACGAGTGAAGGCAGACAGGGGCCTTTGTGTGGGCCTTTGTGTCGGGGTGCCGGCTCTCCATTCTAGCACCAGAGGTACACAAGGCGCAGGTTTGGAAACAAAACCTCTATGTTCCTGACACAGGAAACACTGAAACAGTCATGTACACAGAGATTACGGTACTTTCGATCTACACACATCAATACAACTCAAAACGATCTTATATTTTCCTTCTCTCCCAATAACCTGACACACCCGCTCTTTTTAAAATCCACCATAGTGCCTATCCATGCAAATGGAAGCAGTGAGTGGTATAAATCCCAATAACATAACACGTTTGATAAGGGAAAATCATTAATAAATGGTTTGTAAATAGTATCATTTCAGAGAGTGGTAACATTTATATACCTGGGCTCGAATTTTAATATAACTATTATGTGGAATCAACCTATCAATTTCAAAAGCACTGATTCACTTTCATTTTTTACCATCAATATGGAGCTTCTGCTTTAACTCCGATAATAACAATGCATAATTCTAAAAAATCAAATCAATCTTTATTCAATACTTTTCCATAGAGCTTAGACCTTAACCTAATAAAGCAAACCATCATAAAATCCCAAAAATGTATCCATGATGAAGCCAGAAAAATAACTGCCACAAAATCACAGTTACATAATCCTGTGTGCAATTAAACACCTTATTGGCTCGGGAGGATAGCTCAGGGGCAACACGCTCGCTTTGGAAGCAAGACGATACAGAGCAACACAGGTTCGACCCCCGGGTCCACACTTAGAAACCTCTGGGTATTAAGCGTGTTATAAATATAACCAATTATAATTATATATTATATATATTTGTGAAAGTATGGTTGTATGGTCGGGGTTGGGTCCAGCCCTATAACAGTTGGTGGGCTGAAATGTTGGCCCAAGGTCCGCATACCCGTCTGGGGTGTACTGGAAATAGTGAAATTTAAACAACCCAACCCATTCGCCCTGCACAGGGTGGGGTCCGGTCCTGTGCTATCAGTATATGCGATTTTGGGAGATTGATGATTTTGCACTTGTTGGCTCCAGCCACACAACAGTTGGTGGGCTGAAATGTTGGCCCGAGGTCGGCATACCAGTCTGGGGTGTAATGGCGATGGTGAAATCTGACCAACCCCACCCATTCGCTCTGCACAGGGTGGGATCCGGCCCTGTGCGATCAGTATAGGAGATTTTGGGACATTGATGATTTTGCTCTTTTGACAAAAATAGGAAGTTAGGACACAAGGTCAGCGTACCAATCTGGGGTGCACTGGCGATAGTGAAATTGGAACACCCATTCCACCCATTCGTCCTGCACAGGGGTGGAGCAGAGTCTGGCCCTGTGCTATCAATATAGGTGATTTGGGGAAATTGCCAATTTCACGATTTTCCCAAAATAAGAAGTTATGACACACTAAAACATACACAAGGCTATAGCAGACCCCCCACGTGCATGTCAGCTACAGACCCATGCAACGCTGGGTGGTACCACTAGTTTAGCAATAAAATATGTTCATCCTCACAGTTCAAGCTTTATATACATAGGATGCTACAGCAAAAATTCCATCTTTGTGGTCAGTTTTCAGGCATACATTTTCAGATTCATATAAAGTCCTAATACCATAATTGTTTAAACAGAAATTTCAATTACTACTCCGAATATCCAAATATATTCGGAGTGCTAAATAGTTTCTTTTATATCTTTACAAAAAACACCTTTTACTTCACATGATTTCCATCTTTTAAGCACTGTGGCCACAGGTAAAGGCACTATTCTTACATGCACATTTGTGTACCCACTTACAAGCATATGGGAGTAAATATATCTAGATAATATTCACACCCGATACATTTTTCCTTAAAAGTAATTTCTTGATATAGCACCTTTGAAATATTTACCAACAAACTGTGACCCATGCCTCACATAGTTTTCAAAATGATTCTTGTTTTCACTGGGCTCTCAATTAAAACCTTTGTTAATTCATAAGTCTGTGATGTTCCCATAAACTAACCCAACAAAAGACTGGCTTGATATCAATTAGAAATAATCCCCAACCAGTACAACTCCTGGTGCACCGGACCATTGGGTGGCGATTTAGGGAGAACCAACATACGCTTTTAAAAATACATTCTCAGTCGTGGGCAAGGCTTTTTAGCATGCATGACCCCATAGTCCAGCTGTATATATTGCCCCCTGTTGTACCTGCATTTTATAAACAGTTACAGTGGCAGTGACTGTATTATTGCTGTATGAGAGTGAACTGTGTTACCATCCCACACAGTGTCGATATTACATTGCTCTTCATAAACTGATCTTGTCATGACCCCTTTCTATTAAATCATATCCCCAAAAAAACAAATTAATGAAATTCAATTTTACCTCAGCATCAATATACTAAAATTCTGATGAAAACGTTTGGATGGACAAGCTCTTACTTTTGTATTGATCTGGTTCATCACCAGACCTTTTTCTGAACAGAAGTTACCATATTTAAGAATATACTACTACCTGAAGGCCTGTATGGAGCACAGGTGTATGGTGGATCATGACAACCTTAGTTGGAAATACACAAACGTTAATTCTGGAGGTAAATATTATTTGTTATTTTCATACACACACGCATGCACGCAAACACATACTTGCCTAAAACCTGTCTTCCCCTGCCCATCTTGTTCAGCCTGTTAGCCCCTGTGCGCACTCATGAGTGGCAGGGGCATGACAGTTAAGATTTAGAAAGGCCACTCTGAGCCTTCTCAGGGCAGTCTTTCTAAATCAGTCTTTTTCATTTTTGTGAGAATGACAAAGACCTTTTCACCTAATACCAATTAATTACCTCTGCCCTTTTCACAAAGACCCATGTCTCTGCGCCATACACCATGGTTGGTAGGATTTAACTTGATACAGCTTAGTCAAAACTCCTACCGTGTATCCCCCTCCCTTATAAGCTAAAGAGCTGATTGCGCCGGTTACCTGGGAGGTCTTCATTTTTAGTTGGTCAAGATGTGAAGCACCCCAAAGCTTTGAATCTAAGAGGATTCCCAAGTATTTATAAATGGAGACTACCTCGATTTCCTCCCCATCCAAAGTCCATTTCAAACTCTTTGCTTTAGTATGTAGTGGACTAAAAACCATAATTTTGGTTTTAGATATGTTTATTTTTAAAGAGTTTATTGCAGAGTAAGAATTTAAGTGACTCGAAGATGCCTGCAGGCCTCCAGGCGTTAGATCTAGAAAAGCTAGATCATCAGTGTAAGCCAGCCGCTGCAGTGGGATGTCACCCACTTTAGGGGGAATGGTGTTGGGGTTTACAATAGCCCCTCCCAGGTCTGACAGATAGAGGTTAAACAACATTGGTGCAAGGATGCAACCTTGCTTAAGCCACTTCTGTG
The DNA here is from genome assembly GCF_040938575.1 of Ambystoma mexicanum. NCBI lineage: Eukaryota > Metazoa > Chordata > Amphibia > Caudata > Ambystomatidae > Ambystoma > Ambystoma mexicanum. The sequence continues at coordinate 961,295,241 of NC_090934.1, forward strand.
TTGTTATCCAATTAGACGTTGTACCATGTTGATCCAAAACGGACCCTAGCTCTAGTGTGATCGTGTAAATGGATAATCATTTTTAACAAGCCCAACAGGATATTCCAGCTCTGCAGCTTCAACCACAGCCTTTCCCCATCAACAGTGTGGAAGGCTACGCTGAAGTCTATAAAGGTCACATACATTGGTGTTTTTGCTGCACAACCAGGCCTGCTGCACAGTAGTAACTATAGATAGGCTGTTGATAATAGTGCAGTAGCCTTTCCTAAAATCTGTTTGATTAAATGGAATGATGTCCTTGGTCTCTGTCCAGACTTTCAGCTCCTCACGGTGCACCCTAGTGAACATTTTGGCTGGGGCATCAAACATCGCCATTAACCGACAGTTTCATGGATCAGAGCAACAGCCTTTCTTTTTAAACTGGGACTATTATACTGTCTCTCCAAGAAGATGGAATAGACTGAGTCGCCCTGATCCATCGTAACAACCAGTAAAGTGCCTCTGCCCAGATTCTACTGTCAATCTTGATTAGGTGGTTGCAGAGGCCATCAGGGCCTGGCGCACCCGAAGATTTACTGCCCGTAATCAAATTGGCTATGTCGGTAGGGCCTTTCCCAAGGGTCCAGATGGAAGACGTCAGATCTGCCATGGGATTCTCACTGCCACTCACTCCCAATGTTTGCTCGATGTGTGTGGCCCAATCATTCTCAGAGAGTCCATTAACGTCACTACCTTGTGGTTTGTTTCCGTTAATAATTTTTGAAAACTTGTTATTATTGGAAAGGGAAGATTGAACCAGGTCGCGCCACATAATACCTGTGCCAATTTAACCATGTAGGATATTTGCTCTGATTTCCTTTACCAAGAGGGCATGGTCATTTGGTTTGAGCAGTAATTTGGGCATTCTACAGAGATCTCTAGATACAGTCCTTTTTTTCCTTTTGATGTACTTGTCAAATGCAAAGTTGTAACTGCTGAATACCTACTCTTGAGCGGCCACCAGACATTGGCGGAATGATGCATTTGATGCTGTCAACGCAAGCCTCATATTTAACTATTGCCAAGTGGCCATTCTCAATGGTCATGTTGTTCTCGGTACCCACGCTTTCCAAAGTGTAGCCTCAGAGTAAATCCTGAGCCACCAACGAAGCAACTCCGATCTTACCAGCACTCCACGATATCCAATTAAGAGTGGAGTTGACAGTGCGTGCCAGTGTAGACATTAGCAATATGGTGACTCTTTATATTAAAGTTTACAATAATAGGGTAATGATCACTCTCCTGACACTGGAACATGCTCAGGTCTTAGATCAGAGAACGGGCATTTGCGATGAATATATAGTAAATAATGCTAGAGCTATTATGGCAAGTTCCAGTGAACCGCGGGGGAGAGTCAGAAGGGCGGCCTCTATTAACATACTAAAACCAGCTGAGTAAAGCAGAGTTGCCCAGCTAGTTCCCTGACAGCAAGCATTATCCAGACTACCCTCAGGGGAGTTCAAGGGCAGGGAATCCAGTTCCCAATGCCCCCAAGAAACATCTCTCAGAATCCTGAAGTCAAGATCCCCACATATAAGAACAGGAGCCCTACTTTTCTGACTCTCCAAAGTGTGTAACTCTACCCATAAGAACCTTGTGTGATACACACTCTGGTTCATCCACACATAGGGGTTTCCTTACTCCCAGCATCCAACCACCATCTGGGCGACACCTGGATCCCTGGCTAGCTAGTTTGGTAATACTGTTCCATCCATCAATCGCAAGTGGCACTGTCTGCCAGGTTTCCTGTATTGAAATGACGCAAAAATTGTTGATGTTCTCCAATTGGCCATCCTGCTTAAATAGATGCTAGTAGTCCATGCGTTCCAACATAACATCAGAAATGCAGAACTAGGAACTCTGCTGGCTACTGTGTGGGAGCGAGGGGCCAATAGGCCCCTCTCTACCGTCACTTCTCAGTACAGAACTTGGACCAAGTGCCTCTAAGTGGTGAGTACGCCCCTTGCCCTTATGCAATACTAACTTTTAGTTATATTCGCGTAGATGGGACCACCGAGCAGGACACAGGGCATCCATTTTCTGTACCCCCTTTCGACTCCATCTTGGTAACTAGGCCTCACTGCGATATTACAAAACGCATCTCTCCCCTTTGCCCGCCGCCGCAGCTAGGAGCACATAGCCCCCACCCTCGTCCCCACACCAACTGGAAAACTCTGCGGCTCCATTCTCACGCTGAGGCCGGAGCTGTTTGCAACAAATAATGAATGTAACACATCCCTTTTCCTGTGAGATCACTGTCCTGCATGTGAACCGACATGAGCTAAGCACAGAGCTCGTTCATCTCCACAAAAGTGTCCTTGCCCTCTTACCCTCGCCAGTCGAAACCTATTGCCATTCTAACCTTATGTCCTTGCAAGGCATCCCTTTCATGTGCCAGACTGCCAACCTAGCTATGAAGCCCACCCAACAAACCCCCCAGCTAACATTAGAACCCGGTGCAGTATATCGTGCCCAGTACTAACAAATGACAGATACCTGAGATTCTTGTGAGACTAACCCTATAGTTCAATGACAGTATTATAGTGGCCAAGGCTCTTAAACCTGTGACCTGTGTAACCCAAATGTGTAGATGGTGTAAGCCCTTGAGCCATTTGTATAACGACATGATACACTACTAAGAGTCTTTTGATCAACTGTTATTTAGTGCATGCATTATTCAGAATGTATTTTCTTAGCTTAGATCGTGACCACCGTGTTTCACGGCGACCTGACCTTCACCCATCCGGAGCACAATGTCTGACGTCAATCCTCCCGCCAACCAAGCAACCAACCCGGAGGAAGAGATGATGCCCACACCTAAGTCACCACCACGGCTGACCAATCCTGGTCCAACATAGCATCGTATGTCAAAAATGTAGATGTACTATATAAATGTGTTGTAACTTTGATGTGGTCAGAGCGCTCTCAGAGATCTAGATCAACTTTCCTTGGAACTCTCTCAGCCTGCGCTTTTGTGCCTTATTCCCTGTCCAGGGAGTGTCTTTCTTATTCATTTTTACACGTGTTAGACAGGGTGGGCACAAACACTACACTGGTCTACCATATTGACTAGCCATTCCAGTGACACTCCTCCCCCGATTTGCCATGCATTGACCCACCAAGTTTAACAACCCTCCTCCGTCCAAGGTGGGGGCCTGCAAGGGTCGTTGGGAGCAATATGCCCTGTTCAACTGCAGTCTCGCCTATATATAGTTTAAATGTAAAGCTACTGACTTGTTCACCACAATGCTGTTGTGTCAACTTTATATCCCCCTGTGGAATAATTTGCCTTATGGAGTGTGGATAAGTATCACAAGTGTTTACTTGCAGACTGCCTTCCCACTCATCATTGACCTCCATAGCCGTGCATTCATATCCAATCTTTAAGAAAGATGAACAATGTACAGTAATGTAATCAATAGTATTTTCCACATGGAAATGAACAATTGATTTGGCATACATTACATTTTCACAGATGTCCACAACTTGTATATTGTCACTTCTAATGAAGCGTAGAGGAATTATAGTTTGCAACAGCTCCAGAAACCTGGATCTATTCAGATGAAAGCTTTTCCTGTCACAGAAGAGGCTACTTATTCTAAGCACCCTGACTTTTCTGTTACATTCAGTAACATTAGGTGCATTTTGCAAACATGGCTCAGTGGAGCAAGGGTCCTTCTGAACCAGAACACTGTTGACAGGACAATCCGCCTCCGCGACTGGAATAACAAAAAGCCCCTTGAGGTTGTACACCATCTCGTCTGTGACTTCACCCACTGCCCTATAAGATTTCCTTTGCACACCCGTCCCTAACCTTGGCCTGCCCTTAGCCAGCAGGTCCACTGGTGGACTACTGTGTTCTATAATTGCTTTCAGATGTTTAGTACCTATTTTGCTTTTAGATATGACATTCAATTCATTCACATCCACAAGTATCAACCATCAAGTGATTGATGAACAACCTCAGCAATGGGCCCCTTTTTCTTTTTTTTTGTTCATTTATTTTTGTGTTTGTTTATTTGTCACGCGCCGTAGCCCAAAGGTATCAGGCCGCACATAAAGGATAGCAGACAACAGCAAGACAGACAATTCAGCTATTATTACATCACGGGAGGAGAGCAATGTTAGTTAAATAGGATTGTTTTAAATCGCTTGCGAAAACTGAGAAGGCATTTCTCTCTTCGACAGGCAGTTCATTCCAGGCGTGTGTACCCTGCACAAGGAAGGAACATCCTTTCCATCTTACTCTCTTAACCTCTGGGCATATGTGCAGAAAGGTATCAGTGGATCTAGTTATTCTTCCCTGATGTTGCAAGGTGACACTTTTCTGAAGATATACAGGAGCCGATCCATGTTAACATTTGTGTCAATGTAATAATCTTGAAGAAAATCAGTGACGCAAGCGGCAGCCAGTGGAGTTCCCTCCTGGCGGGAGTAATGTGCTCCCTCTTAGGGATATTCTTAATAATTTGCACTGCATCGTTTTGGAGTGTTTTCAATTTATTTATGCTGTTCTTATTTGCTGCACTCAGGAGCGCATTCCAATAATCTTGCCTGGGCATTATAATAGCCCGTACTAGAGTTTCGCAATTTCTGCTTGTGACCTATGGTTTCGCAAGCCTCAATAGTCTGAGGTGATATTGGGACTTTTTAACTACACTATCCACCTAGGGCATTAGCACCAAGCGAACAAACCTGTACCACACCCAGAGTTTTGACTTTATCTTGTGCTATGATACAATGCCCATCAATTAATAAACTTGAAAAAGGTGGGTCCAATTTCATTTTTGCTTGTGTGGGAGCCGAATATCAGCACCTCAGTCTTACCACTGTTCAAAGGCAATTTGCTGTCATCCAATCTTTTACCAATGTATCAGTATCTTGAATTATCCTGGAGTCCTTAGCTTAATCACCAGCTGTGTGCTGTTGGCATAATTTGTGAATATTGTCCCCACTTTGTACAGAATGTTACATAAAGGACGCATGTAAACGTTGAAAGGGGCTGGGGACAGGCATGCACCCTAAGGGACTCCAAAAGTAGATGTTTTATAGGTGGTGGAGGCCTGTCCCCAGCATACTCTGGACATCCTGCTGGAGCGAACTGCCTCAATCCACTTAATAGCCGTTGTTGAGCAAGCAGGTCAAAAGCTACAGAACGGACCAGCAGCATCAACAGCCCAGTTTTACTCTTATCAACAATATCCAGCATCTGTGTCTGAAGGTCTAGTAACACATTTTCAGTTCCATCATTGGATCTGAACCAGGACTGTCCAGAATGCAGAACATCAGCCTGATCCAGAAAGTCTTGTAACTGAATAGTGGCTACTTTGTCCACAACTTTTAAAAGAAAAGGGGCATTCGTAATGGATGAAAAATTGTTGACATCTTTAGGGTCTTGTCCTACTTTTTTTAATAATGGGGTGACAGCTACTTTCTTGATACTGTCTAGAATTGTTTTATGCAAGAAGGTATCATTGGTAAAACCTGTTAAAAAAGGTGCAAAAATGCTAAAATTATTTTAAACCAATTTAGAAGCAATAGTATTACCGGGACATGATGTAGGATACATTTTCTTTAGTATTTTCTCCATGTCGAGGACCAAAATAGGCAAAAAACTAAAGAGTAGATTGCTGTCTGCTAAGGTTTTTAGATCCTTCTCCAATAACACATTTGAGACAGGTTCTAAGGCAATCTTAGCATGTGCCTTAAAAATGCTATCCGCAAAGGCTTTCTATATGTTTATGCAGTCCTCCGTTGTAGGAAAAAAGAATATCAGATTTTAGATGTGACTTTTCCAGACTTCTCAGGATCTCAAAAAGTTTTTTTGTATTATTACAAGAATTTTCAATTTCACCATTGAAATAATCTTTCTTTGCTTAGTGTATACCTTTTTTAGATTGTTTCTCAATGTTTTTCCAAATGGTTTTGTTTTTATCAGTTTTATTTTTACTACAGCAATGCTCTGCTTTCCTCTTCTCCCGTTTAATTTTAGTTAGCTCTGGGGAAAACTAGTTATGATGGTTCAGATGGTCCCAGACCATCTTTGTCCTCATCAGTCCAATGCTATTTAGCATTCCCTCCAAATTATGATCATATATTGTTGCAAAGATCTGTGGGGGATCAAGGTCTGAGGTGTTTGCCATGATACTTTGCAGACATTTGTTGCGATCTTCTGGTTTGACCGTTTTTAGATTTGTACTGGTTATACTTTTAAGTGGTTTACGTAGCAAAGCCTCCTTCCCTGGTAAAATAATCTGATAATGAATAAAAGAATGGTCAGACCAAACACAAGGTTCGGTAATAATGGGGCTGATCTGCAGATTCCTGGAAGCAACCCAGTCTAGGGAATTGCCTTTAATATATGTAGGTTCACTGTTGTGAATGGCAATCTCAATATTTTCTAATGTTTGTTGAGTAGAACAGCTTCTTTGCAGGCCTCATTTTCTCTCCACCTATTAATGTCACCCATCCTCCACCCATCAGGAGGGTGGAGGAATTAGTTTTATTTAAGCCTGCTAAGATGCCCATACATTCTTCATTAAAGTTAGGCAGTAAAACCCATCTGTGCAGAAAAAAAGTTTGAAGTTTTGCCATTTTTACAGATAGCTTTTGTCAATATTGCAGATGTGCGAGAAGTGGAATTCTTAGCAACAATGTCTTGCCTGTTCCATTTTCTCTTGAGCTTGAGATCATCATGCATTATTGCTCGTATGGTGTCTTTTCTGTTCTTACGTTTGTACCAAGTAGCTGTATTTGGGTCTCCACTGTCATTGTTTGAATGAGAAGGTCCCTTGTCTCTACCAGCTTGAGATTTGAGTATATCCATTAATAAGCAAATGTTAGCATGAAGTATGACCATGCTACTGGCATGCACTTTAGTAGTAGTGATAATTTGGCTGAGTGACCAAGTGACTTTCTAAAGTGCAGTGTCCTGACTCTCAAGCCTACTCACTAGGTCGTCACATTTAACAGTCAGCTTTAGCAGTACGTTTTCCAAGATGCTAAACATTGCTGCTGACGCACAACTAGCAGAGATATCCTGCAATGTGTTGTTAACTCTCTAATGGAGACCGGTATAGTGCTAGCCAGTGATTCTGCTTGGCCCTGCGGAGAAGACACATTACAGGTTGACCAAGAAGGTGTATGGACATCCATCTGGGCCTCTGCTATATTTGAGGCAGAGAGGTCCTTAGTCGGCTCTCTAAGCACTAGCTCTACATGGTCTACCACTGCTTCTGCCACCAATGGATTCGAACAAATCAGGGGCATAACAGTGCATAACATTTCTGAACATAACGGTTCCAGTGTAGGCCCAAGTCTTTGATCTAAATGGCCAGGAACTAAAACATTCACTATGGTCTGAATAGTTTTTAAACAAGGCAAGACAAAGAGGCTGTTAGTTCCGCCACTGATTCAGAACAAAAGCCATTCGAATTGACAACATTGTTAGGAGATTGAATTTCGCGAGCTACAAAATAATTGGTAATAGTTGTAGTGCTCTTATTTCCCGTATCGACATAAGCAAATCTAAAAGTCTTTGTGGACAAGGTCTAGATGAATGTCGAGAAAGTTATTTTCCTCAGAGTTAGCAGCATTAGCTGCCACTTGTTGCAATTCACTGTCCTCTCGCACCAAACGAGTGGGGTTAACCGAAATGATCAGACATTCATCCTCTTAACATATTGGCACCCATTTTGCTACCTGGCCATCCATAGTTCCTTTTGGGGCGACGGCAGCGTGCTTGGGAGCACAGGCTGTGGTCGCTCCGCTAGCACGCTGTTTCAGTGTTCCACAGCCGAGCAAGCAAGCACAAGGAAACAGTGTCTCAAAGGGCACAGCCCAACAGTCATTGCAGCCCCCTTGCTGCCAGTTACAGCTCCTTAATGGAGTAGACCCCTGTCCCAAATGTCTAGTATTCCTTATGGAGGCAACTCCAAACCTAGAAAACAACAAACCACAGTCAGATTAATAACAGTACTGTGCTGTTGATTGTTGGTTTATTAGAAGCAATGCTCTCAGCAACAGCAGTCCAACTGGCTCCAATCCGCTTCCCACTGCGGACTACTTCAGACTGCCAACTCTGCATCGCTCCGCGAGGTGCAGCAGTTTAGAAGTACTACAATCCTCCTCCTGGCCACAATGTTGCAAGTGTAGAGAGCATAGAAAGACTGTTGCAGACCCTTTAAGCGCTTTCTCCAGGACACTGCAGACTGCCAACTCTGCTTCCAACTCCGCTTTGCTCCGCAAGGTGCAGCGATTTAAAAGGACTAAGACCCTCCTCCTGGCAACAATGTTGCAAGTGTAGAAAGCATAGAAAGACTCTCGCAGACACTTCAAGCACTTTCTCCAGGACACCACAAACTGCTAACTCTGCTTCCAACCCACTGTCAGGAATAACCATTGCTCATGGTAATAATGCAGGTACCTCTACAATCACTGCAGACTATTTCCCCCAAGATTGTGATCGAATCGCCCGACAGAATGAGTTCAAGAGGTGCGGTCAATTGCTACCGTTGAGTCCCGCTGTAGATTCAGAGCGCAGATCGCGAGACCTAAGATCACTATGAAAGAGCAGTCGAGCAGGTAAGACAGCGCGTTGCTACTTTTTAGTTGTACACTTTTGCCATTTCTCACTTACCTAGCTTTCCTATGCTTTGCCATTCCTGGTATCCTGCTCTGCTACCCTCTGCTTTCTTGTTGGCGGCGCCTCTGCCGCAGCTCTCAGCTGTTCTCCCTCCAGCCTTCTCAGCGGCCCCGTCTTCATCTCGCAGGCTCCCGTCTCCATTGGATTCTCCTTCCTGTACTTTCCCTGCTCGCTCCCGACATCAGAAGGCTCTCCTTCCCACTCCAGTGAAACCACAGAGGACAGCTGACTGCTCCGAGGGATTTTTCTCAGTTTTGCTTAGGTTTTCCCCTTTGCTGTACGACCTCCTGTTAACATTGCAGGGACCAGACGGCAGAAGGGATTCCTTACCTTTCAGAATATCAGTTCATCCCAACCCATCTCCCAGTCTTACCAGGTCAGTGAACGATACAAGATATTCGCTCCGCGCGATGCAGCAGTTTAAAAGGACTAAGACCCTCCTCCTGGCAACAATGTTGCAAGTGTAGAGAGCATAGGAAGACTCTCGCAGACACTTCAAGCGCTTTCTCCATGACACCATTAGACTGCGAACCATGCTTTCTGAATTATAGATCAAGATCCAATGTATCAATGTAACATGTGTTGTTGTAAACATAAGACAATAGACAAAATAGTCTTAAATAAACAGCACAGTTGCCATAGAGAATATTTAGAAAGTTAAACTGATAATATCATGGGGGTTCTGATAAATAATTATATGGATTGTGAGATCTCTGAAGCCCAACTGTTAATGTTTAAGATAGGGCTGAAAAAGACTCAGGTAATGACAAATAGACACTTCAATCTAAATATCTTTCAGCAGAAATGTGTGTGCCACTGTCACGAGTCGCTCCCTTGGCTCCTGTTCCCACCACTTGGGGGCATGAATTGGGGTTTATTCCCTACTGGACATTCCTTCCGAACCATATACTACAGTGCTGTGGTGAATTGGGAGCGATAAATCGTTATTTTCCATGCTACTTCCCTTCTGGGTCTATTCTGGGTTTTTGGCAGCCAGCATGCTGCTTTAATCAAAAGACTATGCTTCCCAGAATGCATAGCCCACTGCTTCATCTCCACCATTGCAGGACAATGTTGGGTGGGGTATAAGCAATACCCCTGGCTGGCAGGTGCAGCAAGCTGCACTCCTGAGGCTTGTGCCAGTTAAGCAGCTTTAAAAGCCTCAGTTTGCTTCAGTCCAGCGCTGGTCATCGATGCAGTGTTCCTGTTTGTGACTGGTGCCTTGTTTTTGGTTCTTAGCTTAGTGTCTAGTTCCTAGTTTCTATTTTCTTATTCCTTTTCCTTGGATTTCGAATTTAATGTGCTTCTTATTGATCTCGGCTTCCTGGATTCCCTTTCTTCGGTCTTCCTCTGTTTTTCAGACAGCACTTCACAGTGCTTTCCTTTTTCTGTGCAGCCCAGTTTGCCTATGTTCTATATGTCTTTGAAGTTGCTCTATTCTGCTGACCTTGATCCTTTAGTCTCTCCCCGTTTATAGATTTAGCATTTTGCCTTTTTTCCCTGGATGGGGAGGGGGAGGTTTTGCTTTTGTAATTTCGTTTTCCCTGCTCCTGTTCCTTTACTTTCTCTTGGAATCTATTCCAGGTTTTCCCCTGCACTTCTCCATTTGTTTCCTATTGATTGTTAGATGTGGTGCGCTGTTGTAGCTAGCTCCTGTGTGAATCCCTATGTTTTCCTCACTATTCTGTAATCACTAGTCCTACTTGCCCTTTGTCATAAGTCTTATCTATTAAGTTATCCTCCCATAGCTGTTATAGCCTTTATGGGTCCCTGTTTGGTCAACAGGATTCGTGGGCTTCGCTGACATTTCAGGTGGTATTTCTCCTCCTCGTGAGTATTGTCCTTAAGTTACCTTATACAATACCATCAAGGGTGTTAGTTCACAGATCAGCTCACAGATCCTGTAGTTGCTTGCCCTATATGTGGGTTTAGCGCTGTCAGTACCTGTAACAGCAATTGTGCGTAGGGAGCTTACCAACGTTCTTTGTAATCATAAGGAGCTTCTAAGTGCTTACCCAACATCCCATTTCGTATATTTGTACTGTTATCCTGCTCTTTTTTGTTTTTGTTTGATATAGCTGATAAATCAACTTTACAAATGTCTTTTTATCACAACTATTCATACAAAACACTAAGTAATTTAGAACAATTAAAAAAACATGTTAATCATAAAACATCTCATATTATAAGTGCTCTAAAATTCATCTATCTCGATTAAAAAACATCAGTTTCATTAAGAATTCATCTAAAAATACATATATTTAAATTAATTCCAGTGCATACAGATAGTTTAAAACAGTAATTTGTGTTGTTAATTTCTGACCTATGAACAGATTTTCCCATAATACTTCTTTGGTCAATATATATCGGTTCTCAAACAGTTTCTTAAAATGAGAGATGCAAAGCTCATTGAGCAATCAACCAGCAAATGCTTCAACGTTTCATTGGTGAGAAATAGGTTAAACCTAAACCTCATGAAATAATTCCGATGTTTAATTGAGGGTGACTTTTGTAAGTGCGTTTCCACAGTGCCATATTTTTTAATTTGAAATGGTTTACAATTATAGTCTTTGTACTTCAAACATTTCACTCTAGTAGAGATCCAATCTTGTTCAAACAGTTTGGTCTTCACTCAACATGGGTTTTCTAACAGGAGTTGAATCGTAACTTCTATTTCACACAAATAATGAATGACCAATTCTCTCCAATTACGCACAAAATCATGGCAGGAACTAAACATATATTTGGCTATAACACCCAGTAGCATTTCTGGATCTGGCGCCAGTAAACATTTTCTAAAGAGTGATATAAGCTGCCAGCTGTATCTAGCATACAATGATATCAAACAACACTCATGCCATATCCATGATACTTGGACACAATTTGGTAACTTCAATATACTTCTCCAATGTCGGCTTTCAATTTTTATGAATTTTTGTTCAATGAGAATTGGCTTAGTTTCCACACCATACAATATTATAGGGGTCACCTTTTGAAGAAAGAAAGTGATAATCGAATTTAGGGTAAATTTCCCATATCGTTTCATAATCACAACTGATTGCGATATTGTAGTCTGCAATTTTCTGTTCAAGTTCACTTTGTATTCTTTGCTACGTTCATTAATACTAATAACCACCCCCAAATATATGTATTGGTGTACTTTCTCTAGTTTGACCTTATTCAATTACAATATTCATGTACATGTATGCCTAATATTATCATTACATATTTATGTTTTGGACAGACTAATTGTCAATACATTTTTATTTACATAAGCCGAAAGGGCATCTAGCAACCGTTGCAACCCCTGCAGGGATTTAGACATTAAGACTAGATCATCAGCATAGAAAACAGCAGGAATCTGCACACCATTGATTTTCTATGCATCGCTATTAATATTCTCAAATTCCTTAGACATGTCACAAATAAAAAAATAAAAAGTGCTGACGCTAGAATGCATCCCTGCTTTACCCCACGAAACGTGGGTATCTCTTCAGTCAAGCCTCCCTGTAGGGATATGCATACTCTAATTTGAGCATCAGTATGCAATGCCTCAATTAGCTCACATAAGTGGGTCGGACATTCTGCCTTTCTCAGTTTGTCAAATAGTAAGTCCCGCGACACAGAGTAAAATGTAGACTTAAAGTGCACAAAGACCATGTATATTGGTGATCCATATAATAGTGTGATGGTTGTATAGCAGTAAGGGCAAGCAGGTTGATTGAAGTACCCAGTCCTGGAACAAATCCTGTTTGCCAGCAGTTACGTTGTTGACAGCATAGGATCCATTCATTAAACTCGTTCAGGATGATTCTAGAAAAGATCTTACCAGGAGCATCGAGAAGGGCGATGGGCCTATAATTGATGGGATCTGACCGATCGCCCTTCTTGAAAATAGGCACTTTAATGGACTGTTGCGATGACTGATGGATGGTTCCAGAAGTTAGGACCACGCTAAATATATTATACAATATTCTCACCCAGGCTTCGGGATTATATTTAAACATTGGATTATTCAGTCCGCCTGGGCCCGGAGCTCGGGAATTACTTGATTGTTAAGTAATCCAATTGGTCCACTCTATATGTGTCTGTTGGGTAGTTTGGTAAATAAGTATGATTCTATCATGGGGGAGCTATTAGCTCCATGGCTGCCTCCAAACCGGGCTCCATTACCAGGTTCCTGCAATGGGGACTTACCGGGTCATTCCGACATAGGAGGACCCAGTAAATCCTCCTTGCAGGAACCATTCCCCATTCCCATTTGAGCCCCCATAGGCACATTACAAGTGTCCCGTTGTTGCCTCCCTCTTCCACTCGCGGGACCCGGAAAAGACGTCTGGTTTTACGGGTCCCGCAAAGGGAACCTCGTAATACTTGCTCCCGTAATGAGGCCCATAGTCTATTACAGACCTGCTAGAACCCCGAGCCCACGTGTAGCTAGCCGGACATCACCCTCAATTTCTCCATTCAACATATACATTTGATGTGTTTCCATAAGCGATATCCACTTGATCAGAGCTGCCGATTTGGACCCCTTTGTATCATTCAGGCATTGCAAATTAATATCACCAGCTATAATAATTCTAGTAATTTCCCTAGATGATCGAATTGTCAATAGAATCTCTTCCAGATCATCAAAAAACGTATTGTCGGTCAAGGCTATAGGATTTCTATACATATTTACTATTGCTGTGACTCCACCATAACCCTCAGTTGTATATGATTGTTGGGGGAAGCCCATAGTTGCATTTTTGAGCCCAGCCCGTTTTTTATGGCTACCACTAGGCCTGAGGTTGGTAGACCTTTTTGTTTTTCATTGGCTGGAATAAGATCAATTTCATGATTGTCCTACAATGGGAGACCCACCAACCATGTCTCCTGAAACATAACTATGTCAAATGATTCAATTAGTTTGGCGCTTTCGGTGATCAAGTGGGCACACCCCCGGGTATTCCAACAACCAACATTTATTACTCCTTTAGTCACACTCAACAGTGGCTCTCAATTTGAGTGTTTATTCTATTGGTCAATTGTTTTCCTAGGGCTAAACAATCGTCTTTCATTATCTGAGCGAGAGACAATCTGGCAACACTCACCCACGGTGGAGAACAAAATCAAATTAGCCACATTTGCCAAACAGTACAAAAAGGAAATTATAACCACCAAAAGGAACACCTTTAACAACAGAATATCTAAGGCTAAATCAGATACCAAGGAACTATTCTCTATCCTTCGGGAAATGGAATCACCCATACCCCCGACTGATAACATCCCTAAAAATAAACTCTGGTGCACTAACATACAAAATGCCCTCGCGGGCAAAATTAGTCTGCTCCAAACCAAAATCGCTAATAAAAAAGCCGCCCTGCTCCTGCAAACCGAACCCATACCTCACTCAGAGCCGCCCTTAAACCAGCCTAACACCCCTCACCCATTCAGCTTCAGACAAGTAACCACACTAGAGACAGAAAAAATCATACTATCTTTAAAACCATCCAATTGCAAAGGAGACAACTGCCCTCCCCAAATCATAAAAGATGCAGCTAGAGACCTAGCCCCCTTCATCTCTAAACTCATCAATGCATCCTTGAAGTCAAACCTAGTGCCCAATAACCTAAAACACTCCTGGGTGCTCCCCCTCCTAAAAAAACAAACACTTGACCCTGCTATACCGACAAACTACAGACCCATCACCACCGTCCCATTTTTGCTTAAAATCATTGACAGAGCAGCGTATCTGCAAATACAGGATTACTTAGAAGCCAACAATTTACTAGGCTCTCGGCAATCAGGCTTCCGTCCCCTTCATGGAACTGAGACAGCCCTGATTGACCTCAAGACCCAAATTGATGAGCTGAAGGACAATGGCAAATCAGCTATGCTACTCCTCCTTGACCTCTCTGCGGCCTTCGACTTGGTAGATCATGCAGTTTTATGCAATCACCTCAGTTCTGCCGCTCATTTTTCAAGTGATGCCATAGCCTGGGTACATTCCTTCCTAGCAAACCGGACAATGAGAGTATTTTCCCCCCTAGCAGCTGCTGATCCCACACATGTTTCATGCGGTGTCCCCCAAGGATCATGTGTATCTCCAACGTTGTATAACATCTTCACTAAGCCTCTGTTCGACAAGTTGGATAGACTGGGTGTCATCTACACTAATTACGCTGATGACACGCAGATCCTTATTCCTCTCTCAGGCAACTTCTTGGCGGACACAGCCTTAGTGAACAAGATATATCTCCTCATTCAGGCATGGATGGCAACTCACGGCCTCTGCCTGAACGACGACAAAACTGAGCTATTGATCCTCGGCTCAGAGCTGGCCATCAAAAAATTGGACCCTAATTATGCCTCATTTAACATAGACAATAATATCATTAAAGTGATGCCTGCAGTTAAGACTCTCGGGGTCTATCTTGACTCAGCGCTCAACTTCAAGAAACAAACTAACTCACTAGCATCCTCCACTGCATACACCTGTAAACTGATCCGAGCATGCAGACCATTCCTAACGGAAGCTAGTTGCATTACCCTAGCGAACGCACTCATCATATCCAAGCTGGATTACTGCAATGCCCTATACACTGGCTCTAACAAATACATCCATGACAAGCTCCAAACGCTCCAAAACAACGCTATCAGAGCAGCCTTAAACATTCCTAACAGAGTTCATATCTCCACCGCTAGGAAAAATATTCACTGGCTAAAAATCAAAGACAGGATTGCGCTCAAGACCTTATCCCTTACCTCCAAATGCCTCAACAACATAGCGCCCCCCTACCTGGTAAACAGAATCAACAAGAGAATCTCAAACCGACCCACCAGAATGACGAATGCCTACACATTAGTGGTGCCCAGATATAAAAAGAGCACAGCGGGCGGCTCCAGCTTCCCGGTCATAGCTGCTCAAACCTGGAACAAACTCCCCCTTGACCTCAGAATAGACCAACCCTACACTAGCTTCAGGCGTAAAGCCCTCACCTGGATTCGATCCCTCGACACTTAGCCCGTCCACCTTACCGCCACTTTTCCCAGAGACTGCGGATGTGCATAACCAGATTACAGGTCGCTAGACTACCTGCTCTATCTACATTTCTGTATTTTGTACTGCCTGTATATGCTTTCCTCTCATCTGTACAACCTTTTCTTGTATTGTAACTAAGTTCTCAAGTATCCTTGTACTGCCTGCGCCCAGTTACCCTCGCGGGTTTGGTTTCTCTGCGCTATACCAAATAAACAAACAAACAAACAAACAAACATTGTTGAATCTATAATTTTGCATTGTATTCTTTAAATTGGATACATTTTTGATATCCCTTGGAGGATTAAAAGTTGTTGGATCTAAGGCTGTGAGAAAACCCATTGAAAATAAACCCATTTTTGCTAGCCATATGGTGTTTCTTACCACTCCTGAGGGTATCCATAGCCTTACTACAGAAAGATCCTGATCATCAAGAAATTCTACCTGGTCAATATCAAAAGTCGTTATGTCTACTAGCTTTTGGACATCAGAAAATATATTTAGCACACTAGTCCGATTTAAGTCATAGGTAGTGAACAGGGCTGGCCTACACTTCATTATCAGTCGATGCCGTTGTGTAAGACATTTTGAAGTTACAGAATTGTTCTTCTGCATCTCCTTATTTAGTATGCTTTGAGAAGGCAGATCTTGACTGTGTGGCTTGCTTTGATGATAGATGTTAGAATTTGGAATATTACTATGTTGTTGATGTTGATCGTCTACAACCACTATTTTGCCTGTGGTACTAGAGTTGTTTCTTATGTTCTTTATAGCCGCTTGTGTAAGGGTTTTAGTTTGTAAGTAATCCTCAATTGATTTGCAAATTTCTACTTTTAATTGCGGCAACCAAGACTCTGTTGATGTAGGCAGCAACTTTCTACTATCCGTGCCCTCAATCTCAGAAATTCGACTTTTTACATGTTAGGTCCGGGTGCACGGCATTGCTTTTTTTTGTACCTGTTCAGCTTCAATCAGGGTGATTAATTTGTCTAGCGGGCGATGTGGAGTCAATATTTTACCAACATTTTCAGTTCTTCCCTTATTAAAGTTTATTCTAGATTTGTATTTGGCTATTACTGGCATACTAGCATTTCTTGTCTGTGTTTTGGGAATCTGTATCCTTTGTATAAATTGTTTAGCTTGTGAGCTAGTGGTGACTTTTGATGTATTTTCATTCTTTTATTTTTTTGCCCTTTTGGATATTTTGCAACTGGACTCCTGGCCCTTCATTTTTATTATGTTTAACCTGTTTTGAAAAAATAGAACGAGGGGGCAGCGGAATTGTAGAAGCATTTGCCTGTGCCATTTCATTAATGTTGGTATTACTTGATCAGATATGATGTGTGGAATGGAAGGAAGAGCAATCGCTGGTGTACACTGATCGCTCATTACAGGAAGGGCGGCAAGCTTCAACTTATTTTCGGCTTTCACTGCGAATCTATATGGCCAGGCTCCATTTGTCGTCATCTCTGCACCGCCCTTCTGTACACTTTCTGTCCATTTTACCAGTTGTTCTATTGGTAAAGCTTGTTTGGTGATTTTATCATCCATAACATTGAATAAATTAACCAACGATTGAATTGTGGTATGCATGGCCATTAATGTAATCTCAATTAAAGAAGATTGCATTACTGGTTCTTTAATTGGCGTAAGTACCATTAATGGTTCTCTGTTGCACTCCCTGTTTCCACGGGGAGTCAGAAATATAAATGAAGAAACTAGAGAATAACCTTTAGAAGTTTCATATAAGTCTGGTGTTTGTGATAAAGAGTTCACGTGCTTGCTATGGTGGCTATCGCGTAAGGGGGTAACCACGACAGATTCATTAGTGGATAGTGTTTTGTCATGTTCCAATGTCGAGGCATCATTGTGTGTGCTCAACTGTGTTACAGAATGCTCGGGGATGTCTATGATTTCAGGCTCATTGGACAAGAAAATATTGGGCATAATGGTTTCTGCAATAAAATGAATGCTCGTATCAGATACACACTGCGCTAAGGTGGTGTCATCTGTTACCAATATTAATGCACTATCAGCAGCTGTTACCAACACCGAGTCAGCGATAGTTTCTCGCATTGCTGCTGTTGGTAAGTTCCCAGGTATTTGTGTGGAGCAACATTCTGACGGCTCTAAAGCCGTAGGGGTGCGAAAACAATCAGACTCTAAGTTAGCAGAATTTAAGGCATTCCGTACAGTCCAAAATTCCTGAATATCTACGTTTGGTGGTTTCACTTTTAATATATGTCACGCCTGCTTGTTTTTTTTTATAGATACTATGGCAGCCGTAGTTTTAGGAGAAGTTCCCTTTGGTATAGCAGAAGCATGTGTAACAACTTTTCTTAACAACATGTTATACTTAATTCAAAATGCACTCACAATACCAATGTGTATGTCAATTAATTGAAATGCTTCATTAAGTTCTTGAAGTTATATATGTTTAATATCACCAATTTAGACTATCTGCGCCACTCGCTGCACGCTTCATGCTGTGTTTGTTTATTTGTAATGCACGCCAGACCCAAGGGTATCCGGACGCAGAAGATACAAGAAAACCTTCAGTTTAGGTTACACAGAAGTATACAGGCAAGAATATACAGACAATATTATGTGCATACAATACAGTAGGAATACATAGTACAGCAATACATCATTTAAAAAGGATTCGATATACATTTGGCATACTGAAGTCTATTTACAGTGCCAGAGTTGAGGGAAACAAATAGGGTATGGCTGGTTCATTCGTGCATTAGTGGTCCTTTTCTTTGAGCCAGTTGATGAGATTCTGTCTAAAGATCAAGTAGGTTTGGTCCGCTCTCAGGGAGGGTTGTAGGGAGTTCCATAGCTGTGAAGCTTTAACTGGGAAACTACTTCCCCTGACTTTAGACAATTTGAATCTTGGTATGGTCAGACAGTTTGTGTTGGCTGTTCTGGTGGGTCGGCTAGAGGATTTTCTATTAAATCACTCTATGGGGTAACGGGGCGCAGCGTTGTTAAGGCATTTGTATTTTAGCGAGGCAGTTTTCAGTAGAATTTTGTCACTGGTAGATAGCCAGTTATGTTGTCTGCTTACCTCTGAAATATGCTCTTTCCTCGCTATGCCCAAAGCTGCTCTAAGGGCATTATTCTGGAGCGTCTGAATTTTGCTGACAATGTATTTATTAGCGCCAATGTAGAGGGAGCTACAATAGTCCAGTTTGGACAAGATTAGAGCTCTGGCCAGGATAATACAACTATTCCTAGATAAGAATGGTGTGCCGGCTCTAATTAGCTTGCATGCGTATGCAGAGGCGGAGGCTATAGAATTAACTTGTTTGGCAAAGGTGAGGGTGGAATCTAAATAGAAGCCTAAGGTTTTAACCTCTATGGCAACTTTATTAGAGTTGCCATCGATTTTAAAGGAGGTGTATTTAGGGCCAAGTTTATTAAGGTTGGGGGTGGTACCCAGAAAAATAAGCTCAGTTTTGTTATCATTCAGGCATAGACCGTGGACAGCCATCCTTGCCTGGATGAGGAGGTAGATTCTGTTTACCAAGGCCAAATCCTTGTCATAATCCCCAGTAAGTGGTATGATAATCTGGGTATCATCTGGGTAGTTAGTGTAGGTGATACCAAGAAGGTCCAGATCATCAAAAAGGGGCTTAGTAAATATATATATATATATATATTTATTTTTTATTTGAACTTTACTCAGTTACAACTAAGTTTTGGCAAATATATTGTACATTGTGGGTGAGATGCAGGAGCCCTGGGGCACCCCACAGGTGATAGGAAGACGGTCTGCCGCTGCTGATGGTGAAAAGACTCATGGTCCTATTGCTCAGAAAGGATTGTATCCACACGATGGCCTCCTGAGAGAAATGGGCTCCTGAGTCAAGGTGGTTACATAGGACCTTGTGGTCCACCCGGTCGAACGCAGCTGAGAGGTCAAGAAGGAGTAGTAGGGCCGATTTCCCCTTGTCCCTAATCTCGTAGATTTGGGCCTTAAGATCAATTAGCGCTGTTTCGGTGCCATGTTGAGGCCGGAATCCTGATTGGCGGGCTCCTAGGAGCTGGTTGTGCTCCAAATACTCCTGTATTGGGAGATAGGCCACCCTGTCTAAGAGTTTGAATAAAAATGGCACTGTTGTGATGGGCCTGTAGTTAGTAGGTATGGTTGGATCTAGTGTCTGTTTTTTAAGGAGGGGGAGTACCCAGGACTCCTTTAAGTTGCTCAGGATGGTGCCCGAAGCAAATGAAGCATTGATAAGCTTCGATATGAAGGGTGCTAAATCTCTCGCAGCATCCTTAATTATTTGGGCTGGGCATTTATCTCCCTGGCAGTTCGAAGGTTTGAGGGAAAGGATGACTTTTTCAACCTCAAGAATTGATATTTTGGAAAAACAAAATTGGAGCGATGGTTTATGAGAAGGCGTAAGGGTACCGCGTGGTGAGACCATATTAGGTAGGTTGGCTTTTTTTTGCAATTGTATCCTGAAGGGAGGTAACTTTGTTGGATAGAGTTTGCTGTATATTGGAACACCAAGTTCTATCCTTCACACAGTTGTCTGGCACTGGGACCGGAGTTTCTAATTCTTTTAGGATTACAAATAATTCCTTTGTGCTTGAGTTTGCTTGCAGGATTCTGTTGTTGTAAGTTTCTTGTTTGGCCAGAAGTATTTCTTTCTTGTACAGAGATGATATGTTAATAAGCTTGGTTCTATTTTCAACAGAAGGTAGTAACCTCCATGAGACTTCGCATTTTCTTTTTTCTGTTCTCAAGGTTTTAAGGTGTGGGGAGAACCATGAGTTAAGGAGGGCTTTTGGTTTACTTTTTCTCATTTTTGTAGGGGCAATGGTGTCTAGTGCTACAGTCATAGTTTTATTATATTCATCAACCAGCATGGTAGGATAGGTGGTATCAGGTAGTGAGTTGAGGGTGGGATTAGGGGTAGAAGTTTATCTATTGTAATATTCTTTTTATTCCTTGTTAGAGTCGGAGGAGAGAATGGGTTGTTTTTAGTGGTAAACATTTTAGCTGCTACTGCAAATGATATGAGGGGGTGGTCTGTCCATACTTGAGGGGTTATGGCAGTAACAGAGGCACTGCAGTTATAATCCGCCACCCAGTCAAGTGTTCTTCCTTTGTCATATGTGGGTACATTCACTCTTTGGGTGAGGCCAAATTCAGTAAGCACATTAGCGATGATAGCTGCTTGCTGGTCTTTAGGGTAATTAAATCCCAATTTAAGATCCCCTAGCAGTAATACTTGCGAGGTGTTTTTTAATTTGTCCGAGAGAATGGTGGAGATGTCATCCTCAAATGAAGTGTTTGGGAATCTGCGATGAGTAGTCTGGCAGTGAGGGATTCACAGGATTTAATGTCTGGGGAGGGGGCTAGTCTCATGGATAGATTGGATTTAGCAATGAGCGTTATGCCTCCTCCGCGAGCCTCACATCTATCTGCTCTAAGAATGATGTAGTCATCAGGAACTGCTAACACCAGGGCAGGACCTGCTGCTGCATGGAGCCACGATTCAGTGATGGCGAGAAAATCATCATTTTCTGCCAGGATCAGGTCGACTAACTCTGTGGCATGCGCCACTAAGGATCTGGCATTTATTAATGCCCCCTTGAAGTCTGGAACAAGACTGCCTGTCAGTGAGGTAGGTGGGGTACAGTTATTTGTTCCAATGACATGGAGTTTATTCTGTTGTATTTTTTTTTAAGGATAGTACTATGTATCTTGGGTGAGGGTGGAGTAATGGGGACAAGCTTGTCAGTTGTATTAGTTTGTTTGCTCTGTAGGCATTTTCTCCTGTGGTCTATATTGATCATAGAACTAGCAAGAGGTTCAAATAGTTTAGACAATCGGGAGCGGAGCCTGAGGTTTCTGGAGGAAGTGCTGCAAGGTTTATTAGAATTGGGTAAACCCCAGATATTATCAGTGTAGCCTAGCGGTTGTTGTTGACCCAGGTTACTGGGTAGTGATGACGTAGGTATAACACCCATAGTAGCCATCATATTACTTATAGTGGTGTAGTTAGGTATTGGTGGGGTAGAGGGGCTGGTAAAACTAGGCAATAAGCATAGTACTAGGATGGCACCCTGTAGGAGTAGGCGTAGTACAATAACATACATAGTGCACCAGGTCGGTTGCAAAGTGGTATTGCACTATGTGTATATGCAATATGCAGTATAGTGATAGGCTAAGTCAAAACTACTACTGGTAGTGTAAAGGTACAAGTTGGTGCAAGAAGGCTAGTTGGATTTCGCAATATAATATGCAGTCAAACAACAACTATAGTGATAGGCTTATTCAAATTGCTAATAGTAGGGCAGGATACAAGTTGGTGAAAAGAGGTTGGTTAGCTTTAACAATATAATATGCCGTCAAATAACTATAGTGATAGGCTGATACAAATTATTAATAGTAAAGCAGGATACAAGTTGGTGCAAAAGGCTAGTTTGAGTTCACAATGCAATATGCAGTTAGGCAACATCTATATTAGTAGGCAGATTCAATTTCTAACAGTAGGGCTAGTTTGATTAATAATGCAGTGCTAATGTGTGTTCGGACACCGTATGATTATAAAGGCTGACTTGAATTACTATCAATGGGCAAGAAGCAAGACTGGAACAAGAGGCTTGATTAGTTTAATATTACCGTCTGCAGACAAGCAGCGTCTGATGTGATAGGCTAACTTCATTACTAGCGAGAGACAAGGTAAACAGGATCGTTCTGTATGTATGCAAATGGGTAGGAAAAACAGTCTGGGTCACAAGGCTAGTTCATTGAAGTTAAGAAAAACATATTTTTGCAAGGAGACTAATGGAATAGGATAATTACACACAGGTGTAAGTAGGTCCTATACACAAAGCAAACGAAACGATGGGTTACAAGCAATAGTGCGAATGAGCAGTATCATGAATTTGCAGTAAATTAGGATACAGAACGTCGGGGCAATACGCTGTAATGGCTAGGTGGAGTGAGCTTGCATATTAGATTACTATAAGTAGTGTAAAGATAGTAGTTCTTGTGATCGGGTCAACAGCTTTCAGACAGGAAAGGCTGACTGGGTTAGCTGGAGCAGGGGCAAGGCTGTGCCAGGGACACGGAGGGGCCACAATGATGGAGCACAGATTATACGGTTAAGCCTAGCAATGGGCGAATACAGCGGTGTAGTAAATACACTTGCAGTGCCACAGGGACATGAAACAGTAGTAGTGGAGAGAAAGTATAGTCCAGGAGTGAGGTTCTTGGGTCGCGCTGGACACTCCTATGTTGCAATATGCATGCAGACTATCGGTGGCTGATGTTTCTTGGGATAAAAGCCATTGCTGTGACAATGGTACTCACGTGCTGTGGACTGGAACCCAGCGGATCGATTAATGTGTGATCTTGTGCACATTTCCCTTGACATATTTACTGCCTTTGTCCTCTCATGACATGCCCACTATTCCCATTGAATATGGTAGATTTAAGAAAGAAAGGCAGCAAAGCCTCTAACAAGTTTGTACAGAAAGTTTCCCCTACATTGGCCTGCGACAATCAAATCACCAGTTCTGACATGAATTAACTCCTTGTCATGAATGGGTATTTACGTGCAGAGTATTTTTCCCACAGGATGGCACATTTTACATTGCCAGATCATAGTTCTGTCTTTTATTCCGATTCAGATTCTATGTCTGCACAATCCTTAGCAGCAGAAAACAACAAACTGGGCATCGTTACAAGTCCGGTGGTAACCCTGCCGGTGCTAGCGGCGGGTTGCCGCCGGACTTGCAAGATTTACCGGCGCCTGGCTTGCAGGTAACACCGGGGGATTACAACCCTGGCATTCTGGGAAGTCAAGCGCCAGTACATTGTAAATCCCAATTCCCATTTGAGTCCTGTTGGACTCAATGGGAATGGGGACCACGGAAGCACCAGCACCTTAATAACGGTGCTGGTGCTTCTGTGTAACTCTGCGGGAGGGTGCCGTTCCGACCGCCAGGTCTGACACTGGCGGGCGGGACGGCACCCGGCCACAGAGTCGTAGTGTAGAAGGAGCTAAGTACCCCCACCTCAATCACCTCGCCCATCTTGCCTATATGTTGGGAACCAGAGAGTGAGACACGTGCAGTACCAGTGAAAATAATGATACCGGGGAGGATCTTGGAGGCAAGGTTCCCATTGACAAAACCATGCATGCATACGAGGCAGTATGATGGCCATTTGAATGAAATCCCAGAAGAAGCAGGACCAATGAGTGACAAAGACAAATGGTGACGTCATACAGAGTCAAGCTGACGTACATAGAAGAGATGCAGAGATTAAAGAATGCGGATATTCTATAAGGCATCAAGAAAGTATCGAAGATACGTGGCATCTTGGGATCAAGATAAGGAAACATATGCTACAAAACCGATGAGGATGTCAAGCTGTTTTATATGTGTACAGATGCAAAGAAATGGAAGCAGACGAAGAATTCTCGAGACTAGCTAAGTAGTGAATAGAGTGCCGCATGCGCCAACATATAAATATATATATATAAGCCAGTAAAGGATGGATGGTTCCACTACGTGTTATAGCAGAGCTGGGTTAAAGAAGGAAGGCCTCGTTTCCAGAGTGTCGCAGTTAGAAAACAAGTGAATTTATTTATTTATTTATTCAGATTTGTAAAGCGCGCATCAGCCCAAGGGCATCGTGGTGCTTGTTACATACATAGCTTAGTTACATATACATGTTTATACAAAAATATACAGGCAAGGTGACAAAGTACATATTTACATATTTACAGGAGTGATTCAGAGATAGCTAAATTTTTTACTGAGCGAGGAGTGAGATCTTAAATTTCCTGCGAAAAGCACGGAGTGAGATTTCAGCTCTGGTATCAGTGGGTAGTGCGTTCCAGGATTTGGCAGCAATATAAGGGAAGCCTAAGCCACCGACTTTAGCTCTATTTATATGTGGGATGTCGAGTTGGTTAGTGTATTGCATCCTGGTGCGACGTGTAGAGGAGGATTTGGAGATAGTTTCAGATAGGTATGAAGGTGCAGAGAGAGTGAGGCATTTGTGTGTGAGGGTGAGGATTTTGAATGTGATGCACTCTTTGACCGGGAGCCAGTGAGCTGATTCTCGGGCCTGGGAGACGTGCTCCCTTCTTGAGATGTTCAGTGCGGCACGGAGGGCATTATTCTGAGTGACTTGTAGCCTGTTTAGGTTTTCTGCCGATGTGGCTGCCAGAAGGGCATTGCAATAGTCTAGTTTGGCTCCAATGGTTGCTCTAGTTATTGAGAGGCAGTTGGGTTTGGATAGATATGGTTTTATGGCATTAATCAATTTGGTGGTATGCGCAGAGGAGGACGTGATCGCACTAACCTGTCTGGTCATGGTTAATGAGGAGTCTAGGTATACTCCCAGTGTCTTGACAGCTGTGGATACTGGGATAATTGAGTTGTCAATGGTAAAGTTTGCATATAATTTATCAAGTTTGGACAGGGTGTTCTTTTGGCCTAGTATCATGATTTCTGTCTTGTCCCCATTGAGGCAGAGGCCATTTACTGACATCCAGGCCTGGATAGTGGAGTAGATCATATGGAGAGCGTTGGCGTCTTCGTAGTATGAGCCTGAGAGAGGTAGAAGTACTTGTGTATCATCAGCGTAATTCGTATATGCTATACAAAGTGAGTCAAGCTTGTCAAAGAGAGGCTTTGTGAACAAGTTGTATAGTGTGGGTGCTGTGCAGGATTCCTGTGGGACTCCGCAGTGGATTGTGGTGGGTGTGGCATTTGCTTTGTACGAGAAGACTTTCATGGCTCTTCCATCAAGGAAGGAGGTAACCCAGAGAGCTGCTTCTTTGGAGAAGTTAGCTGAAAGTGTGAGATGTGAAGTGAGAGTCTTATGGTCAACCAGATCGAAGGCCACAGAGAGATCTAGGAGAAGCAGCGAGGCTGGCTTGCCTTTATCCATGATTTGGGTGATCTGGTTCTTTAGATCCACCAGGGCTGTTTCGGTACCGTGTCCTTTCCGGAAACCAGATTGCCCGGTCCCTAAAATGGAGTGGGTTTCCAGAAAGTGTTGGATTTGGCTATGAGCGGCTTTGTTCAGTAGTTTCAGGAGGAATGGCACTGTGGTTATAGGTCTGTAGTTATTGGGCTGTAGAGGGTCAAGGGTCCGTTTTTTTAGGAGTGGGCGGAACCAGCCCTCTTTGAGGCTGGTCGGGATAATGCCCGATTTGAAGGACGCATTCATGAAAGCCATGACGAGCGGAGCGAAACAGTCTTTGATGAGCGTAGGTGGGCATATTTCCCCTTTACAGAGGGAGGGTTTCAGGTTTTTGAGTAAGTTAATAACTTCTTGTTCAGTGACGTCCCTGAAGGAGAATTCAGGTTTGGTGGAGTTGGTTGAGGCAGGAGTTGAGTTAGACGGTTTGGACCAAGTCTGCGGTTGTAGGGCTTTGCAGTGGTCCTTGATTTTCTTTTGGAGGAGGTCAATTTTGTGTAACATGGCAGATTGGATACTGAAACACCATGCTTCATCTTTGACTATTTCATCAGGTGTATTGGGTGGGGAGATGAGCTCATTGAAGATGGAGAACAATTTCTTTGGAGTGTGATTTAACATTGGAGATGCGTGTGTTGAAAGCATTGGCTTTGGCTGTGGTGATGGCTGCTTTGTATTGGTGGGAGATAAGGTTGAACTTGTTTTTGGGACTGTCACTAGGATTGGTTTGCCAGGTTTTTAAGGCTACTCTTTTGCATGAGCGTAATGATTGAAGTTCTTCAGTGAACCAGGAGTTGGCGTGTAGTGATTTCTAATCTTTTTTACATTCGAGTGGTGCTATTTCATCGATAGCTTTAGTGATGATCTCCTTGTAAATTTCTGCAAGGGTGTTGGGGTTATTGGCGAAGTGGGGTGCTAGCTCAGGGATAT
This sequence comes from Ambystoma mexicanum, assembly GCF_040938575.1. Lineage (NCBI taxonomy): Eukaryota > Metazoa > Chordata > Amphibia > Caudata > Ambystomatidae > Ambystoma > Ambystoma mexicanum. The sequence continues at coordinate 961,321,842 of NC_090934.1, forward strand.
TGAGGTAGGGGTGCAAGTTCTCCTTATTGAGTTTCTTGGAGCTTCTCACTTGCGCTGCAGTAGCAGGGGTGAGAGTTTTGTAGCTTCTGGCGATAGGTATAGTGAATTCGATGCAGTTGTGATCGGTCCATGGCAGGGTGGTGTTGGAGGTGATAGTAGAGAGGCAGTTATGGTCTACGATCCAATCTAGGATGCAATCTTTGGAGTGTGTGGGATTTAATACTTTTTGGGTGAATCTTAAGTCATTAAGTTCCTTAGTGAGGGTATTAGCAGGTTTATCTTTCTCATCATTGAAACCCCAGTTGAAATCTCCTATTAGGATGGTCTTGGTGGAACTTTTGATGTTGTTACTGAGTATGTGGATGAGGTGTTCCTGAGAGTCTAAGGGGAGTCCTGGGGGGCGGTACAGTACGTGAATGTTGATGGTGCTGTTAGGGGACCGGGTGAGTTTAGCGGATAGAAGGTCAGCGTTGCTGTTCCAGGGGTTACTGACAAGTCGAAGGTGGAGGCTTTTTTTGTATATGAGGGCTACTCCGCCTCCCACTCGTGCTGTTCTGTCTTGTCTGAGGATGGTGAAGCCTGGTGGTAGAGCAAGTGCGACAGCGGGGCCCGAGGCATCATGTAGCCAGGTTTCTGTGATAGCTAGTAGATCAATGTTGTTGTCGCTTATAAAGGTCGTGGATCTCAGATGCATGCGCTGGGAGGGAGCGTACATTGATGAGAGCACATTTGATGTGCGGTGTGTGTGGATTTTTTGTGATGGTTTGGGGGGCGGTGGAGTCTGATGTGTCTTGTGTAGTGGTAGTGTGTGGCCTGATGTGGTTGGTGGGTGGCTGCTTGCAAGTGTTCACGTGTTCGAGGCAAGGAATGAGTTTATGGGTGGAGCGGGAGCCTAGTCTATTGTTTCTGTGTGCAGTGGGAATGGGTTGAGTGCTGTGTTCTGCAGTCAGAGTACAAGCTCTAAGTCTTTCCAATCTACAGATTGTTGTGATGCATGGAGGTGCAGAGGATGTGTCTGCTCGTGAACGGTGTGTTTGTAGTGATGTATCCATGGCAGTGGGTTGGGTGGGAGTGGTGGCAGAGCTTAGTAGTGTTCTTTTTGGATGGGGGAGTGTATAGAGTGGTTAAAGAGCCGAGATTATGGTAAGGAGGGTGAGCAGCGTGGTGAGGGAGGCGGGGAGCTTACTGATGGCTATGGGCATCATTGTATGCAGGGGGCCTAAAAAGCAACAGTAGGCAAGATTCAGATTTAGTCAGTGTGGCCTGAAAACACAGGTAGGCAGATTCGACTTTGTACAGAGGGCCTAAAAGACAACAATAGGCAGATTCAGATTTGGTCAGTGTGGGCAAAAAACACTGGTGGGCAGATTCGAGTTTTCCGCAGAGGGCCTAAAAAACAACAGTAGGCAGGTTTAGATTTAGTCGGTTTGGCCTGAAAACACGGGTAGGCGGATTCAATTCTGCGCAGGGGGCCTAGAAACAATAACTTGCGCAGGGGGCCTAGAAACAATAATAGGCAGATTGAAATATAAACAGGGGGCCTAATATAACTAGATGCACAGAAGGCAGACATGCACACCTTTCACGGTGTGAGTAGTCACAAAGCATGAGTATGCGTATTCAAAAAAGGCACGGATGCTTAGATACATAATATCAAAAAGACAACATGAGCACATATGCAGTGCAGCAATCAATGTGGTAGCTAGCAGTGTAGGCGTAAGGCATCAGTTGTGTGTGAGGCAGCAATAAAAGCAGTAGTGCACGGTATGGCCATGGGTAGCACTTAATTATGGTGTGAGGAGGCAGACATTGAGGTAGCGTTCAGTATTGTTTACAAATCGCTAAGGAGTTAAATTGCAAGGCAGTTTAAAAGCACATGTGAAGGTGAAATTTCAAAGCAGGTTAAAAGCACATGTGGAAGGCCGAATGAGGCAAATTACAGTACAGTTTTTGAGGAGCATATGAGTAGGCTGGTAAACAATGCAATGAAGAAAATACTTTTTACATCATAATGCAATGGCTCAGTGCATGTTAGAGGTTGTGTATATATTTACAGTACAGTGTTAGTGTTACGTTCTTTTAGGAAGCCGGGTATGAGGCAGAGTCGTTGGAGCAGAGGCTCTATGAGAGTCACTAGTAGAGTACCAAGGTCGATGCACGAGGAAAGTCTGAAGATGATAGTGCCTTGCTAGGTACTTCTCTGCGCAGGAGAGTGGAAGTTCCAGGTGCAGCTAAGTGCTATCGTACAGGGCGCGGTGCGGTAGTGGGGGCAAGAAGGCACTCTGGAGTTGTAGGAGTAGTTGTGCCTGCGCAAGGCGGGTTGCGTGGGAGGTTAGTGAAAAAGACAATAGCCTGGTGGCTGTGGGGAGGATGGGATGTCATATGTTCATAAGTGCGGGGTAAGGAGCAAAAAGATGTACCGGGGAAACGGTCAAGCTTACCCTGAGAGACTGGCATGCACGAACCAGCGTTTCTGGCCCACGCCCCGAGACGGCCACAACAGGCTCAGGACAGGAACCTTTTTCCGCTTGCCTTCATCCGCGGGTCTGCGCTCGCCTGCCGGCGAGATCCGATTGGCTGAAGAGCACAGAGGCAGCCAATGGTAGCAATTCTGGACCCAGCAGCTCACCAGGCATTAGATGCACGAAGGAACATGTCGGCCATGTTCAAATGCAGAAGTCTCGTGGCTACCAATGGCGGATGCTGTTTAGATGGGCAAAAATGGCTCAAATCATTTGGCGACAACGATGCACAGGCAATACTTGTGCTTCTGTTAAAATGCTGACACAATTAATGTGGTTTTCACTGCAATATGCAGCGCGCACCAATTGTGCTTTGGGGCAGTTAGGAATAAACCCAGGGCTTACCTAAACATCTCGGTGTGGTGGGGAGGTGGTTGTTGCAGCTCCTGCAGCAGGGCGAGTGCACCCAGAGCTCCTGCTCGGCTGCAGGGCATCTATGATTGTTAAGGGTTCTATAGAATGATTAAGGGTTCTATAGAATTACAAAGTGAATCTCAGAAAGGCGAGACTGGATGAGCCAATAAGCCACGGTCTTATCAGGCTAGAGTGAGAAGACATTGGATGCAAATCGTGTGAAAGAACGAAGCTCCTGTTCAGGAGGCATGAACAAAACAAGGAAGAGGTCAAAGGTCTATTAGAAAATAATACACGAGAGGCTCAATTTTGTGGTCTTCAATCATGTGGAGAGATGAAGTTGGACGAACACGATGGTCACACCTACACATGAGGGCAGAGCGTGCCTTCACTCCCCTGAATTCTCCAGAGCAAAGAACACTCCCAAGGACAAGTTAAAAGCCATAATTGACAGCAGACCACTGAGGTGATGATGGATGAATATGCTAATTTGTGGGAAGCTATAGTCAAAGACTAGCTCACCAGCACCTGGAAGCCCAGCCTGTGTGCTGCTAACGTAGGTGGAAAAGTACTGACGGAGGTCAGGATGCCAACCAATGGTAGAGGACCAGTTGATTAAGGGTTCTATAGTTTGTGTAGCCAATGGGAAGTTGTGTATTTAGTGATGTTCTTAGTGACCTGTTTTAGGGAGCTCTTAGTTGCCCCACCTGATGTTAAGAGACAAATCACTTTCTTTCACTGCCTTAGATGAGTATGGATCATATACCAAGATATTCCCTTAGAGCCCATCCCACTTGCCATTTTAGGTTTTTGTAGTTTGCCACATAGGATGACGTTAGTAATTTTTAAAAAAATGTATTTGATTTAATTGTACAAAACAATTTTTACAAACGAAGAAGCAAAGAAGAAGAAAAAAAAAGAAAAGTCCAGAAATCAATCCTCCTAAAGAAGTTCATATTTAGTGAGCAGCTGCTGCGTTCATTTCTGCTTCTCGTGAGCTGTCTGAGGGCGCCCTCATTGCCTCATCCAGGCCAAGCTGTCCAAAGAAGCCCACCACGGCTATGATCCAGCAAGTCTTTTCACCACTCAGTAAATGGGGCCACCAGTCGTTTTCACTATGGACGCAGAGATCCTTAAAAAAGTGGCCTAGCCAAACCCGTACATTCCACAAGTGGATGCCTTCTTGTCTCCACTTGGGTGGGACCAATGCAAAATCTACATTTGTTTGAAGCGACTTTCCCTTGTATGGCTAAAATTCTGTTTGTGTTCAGTCTAATTCGTAGGAAGCTTTGCCGGGTTTGCTGATCAGGGCATTTCATTAGGTACGGTAGAATCTCATTTCGTTTTTTGGGATTCCACAGTAAATCTTCAAGCAGTTTGCACTGATTTGCTGCTTCCCCTGTCTCAATCCAATCCATTTCTAGTAATTTTGTATTTGTCGTTGTTGGGTTGGTTATCAGTTCATCCTCAGTGCTTTCAATTTTTTCGAGGACCTGTCGATTGCGACTCCTCGAAGTAAGTAGCATCCCATTTTGTTCGTTCTCCATTTCTTTTTTAATGATTTGGAGGATAGGTTTTGCGGATGGGTCTATGATCTTTCTGTAAAGCATCATGCTATTTCGCTCCACAAGTACTTTAATTGAGCTTAAGCTTAGTTCTCTCCGTATTGCCACCATTGGAGTAAACTTTGGCAAGTTTAGAACTTCTCGCCAAAAACGTTCTTCAAGTTTTTGCCATAATGTTGACAGCAATGCTGGCATTGCTTCTACACCGTAGATCACAGTCGGGAGGACTTTGGCCTTATAGAAATCCACAATAGGGATTGTTGAGAATCGTCCAAACTTTCGGTTAACTACTTTCGATTGGCTAATAATCAAGGATTTGAGTTTATCATGCAGTTGTTCCTGCATAGGAATTTCAACTCTACTGTTGTTCATTATGATTCCTAATTATTTAAAGTTGTTTACTTTCTCGAGTTGTATTCCTACTGCGAACAGCTTGATGTTATTTTTAGCCTTTCCACCTTTTTCAAATGACATTACTTTTGTTTGCTAAGCCCGAGCGCGCAAAGGGCATCGTCTGGCTGTTGTGCTGTGGCTGCTATCCCGTACTCCGTGTTGCAGCCTGTCAGCTGTTGGACTCCCGGAGAGGACGCATGGAGGCGTGTGAACGTGGGCGTGAGGAAGGCAGGAAAAGGAGAACTCCATTGCGCCGTAGCGCGGCCTGGCCCCGCCCACTTCCCGCCCCCTGCTACTCCCACAGGAAGAAGGAGTGCTATAAAGCCCCTACCCAGACACCCTTGCGGCGCTAAGCCCGAGCACGCAAAGGGCATCGTCTGGCTGTTGTGCTGTGGCTGTGGCTGTGGCTGCTATCCCGTGCTCCGTGTTGCAGCCTGTCAGCTGTTGGACTCCCGGAGAGGACGCCTGGAGGCGTGTGAACGTGGGCGTGAGGAAGGCAGGAAAAGGAGAACTCCATTGCGCCGTAGCGCGGCCTGGCCCCGCCCACTTCCCGCCCCCTGCTACTCCCACAGGAAGAAGGAGTGCTATAAAGCCCCTACCCAGACACCCTTGCGGCGCTAAGCCCGAGCACGCAAAGGGCATCGTCTGGCTGTTGTGCTGTGGCTGTGGCTGCTATCCCGTGCTCCGTGTTGCAGCCTGTCAGCTGTTGGACTCCCGGAGAGGACGCCTGGAGGCGTGTGAACGTGGGCGTGAGGAAGGCAGGAAAAGGAGAACTCCATTGCGCCGTAGCGCGGCCTGGCCCCGCCCACTACCCGCCCCCTGCTACTCCCACAGGAAGAAGGAGTGCTATAAAGCCCCTACCCAGACACCCTTGCGGCGCTAAGCCCGAGCACGCAAAGGGCATCGTCTGGCTGTTGTGCTGTTTGGCTGCTTGCTGTGGCTGTGATCCTACTCCGCGGCCGGTGGTCACGCGAGCCCATTCAGACAAACATATAGTTTTCAGCGGTGCGGCGCAGAGGAGCCCCTGACCAGGAGATTGAGTTTCCCTCTCCCCTGGTGCAAATAGATAGGAGCTGCACGACGATGGGACGCCTGAAAAGTGACATCTCAGATCCAGGGACGGAAGAAAGGGTGAAAACCCGACAGCAGGTAAGGCAGCGGGTTGCTTCCTATCCAGTTCCTGCAGGGGGCCATTCACCAACTACGGGAGGCCTCAATAAAGGCGTGTTGCCTTGGAGACAAAGCCGCCTGGCTTTCCCGAAAAAAAATAGTCCCGGAGCAGGACCAGCCCCTGGTGGCAGAAATGGCCAGGGAAGAACCCGCCCCTATGGTCGTAGCACCTGAAGACGGAGAACTAGACCAAATAACTAGCGGGGTCAGAGCCACCCAAGATCAGACCCCTCCTAGAGTGGAAAAGGGCCAGGCAGTGGCAATTCAGCTAACTCTGCCAAACGAACAGGGGGATAAGATAAACCTCCAGAGGCCCCAGGAGACTGAGGTGGCCCCGATTGAGCCCATCCACTCGAAGACGCTCAGTGGGGAAGAACTTGTTGGGGAGATGCCCGACATAATCGAGGAGAACCTGACTATTGAACAATCAGAGCGGGAGGCTCCACTAGAGAAGGCGCTGGGAGTGGGGGTCAAAGGGGTCGAAACATCTGATCCAATTACAGCAGAGGAGGGGGTTGACCAAAAAGACGCATCAGAGGTGGGAGTTGCCTGTCCCAAAGCAGGGGAAGCGGGAATCCCTCGGGATAAAACACGAACTCAGAAGGGGGCGATCACAGTACCCTCTATTACTGAGAAAGAGATGCCCCAGATAAAAGCGGCCACCCAGAGTATACTACCCAGCTGGGGGGAATCCCCACGCCCAAATGAGGAGCAGAGAATGTTCGACGCAAACACTTTTAATGACTCAGACCTAAGTCTCGGAGATTGTAGCGAGCAGAGGTCTGGTCACTTGCCGGCCATTCTCCCCCAAAGTGGCTGTAACGACACGACCCACGAAACACTTAGTAACTCAAACCTCGCTTCGAAATTAATTCTGGACATTTCAAACCTTACTGGTAAAATAGTAAGGGAGAAAAGGAGAAGTCTATCATTCATTAAGGATAAACTGGCAGCGCTTGATGATGATGTGGACCTAACAGACCAATTGGATTCTAATACCTCACAAAGAGGGGGAAATTCACAGCAAAATCCAGGTCCCAGACAAACAGATTACAGAAGCAAAGCTCTGCAGGGGTCGTTGAAAATGACACAGTCTATGAGTATTGATGACATCTACATGGAAAAAATAAGTGATCTATACTGCAAGGGAAAAAGGGACGACATGGCTCATATTCAGAATGTGATGATGGCATCTTTAAACATCACACTTGCCCCCTTTCTGAAACTTTATGAGTCCATGAACGAAAACTTGAAGCTACTACATACCTTAGCATTAAAAACTGAGGAAGGAATGGGCGAAATAGTAAGCTTCACGAAGCAACTGGATATGAGATTGCAAAAAGAGTCTGACTTGTCACACCAGTGGCAAAATCGCCTGTGCGACTTGGCGCGCCAGGAATCCAACGATAAGCAACTCTTGATGGAAGCCATACTTGAGGATCATAAGTGGATAAGGAAGCAAAACCAGCAGTCCTCCTTGAAAACAGATCCCAAACGAAATTCTGAAAGGGACCAGGACTCGGAAGCGCCGAGGAGGAAAAATCCTGAAGTGATCAATGTAGAGAAAAAATCAGGCGGCCCCCTAGTACGAGGGAAGGGCTTAAAGACAGCTAGACCCAATAATTCAGACTGCCTGTTGATAATAGATGACGAGGAAAAGAAATCAACGTATGCGATTTTCAAAGAACTTACGCATCAAACAGAAAAAAGGAGCGTTTGCCCAGAAGATCCTTTCCAAGACAAGAAAGGAATAAGCCAGAAGAAAGCAAAAAATCAAGCTCAAAAGCGTAAAGCAAATGGATCCAGAGCATTCTTAAGGAACATCAAATTGCCTATTGAGGAGAGGAATGAACCCCTAACTAAGAAGCCGAGGAGAGAAATAAGCTTGTCAGGACCATCAAAGGGGAAAACGGCTATTAAACAGAATGAAAAAGATTTTGACACAAGTGTCTGCTTGAGTGACCTCATAGAAATAGCTGCAGAACTCAAAGAGGATGAGCTGTGGGACAACATCAGCTTATCTGAATGGCTAGCAATAGACAACCAATTAGACTCTGCCCCGATGGAAAAAAGATCAAAGGGAAAAGAAACCTAATGAAAAAATAACAAACAATGAAGTGGACAACCAAAGATCTGAAGGTACCAACCGTCTGAAAGAGGAGCATCGAAATGAGAAAAGAAGCCCACGGGACAGGTATCAAGAAAACAGATCCCACAGGAGGTGTGACTCTCGAGAAAGTCTCCCAAAAAATGACGAAGGAAGCGTCAAAAGGAAGACAAGGGACAGGTACCAAGGAAATAGATCCAATGGGAGAGGGAAATCTCCACACAAATTTTGTGACGAAAGATCTAATGATCGTAAAGAAAAGAAGAGAGACACCATAGCCAAAGATCCTCGATTAACTATAATGGACAGGAAAAGGAGCCCTAACAATGCAACAAAAAACCTGGAGTTATTAAAACAGCTGGAAGTCAGGCGAAATGAAAGACTCCAAACAAGTCCAGTCAATCGGCGGTATTCGAAAGAGAGAAAAACTCCGAGATATAGGAATCGAGAAAAGCAAACAAAAAAAAGCCAGCAAGGAGATGAACGGGAGACTGTAGGTAAATATGGTCAATTTCATACACTGAGATTGGAACGGATGTGGAGTGACAGAAAACCGATTGTGTTGAACATGGATAGGGTGATGGCATTACTTAAAGACCTACCATCAACCTTGAGAATCCATAGTGATGACGTGGCAATAGTCGAGTTCATTGATGAAAAAAAGCCGGACGTGGTCCTACTACACCTGAGGACAAGTAAATTGAAAGAAAGTCTGTGGGGGGTAAGGTATAACCTTGAGTCCTGGGGATACAGACTCGATGACCCAGGAAAAAAAGTGATCAGCGAGAGGTAAAGACCGTCAGACCTCCTACAGTGAGAGTGGAAAAAATAATGAAAACCTTTGAAAGGAAAGCCGCGAACACAAGGCAGGAAGGAGGGTCAATACAAAAGTCAAGTGCCAGACAACATCAGGAGGATACAAGGGATCGTTGCTCAGATCCAACAAGCAAAATAAATAACTACCGAAAGGCCACAGAGAATCAATTAACAAAACTGAGATTCACGATTGATAATTCAAATCAGAGGGAAAAAGGGACAGGAATCGGCACTCAGACACTGAAAGAAGTGGAAACAAGAAGAAGCAACCCCACCATCATACCAGAAAAAAAGAGACAATAGATTAATTGCAGTGGAAAAGGAACTAAACCTCTATTGGCATCATGGAACACATGGGGATTCGGACATCTCTACTCAGGAGAGAGTAATTTCCTAGTGAAATATGAATTAATTTGTATACAAGAGAGCTGGATCAGAAGAACTCCGGTGTGTGAAGGCTACCAAGTCTACATAAATCCGGCACAGAAAGGACCCTTAGGGAGACCTCGGGCAGGGTTGGTAACCCTAGTGAAGGAGGATTGTCAATTGCAGGTACTAGAACATCAAACTCCGAACCCGTTTCTACAGATACTCAAACTGGTGAAAAACAGAGGTAGAAATGAAAGGAGACTCCTTCTAATAAACACATATTGGAACCCCTCAGAAATAGCCACAAGTAAATATCTAGCGGAGATAATGATGGCTATTGATGCAGCAATGTTACAGGATGAGGGCCAACTGATCATCTTATGTGGGGACCTAAATATTAAACTGCTGGATAAAAAGGGCCTGCTGAAAAGAAGACAGACTCTGCCGCCTAATGAAAAACTCTGGCTTGCAGAAATGGACACCAGGGAGATGTCTATGTTGAACGGTCAAACAGTAGGGGACCTTCCAGGATCAAACACCTGGACAGCGAACTCGAGGGCTGCTTGCCTGGACTACTGTTTCGTTGCCAGAAACACCTTACCCTGGATAAACTCCTTCAAAGTAGTCCAACAGATGGTTAGCGATCACGCTCAACTTGAAATTGAACTTCTCTGGAAGACGGAAGAGCCGAAGTACCGAAACCTTCCCGAATTGGTATTATCGGGCGGACGCACAAGGCTAAAAATCAAAGCGAGCTCTATCCCCCTACTAGTAGAGCGATTGAAACATAACGTCGAAGAAAACTAAGACACAGTGGAATATGGTTGTCTTTTGAAGGAGTTTGAGAACAAGACTGGTCCTAATAAAAAACAAGAGGTGATAAGGAAACATGCATACAACAAAATCTTGGTGGTGAAACAAAGGGAACATCGTACAGAACAGAGACGTCTGTGGAAAAGCTCCCTCACTAATAAAGAGGAACTTATAAGACTTTGCAAACAGGCTTATAAAAACTGGCTAAAATCCACCAGGATACGGAGAGCACAATTAGATGCTGAAAAAATGATGGCAGCAATAACCACGTCTAACTCAAGGTCCTTATGGGAGATAATCAATAAAGGGGGAGAACTCCAGACTGCACTGACATCTAGTAATGTGTCAAAGGAGGATTGTGTGAAGTTCTATACAGATCTCTTTCAGCAGAAAGACCCCATCAAGACCGAGCAAAAATCAGGAAACGAATGGTTAATTGACATTGACAGGGAAGATATCCTAATAAGGATACAAAAGTTGAGTTCATCTCGAGCGGCTGGCCCGGACGGCATCTCTAACTGTATGCTCAGGGAAAACAAGGAAGAGTAGGCAGATTTCATCTTAATATTATTCCAGCAGATCTTAACAACAAGATCAATACCCCAATCCTGGAAGGAGGCCCTAATAGTACCTATATACAAGAAAGGAGATCGCAACAACCCGAGGAACTATAGGCCTATCGCCCTACTCGACTGCATAGGAAACCTGTTCTGTTCCATCTTGCTGAGAGATTAAAAAAACTGGGCAATAAGGACAGGGATCCTTGATAAGAGACAAACTGCATTCATGAGTGGCGTGGGAACATCATTGAATCTATTCATCCTGAATATACTCAAGCTACGAGCATTAAAACAAAAGAGGAACATATACCTGGGTTTCGTCGACCTCGAACAGGCCTTCGATGGGATCTGCAGAGAACCCCTATGGGCCAAACTAAGGAAGTGGCACTGTCTGCAGGATCTGCTTGAGGCAATTCAGGAACTATATACCAACACTTCAGTTCAGATAGTTGTCTCAAAACAAGGAGACCTGACAGAGAAAATCCCGACATCTAAGGGCATAAAGCAAGGGTGTGCACTGGCACCTTTCCTGTTCGTTCTGTACCTAGCAGATATGAAAGAATCCCAGGACCAAATCCGTGCATTTCCTCCAGTATTTCAGGACGAAGCCCTCTCATGGATGGTGTACGCAGACGACGTTGTATTTGTGGATCAAACCCCCATAGGTCTGCAAAGACGAATTGTGGAATTTAAGTCCTACTTAAATCAAAATCACCTGAAGGTCAACGTAAAAAAATCCATGATCTTAATAATGCAGTCGGCGTGTGGGTCCAGAGCCAGAAACAGAAAAAGGGATTCACCTGGTCATTGGACAACCAACCACTGGAAATAGTGGACTCAACAGTCTACCTTGGGGTACAAATCAATAAGATCATCAATGAGCAAGGGCAATTAGATTCCATCAAAGCAAAGCTGATAAAACTAACTAACCAAGCTCGAGCTCTCCACCAACGTTACGGATCCTTCTCAATGCTGCCAGTAATCACATTTTACAAACAAAAGGTAGTGGCAAGCTTAACATATGGAGCAGAATCCCTGCTAAACCTCCATTGGAAAACATGGGATGTGCTAGATGCTTTTTTCTGGAGAAGGGTACTCAGGCTCCCAAATTGCCTCCCTGTCTCGACAATAAGACACAAACTAAGACTGCAATCGATGGAGTCAACAGTCCTGTGGAAGACTCTTTTATTATATCGCAAGTATATCCTAGATAAGCCGTCCATCCCATTTGAATTGCTAGCTAAAAAAGAGGTAAGAAACAAAGACTCCCATTTTGAGGCTTGGAAACAGAACTGTCTCAAAATACTGGAATATCATCACATCAAAACTGAAACGCTAAAATAAAACCCTGAGAAAGCGAAGAAAAACATGCGGGAAAAAGACTGGATCTCCACGGATAATCGGAAAATGCAGAACACAAATTGCCATAACCTTACGTGGGAACGAAGAGCATTGAATGAACCTCCCCTTTACCTGCGACGATTTCCCTCTTCAAAATATAGGGACCTATTGATGAGATGCAGATTAAACATCCTGCCAACAAGAGAGGTCCAGTGGATAAGGAAACAAATTCTAGTGGAAGATGCAAGTTGTTGTTTCTGTAATGACCTGGAGATGTTGGAAACAGTGGAACATTGGCTGTTTTTTTTGTCCAGAATTAAGCACCCAAAGGAGCCTATATCTAGGTGAATGGGTGGTTAACATAAATGAAATAACGGCTGAGGAATACTGGGAACGAATCATGACGGTGCAAAAAATCGGCCCCACCCTAGAAGCCCTAAGATTCATAGAATCGATCCTAAAGGGACTAAAGGACGGAAACGTGGAATCTTGAGAGGATGGACAAACATTAAGCCTAACGATGGGGGGGCTTGGGAAAAGGACTTGGATCGTTTTTCTTTTGTAAAAGGTTGAAAAGAAATTTGATTTAACCAATAAAACAAACAAACAAAAAAAAAATACTTTTGTTTTTGTTTTGTTTAGTTCTAACTTGTTCTTTTCCAGATAAGCCAGTAGATTGTCCAACTGTCTCTGCAGGCCCACTTGCATCTGGTCTTTTAGTATAATGTCATCTACGTAGATTATTCTGGGAATTTTCTCGTTTCCTAGGGAGGGTGGAAAGGCTCTGATCGCAGTCTGGGTGTCCATGAAATCCGATGTATACAGATTGTATAGCGTTGAGGCAAGGGGGCAGCCTTGTTTTACCCCCCGTGCCATAGGAATTTCTCTTGATAGTTACCCCAATCTGTTAAGCCTCACCCTTACCGATGTTTGGGTATACAATGCTCTTATTGGCCCCGAGATTGTATTAGGGCAGTTGCGATTTTCCAGCTTCTTCCACAGGATTTTCCGGTCCACCCGATCAAAGGCCTGGACCAGATCAATGAATATTAAGTACAATCGTGGTTTTCCTTCTTTTACTTTTGCTTTAAGTGCACTCAATAGCAAGATGATAATCGTTGTACCCAGGCCTCTAACGAAACCTGTTTCTAGTGGATCAGAATTCTCTGTTTGATTTATCCACCCTTGTTGATTTTCCAAAGCTATTGAGCCAATGATTTTTCCTATTGTGTCAAGCAGCGCAATAGGTCGATACTGGCATGGGTCCTCTTTGCCTGTTTCAAAAATTGGCACGATATGAGCCTTCATCCATGACGGTGGAATGTCTTTAACCTTAACTACATCCTCAGATATTGTCCTAATGAAGGGTGCCCAGGTTTCAGCATGACGTTTTAATTCAAGATTCGTAATTCCATCGGTACACCCTACCCGTGAGTTGTTCAGTTTTTTTATTTTTATTTCAATTTCCTCCACATTACATGAGAACTTCAATTTCCCTTCTTTTTCTAAATTGGTGTAAACTGAGCTGGTTTCAGATTTATACAAATCCTTAAAGTGGGTTACCCACTTTTCCTCTCCGACAGAGTTTTGTGGCATCACACTAGGCTCCCCTCCAATTGCTCTTATCATTGACCGAAATTCTCTAGCTTTTTTCATACTCAGTGCACGGAGCATATCCTCAGAGTCCTTTTGATATAGTATATGCCTCTGATTTCGTACCCATGCTCTATAACTTCGCTCCTCCTGCTTCATCTCCTCTATCACCGCTGGGTCTCTCCGTTTTTTTGCTTGCATCTTGAGCTTTCTCATTATTTGTCTTTTAGCCACTAAAGGCGCGTTATAGACATGAGCTTTTGTTTTTTGCATCCCGGTTCCTTTTTTCTTGTTGGATTTGAAAACTTCTAGCAATGACTGATAGTCCAATTCTATCTTCCGCAACTTTGTTCCCCTCTCCAGCTGGTTCTGGTATTTTTGTGTTATCATTTGAATTGCTTTTTCATTTAATCGTAACCGAGTATTGCCATTATATGGCTCCAAATCGATGTCATTTATTCTTGAAATTTCCTAGTAACTTTACACGTCGTTCTCAACAAGTTATGGTCGCTATTTAGCGTTCTTACGACTTCAAACTTGTCAACAAGTACCAGTAGTTCTCTCGATACGTGCATATCGTCTATCGTCATGCCCCTACCATTGCTTTCCCAACTCGGGATTATGGAGCTAGGCTGGTGATTTATGCTATGCAGATTATGAAGGTCATTCGCCTCCATTAATCTTAACCATTTCTTTCCTCTTTTATACGAAAGTAAGGCTTTAATCTTTGGATTAACCTGCAGCTCACTAACATCACAGACTGCATTCAAGTCACCAGTAATTATAGGGTAGTCGATATTTTGAGTTGCGTTTGTTTCTTTCAAGGTATTTTCCATTAATTGTAGGTAGGCGTCATCCTTAATTACTGCAGGGTTCCAGTAGGTGTTAATTAATAGGATTGTTAACGTTGTTCCCTGCTCCACTGTCAAATTCCCTTTCAGCCATTGAATCAAGACTGCTTGGATCAAAACTGTTGTTACTAATATTGCTTTTAAGGATAATCCACTCCCAGATCGAATTGCAATCAATAGGCCTGCTGAAGGTCAGTCTTTGGATCCTTTTACAGCAGGTGAAGATGCTATTTCATAGCCATCGAGGTTTGGTTTTGTCCTCAGCCAGGTCTCTTGGAGACACAGGATGTCATGGTCTCCCAAATTCACGTCCGAGGTCCCTGTGAGATGTCCAAAGCCGCGAGTGTTCCAGGAGCCCATCACTATTTGTTCTTTCCATCTTGCGGGGTTCCAGTCATTCTTTCCACTCTGGGCATGGCCCTCACTTTCCTGTTTTAATGGCTAAGTCAAGGTCTTCTTCTGATGGACCCTGGAGGCCCGAGTCCAATTTTTCTGGTCATGAGTTAGATTTTTTGCCCCGTTTTCACATCCCTTGCTGGTTATTGGCGCCTTTGTTCCTCCATATTCTCCTCCGTCATGAACCATCGATCTACTTGGGTGGGGTCCTTTTGGGTATCTGTTGGAGTTGCTATTACTTCTTTCACTTTCCACATGCCTTTTTGGACATCCTCTGTGTTACTCCCACTCCTGGTTCTCGATCTCGCTTCTTCTCTGCCATCTCTCCGCAATTTCCTTTACATAATTTTCTTTTTTTTGGCGTATTCGGATGGGCTTACTTCCCTGCTATGATCTGCTCTTGGGAATTTTCAGCTATACTTTTTGATTTAGATGTCGACTGATTCTAAGGAGGTTCTATGTTCTGTTTTCGGCCTCCTGTCCCTTCATCCTTTACCCTTGAGAGCTCTCTTGACAGATCTATTAAGTCAAATCCTAGTTTTGAAAAATACCGACTTGAGTTTCCCATTAGATTTTTTACTCTTGTTGATACTATGTGCAAGTTTGAGCAATCTTTCCTTCCTTCGTGCATTGGCTCCATGATCGTTGTTTCTTCTGAGTGGAGGTGACTGAAGCTCGTAATTTGGGCGCACAATGTCATTATGGTACGTCGGTTCAAAATCAAGTTGTCATTTTTGTTTACAATTCTCATTAATTGGAAGGAGTGTCCTGCGTTTTAACCTTATCCTCTCTCCTTTTTTCTTGACAGGGTGATTGGGATTTTACCCTTTTTCTTTTGTGATGTGTACCGTTACATTTCAGATTATACTCCTCTTTTTCTTCCCTTTCTCCGCCTTTTAGTCTTTTGCGACTTCGGTCTAAGTAGTCCCTTAATAACTTCTTCTGTTCATTCATATTTCTCCTTGGGGGAGTTCTTAGCGACGCTCTCTCTTCCCTCTTCTCCAGCCCTCTCAAATGTTTTCTTTGGTATTATAAAATCCTTCACTATTTTTGCGACTCTGTGATCTCCCCACCCCCTATGGGCACTGTTAATAGAGGACGCTGATCTCTTTCTGCCTTTGTGCTGGGTGAGCAGAGTCCTTAGGTCACATTTTATGATCTTTTTTTCTGGTTCACATGCTCAACCCTTATCCAGTGGGGATAAAGCTTTCCTTTTCAACTGAATCGGGGGAGGCAGATCTGACTCAGAGTCTTCAATTGTGTATTGACTCAACTCCATTAAGTCCACGTATGAATCATTTTCCTCCTCATCTAAGTTAGTGGGATTTTCCATTTCCATTCCATTTGAGATCTGGGTAATTTGTTGTGAGTCATGCATTTCTATCCCCGCTACTTTAAGGAGGACTACTTTTGGTTCCTTATTTTCAATTTTTCAGTTACTTTGTCCCCCTCTGCCTTTAAGATCGAAGTTTGCAGCCTTACCAGGCACTTCCCTTAAGCTACCACCGAGCTTATGTAAGAAGATGCCATATGATGGTTGCTTGCCCACGTTTGGGCTCGCTCTGTGCTTTCCTTCGTGATCTTTTAATGTCAATACAACGATATTTTGGTATATAGTCGAAGTGCTGGCAATCGAGCCATTTCCTCTAGACTTGGACAAAGAGACTCGTGTCCCGTTCATTCCCCTTCTGTCCGGTTTTGTGGCCACTAAGGGTTCCTTCCTCCTGTGATTTGTCTCATAGTCCTAGTATCTGTTGAGGTGGCTCCCCCAACGGTGCTAATCTGTTTCCCGAACCTCTCTCCTTAGAGGGTGCCGTCTTTGAGGATAGGTCTGTTTGGGTAGCCACTGTTGAGCCAGGTATCTTTTTAGGTGTACCTAAGGATTGGTCCGTTTGCAAAGCCGTGGTCCTCATCCTCAGGTTCACAATGGTCTGAGACTTATCTCCGGTCTTAGCCATCACATAACCTTCTAAGACGGAAAGTTTGGTATGCTTTGCTGCTGTTAGTGACGTATGCTCTTTCAAGGTGTCACTTAGTGTCTCGTATAATTTGCAGAAAGGCGCCAGAGCAATTGTTATTGTAGACATTATAGTCATTAAATCTGGCTTCTTTGTTGGCATTTCTCTCTAGAGTTGGGATCAAATTTCAATTATTCGTCTGCCGGTGGGAGTCGACGGTATCCTCTCAAATGGCAAGCTTTGTTCCCCTCTTTTTTTCTTTTCTCTTTCGACGCTCTTGGATTTTTCTAAGACCCCTGTAGTCAGTAGGTGGCCGTTTTCCATCGAGCACTCGTTCTCTTTTTCTCTGGTGGGGTTTTTCAAGCATGCACTCGCTCCGCTCTTCAGCTTAGGCCCAGCCAAAGAGTCCTCCCTCTTTTTAGGGATTCCGCTAATACTAATAACTTTTTGCTGTTTAGCGACCCCTTCCCACTGATCCTGGGCACAGTCCTTATGTTTTTGAGGGGTATAAGAATCTAACCATTCAGTGTTTTTGCGCACACTAGAGGTGCCCCCTCCTTTGAAATAGAGGCTCGTTGTTTCCTGTAGAACCATCTTTGTGATGGAGGGTCTGAGCATACACTCGCTTGAGTGCTAACTTTCTCCTTGTCGAGAGCCAACTTTTCACCTGCCCGGCCCGGTCTTTTGTGTTATTTCTGGCATTGAGGGGGTTCCACTGATTTTTGTTGTCAGGTATTATGTAGCCGTGTTGAGGGTTTCAATTCTTGCAATTAATTCTGCATCAGTGAGTTTGTTATCATTTTCAATTGCTGTTTCCTCTGCCAGCTGTTTTTTTTTGGAAGAAGAGTTTGAGCGAGCTTGATAATACTTTTTGCTATTCTATGGAAAAGGGCATAGATTTGTTCTTATAGTTCTTGGGCCGTTTTAGTTTGACTCCTAACTTCTGATTTGTTATTTGCTTCCCCTTTCTTTGCTGCGCATTGCGGACTCTGCAGCTTAGTAATATGTAGGTTAATGTCACCTATGACGATTTTTTGCTATAAAAGAATGCTTTTTTTCAGAATGCATTGAGAGTTCTTACACTGAGATGTCCGCTGATGACCGTTGTACTCCCTGTTTTAGATAATTGATATTAAAATAGTTATCCTTTTGCCAACTACCTGAGTCGTTTCGATTATTGATCTTTGAGTAACTTCTGCATCCCCATCCATCTCAAAGGTATTGCTACCTTATCTTAAAGGGCTGAAGACCCCAGTTCACATGGTAGCAAAGAGAGGATGGTTAGATATAATTCGAGATAAGTAAGCTTTGGTGTCCTGGAAATATCGCACAACCTCTGCCATTTGGCTGAAAGGACATGAAGCTCCCTGTAGATAGTGTTTATTTTAATTTAACGCAAATTCTTGCAAGCCAGGTTAGACGGGTCCCTTGTTTTCAGGCAGAAACCCCTCCTGGCGTCTACAGGAATCTGAACGGACGGAAAGTTGAAGAGGCTACTGAGGAGGCATACGATCCCTAGAGTCGGAAGTTGAAAAATCGAATGGTGAGTAAAACTGAGTGTGGTGGCAAAAGAGTGAATGGGCAGTGGGTGAAGTTATAAGGGGAAAACGAGTAACGGAGGGAGGCTGGGATAAAGTAACTTGGAATGATGAGTGTTGAATATTGAGTAAAATTGACTTGAGAGAGGCCAAGCAATTTAAGAGGTATTGTGAGAGAGCCCACGATAAAGAATACGCCCTAGGTTACCTGCGTTTTAAAGAACGGAACAGAAGGAATCGCACCTAGAGCCCTATTTACGGGTGACGTAGGAGACAAACTTGTTTAAAGACAGTTTGAAGAGGTCGGTTCACATCGCATGTCAGGATATTTTTAGAGGGCAGGACAGTCTTAGAAGACTGGGATATGTGTGGCCGATCGAGTATGTCCGTTTGTCTGTTCGTTTTATGTGACTTATATATGGTGAAAAAACAATAGAGGAAATGATAGATGCGAAAAAGAAAATATGAGAATTGCAAATTAATTATTTATTTGTTGGTATTGAACTAATGGTGTTTAGTGAATACATAGACAAACGTGATATAGAGGGTTTCGAGCCTGCAACGACTGGTGCACGCTCATATTGTGTTCTTTTTCTGAAACGTACTTTTGAATTTTGCAAAGTGTAAATGTAAGTATTGACAGTGAAGAGTGATGTGTCAAAATGGAGGATATTACTCCGCTTTTACATCTCTACAAGCAGTTACCCTAGCATGCACCCAAACTTAGACAGTAGAGTGCAGGGTGGGTTAAGAGTAACGCAGACAAAATGTTCATGCCATGGCCGCATGGGGGATCACTATCCAAGGCAGTTCTGCAGCATATGAAGACATATTTGCATGCTGCATATACGGGGAAAAAGTTACAAAAGCGACTAGCGAGCTTAAAGCTCTGGAAGACGTACCAGGAGGAGAGGGAGGACCCGCCTCCTGTAGATTGTATACTTAAAGTATGCAAAGAGGGGGGTGAGGAGCCTTCTGCTCCACCCGCCGTGCCTGAAACAGACGGAGATAGTAAGAAAGATGACGGGCTGTACCCCATTAAGGGAGCTCAAGGCAGCACAGAGTATAGTAATCCAGCATATGAGTCGCCTGCACAAAGCAGCGACGAAGGCCCAGATAAAAATACTGAGAGAGATGTAATCTCTAAAGTCCCGAGGGACAAGGAGAGATGTGATAAAGGAAGAAGTGATCAAAAAGTACATTCTTAGATATAGGACGAGAAATAAAGAGATGGAAAGGAGAGAAAGATAAGACTGATAAGTTAGCGCTTATACAGAACGAATGGATGGTTGATCAGATTTTGGTCAAACTTGATGATAAGAGCATCGACGACGTAAGGCAAAGGGAAGATCGAGATGAGCAAGGCAAAAAGGATAAAGTAAGGGAGGAAAAATTGAAAGACGATGGGACGAAAAGAAAGGATAAACAGAGACAGGAACAGTTGTATCAAGAAGAGCAACTGAGAAAGCAGGAGAGAGCAGAAGAGCAGAGAAAGTATGACAACAGACAGAGGGTAATTGAAGAATGAGAGAGTAGAAAGGAAAAAAATGGAAGAACAGAAATTAACCCCTTAAGTGCCAAGGATGAGTTATCTCGTCATTGGGATTACCTCCAGGGTGCTAAGGACGAGATAGCTTGTCCTTTTTGGCTCAAAACTGTAATCCAACCCCCGGCTATGTGAGGGGGATGTCCCCCCTAACTGCCAGGGGTCTGGATTACGCCGACATGAAAGTGAAAGTAATTTCACTGCGGCAGCCATTTCGGGCTGCCACAGTGAAAAGAGAAGGTAAACTCCCTTCTCCCTGTATTTCAAGCCCTTTCCAACGACACCTTGTGTGACAGAACCCTCTCCTCCCCCACCCCAAATGGAGGGGGGTGTACCTCACGCAGCCATTTTTAGGATGCCCATGGAGGGCTGCATGAGGTGCCCCCGCCACCCATTTGGGGTGAGGGGGGAGAGGGCCACCACAAAATGTCAGACAGGCCCCCAATGGGTCAAGCAGTAGGTTTTGGGCACCCTGGGGGCAGACTGGCACACTATTGAGCCCATCTGCGCCAAGGGGAGTTGGGTAAGCAAAGGAAAAAAGTGAACATGGTAGACAGCATTTTAGGGGGGGATTGTGGGGCACCCAAAACCGAGGGGGAATTTTCAAATGGGAAGGGGTGGTGGTAACCTCCCCCGCACCCACAATGGAGTGGGGGCCATGTCATTCAGCCCTCTCTGGGGGCAGATATCTGCTCCTAGGAAGGGACACCTGACCCCCGGCAGGAGTGCATGTTACGCTCACCTGGTTCCACGGGGACGCCACCCAGCAGTTGGGACTCAGGTATCCTTCTCTGCAGTTCCCAGGTGTGACCAGCGGGAGGGTTCTGCCTGGAATACAGGTGGGCAATGTTCAAGACTGGGCAACTGGGGTAAACAGTCCCCCACCACCCCGTATACCCACGGCCTCACTGGACCTCTCCTCACCTTGTTTTTAATGCAGGTGTGCTCTCCGTCCTGCCTTCTTGGCAGGGGCGCGTTGTGCTTGGTGGGCGTTTGCGATCGAGTTACTTCACTGATGCCGGCCCGCTTTGAGTCTTTCAGGTAGGTCTTATTGCTGTGCTATATTATTGTCCTTGCATGCCTTTTTGGTTTAACTAATATCTTTTCTCTTCCTTAGGTGCGCAGAAGTCCAATATGTGGCATTGACTGAAGTGGGTCTCGCCGGTAAGTAATGGCGTTTTTAGAGCGCCTTGATGCGGTGAGTAGGCGCTAATCGCAGCGCTATGATTCCTTCCCTCTTGCTAACCTGTTTTCTCGTCTTCCCACAGGTCGCGGTGCTCAGCCGGTGCATGGAATTCCTGAGGTGATGTTGGTCGAGGAGCGGCTTGCGAGGTAAGCTTTTCGGCACCGTTCATTAAATTTTTTGCAGATCCGTCGGTTCGGGAGGAGCGCTGGTTCCAGGATGCTGATCTCAAGAGCCGTGGCCAGCTAACGATGAAATTACATGTAAGCTGCTGCTGCTAACGATGTCCTTTTTCTCCTTAACAGACACTGTTCTTCTGAGGTTCGCGGGTGCAGCTGAACACGGTGAGCGTCACGTTGCAGAATTGCAAAGTAACGCGAAGCGTGTTATCCCAGTCAGGTGTGGTTTAAATAGCTTCAAGAAAGTAGTTCAGGTAAAATAGTTCCTATGGTACCACACCCAAAAATACTATACCGCATAGCTTGGATCCAAGGAGCCAAGCTATGTGGATGCCTCCATGTTGATTGACACTGAAATAAAGTAGTTCCCAATACAAGTCCTTTATCAAGTATGAGCTTGGCGCCAAAGGTGCCAGGACTGGCCCCAAGAAGGCCTAGGCCAAGGATGCCTGGTTTTAGTGGAGACCCTTCCTGGCCCATGGGCTTGCCAGGGGGTCTTCTGGATGGGGGTTGTGACAGTGCAAGACAGCCCCCACACATCTGCCCCCAGGGAGGGCTACATGAGATGTGCCGCCCCTCCAATTGGGGTGGGAGTGGAGAGGTGCACCACCCTTCACATTACAAAATTCCCCGGAGTTGAAGGGTGCCCTTCAGCCCCCCTAAGGTGCAGCTTGCCATTTTAAATTTTTGTCTTTGTTTACCAAACTTGCCTTGGCGCAGATGGGCACATTGGTGTGCCAATCTGGCCTGATGGTGCCCAAACCTTACTGCCTCACCCACTGGGGGGCCAGTCCCACAATTTTAGGTGGCCCTCTTGTTAGGGAGAGTTCTCTGTTAAGGCTAATTTCCCAAACCTAGTGAGTCCCCCAGCAGCTTTGCTGGATTTTTGGGGTTTATTTTTTTCTCCTG
The DNA here is from genome assembly GCF_040938575.1 of Ambystoma mexicanum. Taxonomy (NCBI): domain Eukaryota; kingdom Metazoa; phylum Chordata; class Amphibia; order Caudata; family Ambystomatidae; genus Ambystoma; species Ambystoma mexicanum. The sequence goes on from NC_090934.1 coordinate 961,344,005, forward strand.
CTAAGAGTGAGACTCTTTTTCTCCCACTCTTAGGCATGATTTGAGAATGTCCTTTGACTATGTAATGTGTTTTATGGGCTATGGAGTCTTTTGCTCCATAGGGCCTCATGTGCTTTTGGTATGTTTGTTACACAGCACCCTCAGTGCAGTAACACAGGGGTGTCATAGTGACCCCTAAAGATAGACTCCATACCCTGGGACTGACTACTGTCTCCCAGGGCATGTAAAGACACCATTGGCTTTACTAGTCTCAAATTGTGAACAGAACAGTATAAACCACCAAATTGTGGAAGTACTGGTAGGGGCAATTCGATTGCCCCTGGGTCTGTTTTCCAAGGCGGCACTGTCCAGTCCCCCCTTGTTGAGTTGCTGGCTGGTGGCAGTGGATACCACGCGAAATATTCCACCAGAATATTTCCTATGGGATTTTCCCATTCATTTTAAACGCACCACTTTTTGGTGCAATGTTAAAGATACCGCTGGGTTATTTATTTAATATTTATTCCCCATTTGGGTCTTTTTGCCAGGACTCGGTTTTAAAATGGCTTTTGTGTTCGCCTCAGAAACTCTAACCCAAGTCGAGCCCTTTGTTCCACTTTTTGGCGGGCTTCTCCACAGAAGCCCTCCAAATGGTGCCACTCTGTCTGGGGTCAACAGGATGTGTGGGAGGGGGATTAGGCACCCTGGACTGAGTTGCCCTGGCAACTCAAGTCGCACTCTTGTGTTATTGGCCCAGTGGTGAGCCGCCCAGCTCACCACTTAGCATGTTTGAGTGACAGCTAGGCTGATGAATGGGGGTTTTGCTGCATAAAAGCAGGGCTTTGGGGACTGGAACTTCAGAAGTCGCCACAGGACCTAAAGAATCCGAAGAGGGGAGAGGCCGAGCCAACTACGGCGACGACACCACCGGTGGAGCCCTGCTGTACGAACTCACCACTTCCCCGACGACAGAGGAGATCTTCTTCCAGGAGAGTCTTCTTCCCTTTGAGCTGGTGGGACCAACCAGTTCGCCTTTTTTCCCCTTCCTGGATCGTCTCCTGGTCGAATCGCCCGTGCCAAGCACCCCGGCGGCCGGATAGCCACGCTTCACCACTACCGCGAATAAAAGGGTCGTACCTTTTAACCGGGAAACTCAGCGGCTGGTTTTTTCCCTGGCAGTGCAACGACCTCCAGCTTTCCTCCACGTCGAGATCATCTCTTCCCCTGGACGAAGCCCCGACTTGCACCCGCTGCCAGGAATAACTGCCCCCGCTGGAGCTTTCTCACAATTTCAGGTACGGTGTCCCGTCTGGTCTCCCTTGCAACAGATTGTCCAAGGTGTCCCGTAAATCCTTGACTCTCTATCCTGGGGTGACCTCGGACCTGCTAACTTTACCTTTCTGAACTGATCCAAACTCTTTTGACTTTTCTGCAAAGACTTTGAGTGCATTTCCACTGTGTGATCTTGGGCACATTCCACCTTGCTCTCTCCAAGAGTGGGCCTGGCCTATGAACGTTTTACTCTACAGTAGACCCTGCCTTTCTTGACTTGCTGTGGTTTCTTAAAAGTGTTGGTACTGTGTTATTTTCCTATTCTGCCTTTTCTCTCCCTTTTTAAACAAATTATTGGAGTGCCATCTACGGTTACAGGCTCACCTCTGTTTTGCTAAATAAGTGGTGTCTTAACCTAGACTTGTCGAATAATTAACTAGGGAGGTGTATATACTTATAGTGACTGTTTGAACTTGCTTGACATATTAGTGCCAGTGTATTTTTACAAGTGTGTTTTTAAATAAATAATTATATACTTTTATACCAAAGCTCTGGTCAGTGTTTGCTTGTGCTACTGTATTTTTAGCCCTATTGTGTATACTCTATATACTGCCTAACTCTTCTTGAGAGAAGTCTGACTGCTCAGCCACAGCTACCAGGTAAATCTGGGTGGTGCAGACTGCTACCAATTGGGTTTACTGCTTACTCCTGTAGTCTTAGACGTTTTGCAGTGGTCCCTAAGGGAACTGCACAGGTTTCTGCCTAACACCTCTCCCCCCCTCCCGAAATGGAGGGGGTGTGTACCTCAGGCAGCCGTTTGTAGGAGGCCCAGGGAGGCCTGCATGAGGGGCCACCCACCCATTTAGGGTGAGGGGGGAGAGGGCCACCACAAAATGGCGGACAGGCCCCCCAATGGGTGGGGCAGTAGGTTTTGGGCACCCTGGGGGCAGAATGGCACACTATTGGGCCCATCTGCGCCAAGTGGAGTTGAGTAAACAAAAGGAAAAAATGGTAGACAGCATTTTAGGGGGGCCTGTGGGGCACGCCAAACCAACGGGGAATTTTCTAATGGGAAGGTGGTGGTCCCCTCCCCCTCACCCACAATGGAGTGGGGGCCATGTCATTCAGCCCTCCCTGGGGGCAGATATCTGCTCCTAGGAAGGGACACCTAACCACAGGGAGGAATGCATGACAGCCCCCCCATTTATCTGGCCCCAGGGAGGGCTACATGATATGCGCCGCCCCTCCATTTGGGGGGGGGGGTGGAGAGGTGCACCTCCCTTCACATTACAAAATTCCCTGCCAGTTTAGGGTGCCCCTCAGCCCCCCCACCCCTAAAGTGCAGCCTGCCATTTTCAATTTTTTTCTTTGTTTACCAAACTTGCCTTGGCGCAGATGGGCACATTGGTGTGCCAATCTGCCCCCAGGGTTCCCAATGCCTACTGCCCCATCCATTGGGGGGGCCTGTCCGATGTTTTGGGGTGGGCTTCTACCCCCACCCCAAATGGAGTGTGGGGGGGCACCTCATGCAGCCCTCCCTGGGGGCCGATATCCGCCCGTAGGAAGGGGCAAATGTGTTTTCACTAGGGGGGTGAGGTTCAGTAGACCACCAGGGATGGCTTGCAAGGGGGGAGGGGGGGCATACTTGGAAAGTATGAGTGTAGATTTGTTTTTGCTGGGGTGACCATAGGTAACACATGTTTTTTGTTTTGTTTACAGCTTTTTCTACGCGAGCAGCTGCAACGTTATGTGAATACTGTTTTTTATTATTCTATGGTTAGGGCCCACTGTCAGTGGGGTGGGTTATGTTATGTGTTTGTTTATAACGTGCCAATAGCCCGCAGGCATCAGGGCGCGGGAGTGTCCAGGGTAATTCAGTGTGCATAATATTATATGCTGTAAAGGGCGGTCTGTGGAAAGGTAATGAGATGATCATTGGAAGAGGTGGGTTTTCAACAATTTTCTGAAACTCCGGTTGTTCTCTTCTAGTCGTAGAGTTAGTGGCAATTCGTTCCAGCATTTTGCTGCCTTCTCTGGGAAAGATTTTCCCCGCCCTTGCACACGTTTAGCTCTAGGAATATTCATATAAGCCTTATCCTCTGATCTAAGGTGTCTTTGAGGGAGGTACAAAGAAAATTGCTTCTTAAAATATCTCGGGGCTTCTCCATACAGACATCTGTGAACTATGGTCATCGCCTTAAAGTGTACTGTCTCTTCCACTCTTAGCCAGTGAAGGGATCCCCATAGTCACATGCTCCCTTTTTTTGATTCTCTTGGTAGCTCGAACTGCGTCCTTTTCCATGACCTGACACTTTTGTATATCCCTCTTTGTGGCTCCTATCAGTAAGGCGTTACCATAGTCAAAGCGTGACAGAATGACCGCTCTTGCTATAGTTGCTGCATTCGCTTCATTAATAAATGGCCTTAAGGCTCTCATGAGACGCATGTAGTAGGCATGGTTTTTCTGCTGGTAGTTAACCTGAGCCTCTGATCCTACTGATGCATCCACAACCATCCCTAGGGTTTTTACGTGGGGCACCACTGGGATTTTACCCTGTTTGTTAGTAAAGGTCTGGTATTCTGTCCCTAACTTGGATCTGGACTGTTGCGTCCCAAAAATCATCAGTTCGGTTTTCGCATTATTAAGACGTTGCATCCAAATGTCAATAATGCGATAAACCTCTTATATTTTTGCGCTGTCGATGTTGTATTCTCCCTTGAGTTAAAAAATGAGCTGCGTGTCATTGGCGTAGTTAGTAAAGAAAACACTGATTTGTTTCAGGAGCTCGCATAGGCTTCTCATATATAAATGAAAGAGTAGCAGTGACAGGCTAGCACCCTGGGGACACCAAACAAGATAGGGGCAGCCTCAGAGAATGTGTCATCCCAGTGGATGTTAGCACTCCTGTCTTTCAAAAATTATGCTAACCACTCCAACGCCTTAGGCGTGCAACCAACTGTTTTAGCCAGTGCTTCCTGCAGGAGTTGGTGATCTACCAAGTCGAAAGCCACGCTGAGATCCAACAACATAAGGATACCGGTGCTGACCTTGTCTATCAGGTCTAACATGTAGGTCTGAAGATCGAGCATAGCTGATTCAGTGCTGTGGGAGGCTCGAAAGCCTGATTGCTGTTCATGCAGTAGGTTCCAGTCCAGGGGAGGAATGGGAATCCTGCCGGGGCTCCCTGGAGCTGCCGCTGTGCTTAGTGGACGGTACGCCAACATGGAACATGGATGTCCAAGGCCAGGGACATCACCTCTAACCACCCTGGAGTTGGGGCTGGGCTGCATTACAGCTTTTCCCTTCGGGGAGGTATTGGCACAATGCCGGGACTCCATGGTGGGGAGAAGCTGTAACGCAGGGCAGCCAGAGCTCCAGCAAAGTCGGCGTTAATATCCCTGGCCTTGGGCACCCTTCTCCCATGTGGGTCTTTGCCGGGGTTTCTGGGTAATGAATTCTGGGCCGATGTGCGTAAATTAGACCTCTGGATTCCCACAGGTGTCCTCTTTTGGGTAATGCATGGGGTTCCCTGTTTCCCTTGCTGGCTTCGACACCCTAGGCCCAAATTTGTAGGTTGCCCACATGAACAAAATGTGCTGTGCCGAAAGGCTTGGGGTTACCAGTGGGTTACCCTTTTCCTTTTGCCCCCCGGTAGGTGCACCCACACATGTGAGGTACCGTTTTTGTCAGGACACCTGTGGGAACGCGGGAAGGTATGACATCTGTTGTTGGCGATGTGTTTTAGGCTTTCACCTTGGTGCCCAGGTAGGTGTACCCACACATATGAGGTACTATTTTCGCCGGGACACGTGTGGGAATGCGGGAAGGTAGGCCATGTGTTGTTGGCGGCGTGTTTCAGTGGGTGAGCCGAGTGAAATGTGTGGAAATTGGGTTTTTTTCCCCACATTTCGGACTTTGACAGGCTTTCTGGGGGCCGATTTGCACAAGTCAGACCTCTGCGGATTCCCACGGGTGTCCTCTTTTTGGAAATGCATGGTGTTCTCTGTTTGCCTTGGTGGCTTGGACACCCTAGGCCCATATCTGTATGGTGTGCCCTTCTGAAAAAATCGTGAAATTCAGCTGTCGGAAAAGACTTGGGGTTAGTCGTGTTTTAGGCTTTCCCCTTGGCGCCCAGGTAGGTGCATCCACACATGCGAGGTAGCGTTTTCATCGGAACACCTGTGGGAACACGAGACGGTAGGCCATATGTTGTTGGCGGCGTGTTTCGGTGGGTGAGCTGAGTGAAATGTGCAGAAATTGGGGTTTTTTCGCCACATTTCGGGCTTTGCCGGGCTTTCTGGGTAGTACATTCTGGGCCGATTTGTGCAAGTCAGACTTATGCGGATTTGCACGGGTGTCCTCTTTACGGAAATGCATGGGGTTCCCTGTTTTTCTTGGTGGTTTGGTTACCCTAGGCCCATATCTATATGGTGTGCCCTTCTGAAAAAATTGTGAAAGCTATGAAAATGTGATGATGAATTAGAACAAAAGAGAAGGCAGAGAGCAAGTGATATTGATTGTATGGAAAAGGAAGTAATGGATCCTAATCCAGTAGTGTCATGGGAAGACCTAGAAGAGTTCTTCCCAGCACATGAGCCAATAGCAGGTCCGTCTAGAGCAAATCTGGAGGATGAGTTTGACTCGAGAAGCATTGGGGATGCTATTGATAAAGTCTATCATGATATGAGGATGAAGAAAGTGCTGCAAGGGAAGGGTCAAAGTGATCGACTCGAGAGTACGCACATGTATGACATTGAGGGAGCCTCATGTAGTTTTGAGCCAAAGGAGCTGTCTTTAGACTGACTCTGAATAAAGACAAAGAGGAGAAAAGTCACACGAGTTGGAGACAGGATATGTAAGAGGAGGACAGAGCAACCTTCCGTGGGGAAGAGGAAGGTGATGCATGTGGCCCTGAAGGGTGTTTTTCAATGAATAAGGAAGTGATATGGTCAGATTTAGACATACCCAAATCTCGGGCATCAGAATTATTGACACGGCCAAATCGACTGTCATGGCCCTTACCCCTGGCCCTCACTGGCAAGTCAGCCTTCCAGTTAGGGCCAGGTCAAAGGCCTTTGGCGCCAGGCTCATAACCATCATGAAGACCAACATTAGAATGGGACTATTTACTTGGGACTATTTAACTTGGGGGGTTCAGCCAACATGGAGGCACGCACATAGCTCAGTTACAAGCTATGCGGTCTAGTCTTTTGGGTGTGGCAGGCCTGGGACTATTTACCTGGACTACTTTACCTGAGACTATTTAAACCACACCCAAACAGCAGAACATGCTTCGCGTTATTCTGCTTTGGGCAGCGTAACGCTCACTGTGTCCAGTTCTTTGATGCCAGCTTACCTGAAAGCAAGGACCTGCAGAGAGAGAAAGAACACTACGAAACTTACCTGGAACAGTATCCTGTCATTCAGTTCCACTCACCTGAAGGTACGAACTCCATCATCCGGCACCGCATGCATCCTGGAATATCATAACCTGGAAAGAGGAGAAAGAAAGACAGCATTAGTAAGCGTTTACTCACGTTTCCTCCCGATCGAAGAAAGCCACGCAATTCTTACCTGGGTAGTCCTCTCCTGGTCAGTATCATCGCTGGAACATTACGGCGCTCGGCGAGGAACATCGCGACCTGCAAGTAGAGAAAAGACACAGGTTAGCAATATAAAAGGCGAAACAGAGCAGCGCATCGCGCACACCGCGCTTTCGCCTACCGGCCCACGCTCATCTTCAAACTGCATGACAACACCAAAATACCTTTCCATATCTAAAAGGAAAGAAGCAAGAAGCACCGTCTACCGTCAAACTATAAGGCAGAGCGCTTGGATATTTCTCAGAGACGTAAAGATCTATGCTGGAGAAACCCCTTCACCCCCACCCCCATCAGAAGTAAGCATCGGGGAAGAACCACAACACGTGCAGACTAGGTCTATGACGAGGAAGACAGACACAGAGGCTGTTGAATAAAGAAAGAGTTCATTGGACTGTGACTTGTTTCGGGACACTCTTTTCAGTCACTAAAAAGGAGTTAAGGGAAGCTATTTTTTCTTGAGCCACAGGAATCTGTTGACATTGGACTGAGGCATGCTTAAGCCTTGATTGAAAAAATAAGGATATGCCATTTGGAGTTCCTTTTTGCCAACTGGAAGAGGGAGCAGTTCCTCGATTCCTTTCTCACCGAACTTGTTTTTGGAGGGGCCTATTGTGCTACCCAATGACAACGTTTCATGGATCATTCTTGCAGTTTTCCTGTTCATTTTGAGCGCTTATCCTGCGCTTGTGGTGAGATCTACTAGTGTTCATCTGTTCTTGCAAGATCCTAAGAATGGTCCAATTGTGAGGAGATTGCTTGCAGCTATCATTGAGCAAATTCTTCAGCTTCCTGAGTTCAGTGGGGAAAATGCAAATGGCCCTATCACCAGAGAATGTGCATAAACTGGTCAGTTTGGTGTTTTACTATCTGATTGAAGAATGTCTGCATCCTGTTGGGAGACAAACTGATGTCAGAACTTTCCTGAGAGATCAGAGAAACAATGCTGTGCTCAATGAGACATTGAGAGACAGTGGTCAGTCATAATATCGAGAAAAAAAATGTCGAAAGACAATTTCGAAAAAAAAAATTCGAAAAAATAAAATTTGAATTCGAAAAAATGACGACATTTTTGTATTCGATATTATCACTATGAACCTTGAGAGACATCATAATACAAGTTAATGGGTACTCTGCGTAAACATTGAGAACTGAATGAGACTTTCTAGGGAGAAGATCCAAAAGTCTACTGGTTGAGGAACTTTGTTTCATGCTGACAGAGAATCTTCATGTCGTCTGGCCAGAAGCCAATTTGTGTTATCCACTGTGAATTTGTGTTGATCATCGTATAGCCAGCTCCAGCTGATCGAGAGGACCTTTTGGAGCCGAGACAGCAGCATCCAGAAGTAGTGCATGATGTTGCCCCATTAAGGATTGTTTTCTTTCCTTAAAAAATAAAATGGGCGGCATCAATAGCAACTTTTGTCATGGCAGATCACGAGAGACGTCCACGGTGTGCAAAATGTTATTGCTGCAAGTGGTCCTATTTATGTATGATTTACTCTTGCATTTTGTTCATAATGATGTTGCTCTAATTAACAGTATGCACTGCTTACTACATAGACGCAAGTGGAGCAAATACTCCTGTGTATCGTCCTATACAAGAGGAGGGTACAGCAGATGTGGCAACTACAAGGCAGCTAAGACCCAATGTAATCATCCCTATTCCAGTCGATGATGTAAAATTGCCCGGGCCAATGACCCATGTTACTAGACATATTTCGTTAGAAAAAAGTGTTGTAGAGATAGTTCGCGAGCACCAGAAACATGTTCGAAAGAAGAGACAAAAGAAGAGATTGTCTAGGAGTAAATCTATACAGATAACACATGTAAAAAAAAAAAAACAGTGCACTGACAAATGTTCCTTGGTCCAGTGAGAAAAAAAATATGCTGACATACTTCATGAGATGAGTATAGAAGCTCATAAGAGAAGAAGGAGACCTAAGAGAAGTGTTAGGGAGGATGATCATGAGCTGAATGATTACCTGGACAGCACTGCACAATTGGGGAATAACATATGATATCAGCATATGAAGGATATCAGCATATGAAGGAAGTGGGAAGAATGACCTCAAAGGGTGAATGCTTTATATGTGCACTCCTGCCTTATAGCATGGGGAAGTCTAAAATCTTCATAGCTATTGAAGTAGACGTCCAGACAGCACATTGTCTTTCACACATAGCATTCTGTCGTACAAGAGACCAGTTCATGGGCCGAGATGCCTATCTCAAATAGGCAATTGAATGGACAAATCCGGATGAAGATGATTATGTCCAGTATACAAAGACTAGACTAAGCGATCATACGAAGAATCGTGTAATCAGATATGAAAGGCCTGGAGTGAAAGGAGCCCGAATCAGATGGGAAGTTAATAAGAAACTGGAGAGTCCAGGAAAACCTGCAGACGATATTCGATTCTGGAAGAACAAAGGCCAGATGCAGATTTGGGGAACAGTGTTATCACCAGATAGCTGGGAAGAAGTGGTTATCTGCAGAGCCTGGATGGTAACTAATCATCCTGAATCAACTATTTGGAATGCACAAGTGCTGTACAAGCCATTATGGCCGAGACTTGCTACACTACTCACCTGGATCAAAGATAAAGAAGGACCCTTGCAGATTGTGCCTTTGGAGAGTGCAAAGCTGTGCTTCAGAAACAATGGTACAAGAAAAACTGGAGAGCATCAGAACTGTGATCGTATCTTTGAGGAATGAACATTGGGACAGCAGTGATCATGGATCACTATTGGGCATGCAGATCTAGAGCATATATGCGGCTACCCAAAGATTGGGGAGAACATGCACCCTGGTGAATGTTCTTGTTCCAGAGTTGGTGATTCCTAAAAGTGATTTGAATGTTGACAGTTTGCCGAAAGCAGATGTTGACCTGAGGAAGAAGAGATCTATGGAGTTGATTAGTGGAATGAAGAGGGATAACTATTTCTCTGACAAGTCAATAGAAGCCTTTGACCCCATCCTTTATGAGCACAGACTGTTCAGTCAGACTGTTAGTATTCACGTTGATCTTTATGCCGAGAATCCAGGTTGGAGCAAATACCAAATGGCTGCAGATTACCAGATGGGAATTGCTGCAGATGATCAACACAACCATAAAGGGATTCAATGCTATTAGAGAAGAGATGAGAGCCATAGGACGGATGACTCTTCAGAATAGAAACGTCTTGGACATGATCACAGCTATGGATGGAGGTGTTTGTGCAAAAATCGGAGAATCATGTTGCACATTCATACCTTCTCACGGTGACGAGAATGGCATTTTCACAGAGGCCATAGAAATGCTAACGAAGCTACACACCCAGATGATAGATGAAGTAGAAGACATTGCTGATGACAGTTGGTTCACTCTTTTCTTGGGTTCCACAATGGATGGCAGACATGTTCAAGTTCCTTGGAGCCCTGATCGTGTTGATGTTGCTTGGATTCTGTGTGATCAAGATAATAATCACACAATGCAAGATGACCGCAAAGAAAGCCATAGGGATGAAAATAATGATCAATATTGAATCAGGATGGAAGGTCAGAGACTTAACAGATGAAGAAAAAAGAGGCTTTGTGAAGGCCAGTATCCATGCACCTGAGGGAACAAAGGTCCGGTATCCAAATAAGCATAAGAAGTATGTGGGAAGATGGATCTATTGCAGTCCAAGTGGACAGTGCATGCTCATGACTTGGAACAAAGATGAGCATGTGAAATCAGCTGGATGCCCGAAGGGAGTCATAAACATATGGATCCCGAAGAAGCATTTCTTCAGAAAAGGATGTCTAGATGTGAAGTATGATGGGAGAGTGGTCGATGAATCGCCCAGAGGGGGGACTTTAGAGAAGGAGCTAAGCACCCCCACCTCAATTACCTCGCCCATCTTGCCTATAAGTTGGGAACCAGAGAGTGAGACACATGCGGTACCAGTGAAAATACAGATACTGAGGAGGATCCTGGAGGCAAGGCTCCCATTGAGAAAACCATACCTGCATACGAGACAGTATGATGGCCATTTGAATGAAATCCCAGAAGAAGCAGGACCAATGAATGGCGAAGACAAATGGTGATGTCATACAGAGTCGAGCTGACGTACATAGAAGAGATGCAGAGACTAGAGAATGAGGATATTCTATAAGGCATCAAGAAAGTATCCAATATAAGTGGCATCTTGGGATCAAGATAAGCAAACCTATGCTACAAAACTGATGAAGATGTCAAGCTGTTTTGTATGTGTACAGATGCAAAGAAACGCAAGCAGACGAAGAATTCTTGAGGCTAGCTAAGTAGTGAATAGCGTGCTGAATGCACCAACATATACATATATATAAGCAAGTAAAGGATGGACGTTTCCACTACGTGTTATACCAGAGCTGGGTTAAAGAAGGAAGGCCTTGTTTCCAGTGTGTCGGAGTTAGAAAACAAGTGAATTAAAAAAGTGAATCTCAGAAAGGCGAGACTGGATGAGCCAAGAATCCAAGGTCTTATCAGGCTGGAGTGAGCAGACATTGGCCACAAATCGTGTGAAAGAACGAAGCTCCTGTTCAGGAGGCATGAACAAAACAAGGAAGATGAGGTTTATTAGAAAATAGTATTTTTAACACACGAAAGGCTCAATTCTTGTGGTCTTCAGTCACGTGGAGAGATGAAGTTGGACGAACATGATGGTCACACCTATGCATGAGGGCAGAGCGTGCCTTTCTCTCCCCTGAATTCTTCAGAGCAAAGAACACTCCCAAGGACAAGTTAAAAGCGCTAATCTACAGCAGACCACTGAGGTGATGATGGATGAATATGCTAATTGGCAGGAAGCTATGGTCAAAGACAAGCTCACCAGCACAGTTAATGCAGGACGTGGTAAAAGCTAAGCTTGAGGAGTTAAGACAATAATTTGTTTCTTTACAAAAGGAGAATAAAACCTTGCAGTCTTTACTAATACACATCAGACCTTATCCCTTGTTGATGATGTGACCACTGTTTAGTCCCTGAGTGTAGAGACTTTAGTAGACCATGATATTTGTCAACATGTAAGATCTACTGCGAGTGAAAGTCTTTCTTCTAGCACAGCGCTTAATCAGGGCACAGTTTCTGACATGTGTCCTTCTGTTTGTCAGGAATTCCAGTTAGTTGAAGATTATCTATGCACTCCTTTACCTACGAGTTACTGTGTAGCAGCTTGTCACAACCCTGAGCTAGCATACATGCAAGTTTCTCATTTCCAAACACAATCCACAAGAGTGGCCTACATAGATTCGGTCACTACAGTAGGCTAAGACTCAGCTCTTGATCCAGCTGCTGAGACTGAAGTAGATGTTCTAGCTGATGTGGAAAACGATGCTACCTCTGTGTTCACTCTTCCTTCTGACAATTTTGGTCACAACGAACAGTCAGAGAAAGTACAGATTTGATGTTCTGATGAACTCATTCCACAGTATACAGAACCAAAAACCCGGCAGACGATTCCTGAACTGTTGATTGTTAATCTGCCACTTTCAAAGGCTAAGACAGATGAGTGGACAATTGACAAAATCTTGATTAACAGATTCTTTACTATGGTGATTCCTCTGGCTGAATTTAACTTCTACAAAGCAAGAGACACTGTGCCATACACTAGGGAAAGGGACTGCAAAGGTACAGCTCAGTCTTTGGTTACTGGTGCCAAGGAGTCTACTGCCCTAGAGGTGCCTTCTATTCCTGAACTACCAATATGTCTGTCGACTTCTGCGACTTCCGTATGTTCTGCGACTTCCGTATGTCCTCCTAGAGCCATTGACTTTTCTAGATGAACCTCTGCCATGTCTACCATTTACTCAAGAACCTCCACCATGCACGTGCTCAGTCCCAGAAACCTTGGCATGTTTGTCTTCAGCTGCAGAGATAGCTCCAGCATTTATGTATTTAGCCTCAAAGTTTACTCTGGCATGCCTGTATGCTTGTCTTCAGCTACAGCGACTCATCCAGCATATCACACTTCAGCCGTAGAGCCTCCGGCAGTCCATCCTAAGTGCATGTCTCGCAGTCCCAGAGCCTACTGCTTGTTTGCCTTCAGTTCATGAGACACCAGTATCCTGCTTATCCTCGTTGCCAAAATCAGAGGTATACCTGTCTACATCGTCATATTTTGCTGCATTTTCTTCTGCTCCAGAGATTCCTCCTGAATCCCAACCATTTACAGCCAAAGAACTTCCAGCCTGCCCTTCTTATGCTTCCGGGGGACCAACAGAATGCCTGCCTTATACACAAGGTGGTTTGCCCAACTCCTTGACTTCAGCACCAGTGCCTCACGAATATTTGGCATCAGATTTTGAGACTGTTACCAGCATGCCTGTAGTTTCCTCGCCTCCCGCCTGTCCGCTCTTGGTAGAAAGGCTAACAGATCATCTACCATTGTCTAATGCATGTTGCACTAGCCTGCCTTCATCCTCGAGAACTTATATGTGTCCGCTCCCAGTGACTGAGTTTTCTGTGCCTTACAACTCTGCTTCAGATCCTGCAAGTCCTTCACGCCTTTCTTCGACTCATGAGTATCTTCCTCACCAGAGACCTGCCTATGATTCTTCTATACTGCAGCCTGGTTCTAAACACTCCAGTCCACCTGCCTTTGCCCACAGGACACTATTTCTATCAGTGCCACCACCAAATAAAAAACACTCCTATCATGGAAAGAAGATGCCTAGTGCGGGTGGTGGGCATCAGAAGATGGCTGTGGGAGGGGGGTATACGGGCACGATTCGCTCCCTTTGCTCCCATTCCCACCACTTGGGGACATGATTTGGGGTTTATTCCATACTGAAACCAGGGTGGGGCTACAATGGTTGATTAACAAGTTCCAACAAAATGCAGATCTTAATGGGCTAAAGATTAATCCGAGCAAAACCCGAATTTTGGTGATTTCAAAGGGAAATAAGGGCAAAAGATTGGACTGGAAATTGGAGGGGAAACGATCCCAAGAGCTCAAAGAATTCTGTATTTTGGTTTTCCAATCTTGGCCCATCCATCGGTCTCTGAACTTAAAGTGTTTCTTAAACATAAGGTTACCCAATTGAGAGCACAGATTATTAAACTGGATGAAAAATATGGAAGATTTTCCTTAAATCCAGCAGTGGATTTCTATGAGGGAAAGGTTGTGCCAAAGTTGATATATGGCATGGAGCTCCACTTCATGAATATCCACTCCTTCTGGGATACCATAGAAGGAATAATCTGGAGAAAAAGTGTTGAAATTGCCTAATAACATTCCAGTGGTGGCAATTAGGTTTGCATTGGGCCTGGTTTCGCTCAGAGCTAAATCCCTGTGGTAGTAAATGGCCCTATTCCGTTCCTTTCTCTGCCCAGAAAGTGATTCCCTTTATGTTGTTTTGGGGAGAACCCTTTTCTCTCAGGGCCGGCAGGTAACATCTATCTCATTAAGTTCAGAGACTTACTTGATAAGAGACTTAATGATTTGTCTACGGACAGGGAAACATTAATGACCAATCCGGACAAAGTTAATAAACCTTTATATGTTCTTGACTGGATCAACACGACTGAAAGGCTGGGTTCTTATCCCTCCCTTAGTAACATTAACTATGAACATAGGAAAAAAGGAACCCTTTCATTTATTATGACCCAATTCCCTAATAGATACTATTGTTCTATTTTATTGAAACTTAGGTGGAATATTTTACCAACTAAAGAGGTCTTGAAGAGAAGGAATTTGACTGGAGATTCCAACACCCAATGTAGATTTTGTTATACGATAGGGGTCTTGGAAACTGTTTTTCACTTCTTTCTAGACTGTGCTCAATTGACAAAAATTAGGAGCCTATATCTGGGAAAATGTTATACCTTAGGGCCTCTGGGAGATGATGACGATATCTGGTCAAGATGCGTATCAATATGTAATGTAGCAGAAGGCCTTGTGGTAGCAGCTTTTATTAATTCACTGGATCTCTATACAGCTTTGGTTGATTGAGGATGTGTTACCTGATGTGATTCTATGTGACGCTATGTACTTTGTACCTGTTGTTTCTTGAGGTTTTATGAGATTTCTATATTTATCTGCATACAACATGATTGTTATTTTTAGACCAAGCCATTGATTTGAAGATTATATATGAAATTCTAAAATATTTTATCTGCATTAAGAGATATTGTTTTCCTCCAATATGCACTGATTGTAGGTCATATTTAATATGTAACTTGATAAGTTCTTTTTTTTTCCTTTTAAGAAAGTATTAAATGTCAATGTAAAGGTTTTGTATGTAAACCAAAAACAATAAAAAAAAAATAAAAAAAAAATATTCCCTACTGGACTTTCCTTCCAAACCTTATTCTACAGTGCTGTGGTAAATTGGGTGTGCTAAATCCTTATTTTTCATGCTACTTCCCTTCTAGATCCATTCCAGGTTTTTGGCAGCCAGTATGCTGCTTTAATCAAAAGACTATGCTTCCCAGAATGCCTGGCCCACTGCTTCATCTCCACCCTTGCAGGACAAGGTTGGGTGGAGGATAAGCAATACCTGTGGCTGGGAGATGCAGCAAGCAGCACACCTGAGGCATCTGCTCGTTAAGCAGCTTTAAATGCTGCCTTTGATTCAGTCCATTGCCGGTCATTGATTCAGTGTTCTTGCTTGTGACTGGTCCCTTGTTCCTGGTTCTTAGCTTAGTGTCTACTTCCTAGTTTCTATTTTCACGTTTTTTTTCCCTTGGTTTTTGGATTTATTGTGCTTATTAGTGATTTCTGCTTCCTGGATTCACTTTGTCTTCCGCTGTTTTGCAGGCAGTACTTCCCAGTGCTTTCCTTTTTCTGTGCAGCCCAGTTTGCCTGTGTTCTATATTTCTTTGACTTTGCCCTATTCTGCTGTGAAACCTTGATCCTTTAGTCTCTCCCCGTTTATAGATTTAGCATTTTGCACTGCTTGTTCCTCTCCCCCGCCCCTCTTTTTCTGATCATGCTCTTGCATTATCAGAAATGTCATCAGGACTAGTACGATAGTCTACTGCTTGCTCCTCTCCTTAACCCCCACCCCCCATGTTGTGTTCTATGCTCTTGCACTAACTGAAATGTCGTCAGGCCTAGTACGATAGTTTTATTTGCCCATTCTTAATGTCTCAAGGCCTTGTAAGAATGTCATTGTATTTTTCCCTTGCTCCCTTCCGCACCTTGAAGCGCTTTGAAACACTTTCTGTATAGACACTATATAAATAAACTATCATAAACTATCATAAACTCTGTAATTTCACTTTCCCTCCTCCTGTTCCTTTACTTTCTCTTGGAATCTAGTCCAGGTTTTCCCTTGCACTTCTCCATTTGTTTCCTATTGATTATTAGGTGTAGTGTGCTGTTGTAGCTATCTCCTGTGTGAATGTCGATGTTTTCCTCACTATTCTGTAATCACTAGTCCTACTTGCCCCTTGTCATGAGTATTACGTATTAAGTTTTCCTCCCATTGCTGTTATAGCCTTTCTGGGTCCCTGTTTGATCAAAAGGGTTTGTGTGCTTCGCTGACATTTCAGGTGGTATTTTCCGTCCTCGTGAGTATTGTCTTTAAGTTAACTTATACAATACCATCAAGCGTGTTAGCTCAAAGATCCTGTTGTTGCTTTCCCTGTATGTGGGCTTAACGTCATCAGTACCTATAAGAGCAATTGTGGTTAAAGCGCGTGCCGACTTTCTTTGTAATCATAAAGAACTTCTAAGAGCTTACCCAACATCCCTTTTCATATATTTGTATTATTATCCCACTCTACTTGCACATCCTAGGCTTTAGTATACATGTGTGTCGGTTCCTGTTTGCATGTTGTTTGACTCAAAGCTATTCACTGTGTGATCTTGTGCACATTTCCCTTGCCATATTCACTGCATTTGTCTTCTCATGACAGTCACATGTTAGATCATAAAATGTGGCTATATTGGTACCGAAATGCTGAACATGTGATACAAAATAAAATAATCTTCTGAAAGATATATCGCAATCAGATACTGTTAAATAGCTAGAAAATGAATGTACAGTAACAGATAAGATGTGTAGACCCTGCTATCAAAGGGGCAAGGAAACATCATAGCATCACCTGCTTTGGTGCCCACTCAATGTGGTCGAACAAAAGCACTACTCATATGTGGGCCTCATCATACCCTTTGCGGTATGCCGGCGGTAATTGCACCAGGATACCACCAACGCTATTAGCGTTACCGCTACTGCGTCTGGTGCTATTAGCGCCGTATACAGAGTAGTGGTAAGGCAGTAATTCCCCATTTTTTGAGAGTCTATAGGACTCTATGGAGAGTTTCGGTGCTATTACTGCCAGCGGTAATATCGCTGGCTGTAACAGCACCGAAACAGACGGAAAGCTGGAGATTTACCTCCAGCTAATAGCTGGAGGTAAATCTCCAGCTTTACACCCAAACTCGGGATTCGGAAGAGCGTTAATGAGGCAGTAATAGTGTTATCGCTGCATTTTTGCCGCTCTGCCAAATCCCTTATGAGGCCCTTACTGTTGTTAAGAGGTTACTCAATTGGGGATAAATGGATTTAGTTGATTCATTTTTATTCACAGTGCTACTGTTTGTTATACAGTTTTTGAAAGTAGTGTTAAGGAATAGGGAACACAATTGTGTGGTATTTCTGTGGATTTGGAGATACATATCAACATGTATCGAGCTATTGGTTTAAGCTTGGTGATATCCCTGCTTTCATCATTTTCCAATAGTTATTTTTGAAGAAAATGATCTTACTAGCTGGCTTGTACATTAGTGTTGAATAATTTTGAATAATTTTAATTCAAGCCTGTTATGCGAAAGATTAAGTGATGAATTTTACTGACAGGTCTTTTTTTATATGGCAATATATCTGACAATTTGTAAACATAATTCCAGGGACAAGACCCAGTTCTTCTATCAGGAAACCGATTAAAGTAGTCTACTAGGTTATGAGATGCACTTTGTATTCATTGATTTGAGTCTCGTCTGCACACAACAGTAAACCGTTCCATGACAGGGCAATACCCATTGATTTCCTTAGTTACTGAAAACCAGATGTAATCAGCTGTCTAGAACTGCCCTTAATAAAATGTAAATAGTGTATTGCGCACTTTAACCCTTCATGGAGCACAAGCTGTAAAGACCGGAGGGGGGTCTGCACTTCCGCTCTCTATATGGTAGAGGGGAGACACCGAGACCCCTGCCAAGATTCTCTATTATGGTAACGTAGTCGAGCAATCAAGGCCTAGCTTCTCAGGAGGTGATACGAGCTGGTTCTTAAGTACAGTGTAGTCCCCAAGCACCCACAAAGGAATGTCCACACACTGTATCGGTTAAAACACAGTCTTTATATAATTAAGATTCAAGGTCATATACACAATCACGATAACTCTCTTTGTACTCCAAAAATCAACAATGGTAAATACATACAATTCTAAAGTGGTACCACTAATGTTATTAGATCTCCTTAAAGTGCAGATGGTCAGAATGACACACAGATCAAAAGAAAGAGGAAACCAGCAGTAGAGAGAGGAAGGAAAGCAAGATGGTTAAGCAATTGCCACAATACTGGTCCTGCTACCTAGACACAGTTCTGTGTGGAGATCCCCCCACCTGGGCAACCTGTAGGAGAAAGATACAAGCGCAGCCCATATATTGTTCCCACTATACTTTCCAATAGTTCTGCAACCCCAAAGTACCTGGCATTGTAGCCTTGCTCGTCGGGGAAATCGACAGCCCTTCTTGAGTGTCCTCCCTTTCAGGCGGGAGTCACGGGTCGTCGAGCATCCGACGGAGAACAGGTCGAGCTATGACGGTGAAGTGGCCGCGTCGTTCCCAGCGGTGCTCGTTGATGGGGAAGCGAAAACGTCCTGCAAGGAAGAGGCGTGTGGGGCACCTTGATGTCGATAGTTCTGGACCGCAAAGAGTTGAAGAACTGTGGCCCAGCAAGGGCGTCGAGTCGTTGGCATCTCTATGGTCTTTGGGTGGCGGGAAACCCACCGGTGGATGCTCCTCAGCGCGTCGGCGGTCAGGCCTTCTCCAGCAGGATACGGCGGCGACAATGCGGATGAGAGCGTCCTTGGATCAATGAAGTTCTTAGGCAACAGGAGCACGGCGGCTCCAGTCGGCGACGGCGGTCGGCGACAGTGGCGGACAACAGTCCGGGCGCTTCTCCTTGGAGTTCCGCAGCAGTCCCCATATCGGGTCGGCAGCCTGTCGAAGGTCTGTCTACCAAGAAGCTTAGGCAAAGATCAGCTGTGCACGATGGTCCCTAGTAGCTCGGGAAGAGGGCGCCTTACCAGGTCCTCTCTGGGTCAGTTCTTGAAGCACAGCAGCTTTCAGATTGTGAAGGAGAGCAACAGCAATTCTTCTTGTCCAGCAGGGCTTCAGGATCAAGCTTCAGTTACTCCAGTTACTCGTCGTAGTGGACTTCAGCTTCTGAAAACGATTCCTAGCAGTGAGAGGTCCCCAGATATACTGTTGATCTCCCATTCATTCTGCTGGGTCACACTCAAGCATCCAATCAAGACTACGGGCATTCATGTGGGCAGGCAGCCAATCAGGCACACAAGGTATTCAGGCCATTCACTTCTCTCCAGACACTCACAACAAGTTATGTGTATTGGGACAAGTACCGAGCCATTCAACACTCCAAGCTGCATTCATACCGGTTTGGGGCAGGGCTGTCTCAACTATTGTGTCAACCACCACATACTAGACAGCCACAATATAGAATGTATATTTGTCACACACTCCATTCACCCAGGTCCCACCCAGAGGCGTACCCACAACATATGGTCGTTGAGAAGGCTCCAGCCAGTCTGGTCGGCACTTCCCCACACTACCATATATGGAACTTCCACCCAACAGCCAGTCAGGGGGAAGGGGCAGAGGCAGGGCTTCCCGGGACTTCGGGAAGATCAAGGTAACAGGTGATGGAAGGCAAGAGGCCATGGGGGCCATTTTGTCTCCATCAGGAATCTACCGATTCCAATGACAGGGCCTGGGCATCCCAAAATGGAGGACACTCAGGGCACCAGTAATTTCAGCACGGAACTGCCACCAGCCCGTACCCTGCTCTGTGGGTCACACACAGGTGCCCAAAAACATACACTAGGGACACAGGGCACCCATGGGTGCCATAAGGGTATCCCCCACGGGTCTGTTCACCAAACCAAAAGAGAGAGCTGCACCGCCAGGAGTCTCACATGAACTCCTGCGCGGAAAACACGACAGAACACACGATAAAAAGCAGTAAAGGACAAGGATACGGAGGCCCTGTCCCTCCGATGCATTTCCAGCATCACACAAGTATCCTGGCCAACCATAAGTATTCTCTGGCCAAAAGACCTAGTCGGGACTGAGGAACAGTTCCAGAATATGATGGGTCTATTCCACGATTTGTTCAACATGAACACTGGGACTACCTCTGGAATTATATGTAAGAAAAACCTGGGATATTCCCTCATCGAGCTGGCTACCTATACAAATGAAAAGCTAATGAGTTATTAGATGAGTCGTGTAGAGTAAACATTGGTCACCAGTGAATGACGCTAGCCCTGGGTCATACACGTAGACTAAAAGAATAGAGGGGGGTTCTAATGACCTGATGCGCTTCACCCTCTAATATTATGAACCAAATTGTCAATACAGTGTTAAATAAACAACACAAAAACTAATATTTCTTTGTGCACGATCTTTTTACTGGTATGCCGCCAACATGTGTTTCGACCTATACAAATAGGTGTTCTTCATGGCGTTTAGTAAATTTCAACACAGGACCCTGATGCCGTCTCACTTCCAAACTATTATTCACACATTCAAACTCCTCAAGATCTGGGAGTCCTTGATATCTTCCTTCATCACTCCTTTAAGCAATCAAATAGATATGTGGATAAATATCCTTCTTTATATATGTCCTAGGTATCTCTAAAAATTAGGAATCATACCACTTAGTGATTAAACTTCTTAATGAGCAGCCATGCCACTTTCCAATGTCTTTCACAATCAGCTTAATGCAACTTGCTGAAGGCTGTCAACCCACACATGGCCTGATGGCAGAAAACACAGCGATCTGTGTGGTAAAAGCACGGACTGTCGCGTCTATTAAGAAGGATATTTATCTGCATATCTATTTGATTGCTTAAAGGAGTGATTAAGGAAGATATCAAGGACTTCCAAATCTTGAGGAGTTTGAATGTTTGAATAATAGTTCGGAAGTCAGACGCCATCAGGGTCCTGTGTTGGAATTTACTAAACGCCCTGCAGAAGACATATATGTATAGGTCAAAACACATGTTTGCGGCATAGCAGTAAAACAATCACACACCAAGAAATATTAGTTTTTTGTGTTGTTGATTTAACACTGTATTGACAAATTGGTGAAGTGCATCAGGTCATTGGATCCCCATCTGTTTTATTTACCTCTGGAGTTATGTTGGAGATATAGGGAAATATGTGTGAAGCCTAAGAAGCAGTCTCTGGCAATTGTGTTGGGCATCATTGTTTTGCAGGAATCTGATGTTTTGAAGCCCAAGTCATATGTGTCTGAGGAAGGCCTGATTCAGTGTTTTAAGAAGGTCTGATTTACATACATCAAGATGATGTGATAGCAAAGCAATAAAAAAGCAAGTTTGTGCTGACCGTTTTCTTAAGAATTGTGACACTGAGAGCAACTCGCAGAGCTAAGCAGAGGGCAATGTACCTTTGTCGAAAACCAGTCTGCACAAGTAGCTTCCTTTGAGGCTCTTTGATACCTAATCCCAAGGAGGTACTGTGTCGATCTAAGGACCTTGAATTCTACTTCAACACTAGCCGTGCTTTTGCCTACCCTGGTTACTACAGTAAATGCGCCTGCACTCTTTATGACAACACATAACATGTACTAAACAGTACAAATTAACAAACTTTATGCAGCTTGAAACATTTGACAATTACTCTACATGAAATGGTTCATCTAAAGTTAACATGCTGTGATACTTCAAGCTCCAAGAGAAAATACATTATTAAAGAATCAGAACTGGTTGTAAGCAGGTTGATTGAAATTAGATTTGCTTTGATTTTACAAATATTTAACAAATAAAAGGCAATATTCTAACCTTCACCAGCAATGGAATATATTAGAAGGTCTCTAAAAACATCAAACACAATTGAAGATGTGGAATCATTAAACAAAGCTTCAGATCCGAGGAGAATACTGATGAATGAAGCATCTAAAAAAATTAAAATATATATACTTTAATCATTTATGTAATGACATATGTATCAAGTCAACT
Organism: Ambystoma mexicanum; assembly: GCF_040938575.1. Lineage (NCBI taxonomy): Eukaryota > Metazoa > Chordata > Amphibia > Caudata > Ambystomatidae > Ambystoma > Ambystoma mexicanum. The sequence goes on from NC_090934.1 coordinate 961,366,093, forward strand.
TAAGTGAGTTATATTTTTGGTGAAAAATATAACTAATATATATAATAAACTGCTGCTCATGAATAAGCATAGCAGAGAAATGATCAAGTAACCACAAAATTCATTGCCCAACGATATTGCCGAATCTTGTTTTAATAAACACAATATCATATTAGATTTTTAAGCAATTAAACACGAAAAGATTAAAAAGTACTTACTAACCATATATTAGAAAATCTAAATTCCCATAATACTTTCAATTTATACAGTTGTACTAATTCAATATTTATATATGGGTGTGCTCCCAATGCCCAAAACCATCCTATTTCTTGCTCTGATTTAACAATGATGTTTCTCACTGTAGAAAACAGTTAGGATGATAATGTAATGCTTTGAACATATTGCTTTTACTCCTTTCATTCTCGTTACGGCTCAGTTTCCTTAATTTGTATGGCAGAGAGGAAAGGAAAAAGATAACTTAGTTTGAGCCGCTCCCTTCCTTCCCTCCATACAAATACTAGAGCGTTTGCGCTGGCATGTAATATCTTAAATTCACCACATCTAATGCATTCATCTCCATTCCTGGGGGCAGAGAAAACCCCCTGGAGATGCCTAAGACACAGTAGACCGTATTCGAAAACAGGCATTTAAGGAAGGCCAACATTTGTGATGATCGATAAGCACTCTCTTCTTCAGGGCCCTTAACAAATGTGCTAAAAAGAAAATATTAAATTACTTTTTCATATTGAGCTTCTGCCGGAGTCCAGCCTCTAAGTGAAAGACCGGATAACGAACAATGCTGCTTTGCATTGTCTTGTTTCCAAGACAAGTGTGTTGCCCTCAAGCTATTCTCCAAGCCCATTGCAATAGTCTTAGTTTGCCATCAGCTAGGCCAGCGCACCGGCTGTGGTTGCCTTGTAGGGGAGTCACGCAGTTTTGAACCAGATACCTGCTGGGATAGGAAGCTGGTGCACTTTGAACCAGGTGAGGTGATGTGGTTGAATTTTCTGCAGCTGGTGATGAGGCATGGTGAGCTGATTTGAGGGGAGCCACGTGAGCACCCTGGAGCCCTGCAAGGAGGATGTTACCTCCTTTGAGATGCAAGATCACTAGGGCCTGGACAACTGCTCCAAAGGCCTGGGGCAGAGGAAGGACTTGATCTTGTGAGTAGAGAGGTCTGATACCAAGCTGTTGGGGAGTATTTTACATGGTGTGTTGTTGGATGGGTAGATTGCTATCCACAATTAAACCTAGGTATTTTCCTGAGTGGGTGAGCTGAGGGTTGAAACTGTCCAAGTGCATTTTGTCCAGCCACCTTTGAGTGGGTTTCTGCTTGGAGGGGTGGCTGAGGAGTAAACATTCGGTCTTAGTGTTGTTAAGTTTAAGGTAGGTATTGTCATCCACATTTATTAAAATAAAAGGTTGGATAAAGGCCACTGTGTCCGTATGCTAAAGAGTGTTTCCCGGCCTAGGAAAGTAAAACTAAAGATCAGTCTGTGTCTCGTCATCAAAATTATGCAGACATTCTTGTGTCCAAAACATATTAATCTGACCCTCATCCTAGAAATGAACAACTAAGGAAATGTCTTTGACTTATGCTTGGCAAAAAGTGTTCACAATTAAATAATTAAAAAAAAAGATAAAGCCAACAAAATAGTATTTTCCAAGCAGAAATCCTTAGATCCAGGGGGTGTTTCTCTTCCACTGGATTTCCCAGGTAGGATGGCACAAGTGTCCCTTTCATACAACAACTTAAGGATGGTAAATGTGTCTCTTTCTAACAACAACTTCTTAAAGATTACCTCCTTGTGTACTCTGCTGCTGGGAAGCCTTTAGTAGGTTCATCATGTCCCCTGGTTTACTCTCCTGCCAGGTATCATCCCACAATGTTTTATTCCTATGTGTATTTCGAATGGGTGGCCTGGTATACTCCCCTGCCAGGAATCTTCTTTCCCCTGGTGTGCTTCTCTGCAAGGTATCTTGCCCCCCACCCGAAGTGCTCACTTTCTGGTGTGCTTCTTTCACCAGGACTTCTTCTCATAGTTGTAGTGTCCTCTAGTATAGCACAGTTGTATTCCTTCACTGGATCTATACTTCTTTGTCTCGAGGCACTACTTGTTCCAACTTTCTTTACATTGATATCTCATATATGGAGACTTGTTCAAGTTCTGTCTTTTAACTTCTTTATTAGTATTAGTTTGCTTGTGGAAATACTTGCGCCAACTTTCCCCACACTTAGATCTCATACATGGATACTTGTGCAAATTCTGTCTTTGTATTCCACTTGGTTGGTATTAAAAAGAAGTTCTTAATTGCTCACATGCCTGTCGGTACGTGTTGGGGTCCTTAATATGTCTGGGCCAACTCACTGGTGTTTAGTAGCATCCCCGACACATGGCGCGTTGCTGCGGTGAAGCTGTCAGTCTGGGATGGCGTTTACTGCTCTGCAGTCCTTCTCCCAGCTCCCCTGTCAGATCCGCGTTCACCTGTCGGTGTTAGGCAGAATCCTCTGCAGTTCCCTTAGGGAGATCTACAGAAAATTCAGACTACAGGTATGAGCAATAAATCCCCTTTGGTATTAGTCTGTACCACAAAGATTTAGTTGGTAGCTGTGGCTAAGCAATCAGACTTATCTCAAGAGGGAGATGAGCAGTACAATACTTGTGGAACAAGGAAACACTGACCAAAGCTTTGAATCAAAAAGAATATATATATTTATTTTTCACTCTGATGTTCACACACAAATCACTATTATAAAAGCAAGTTAAATCAGTCAAGAAATGTATATACAACTCCCTATTTAAATTGTAGACAAGTTTGAGCAAGAGTGAAAACTGAGCAAAACGGCACAGTGAAAACCAAGCAGAAATGCCACTCATCAATTTCTCAAAAGGGAGGGAAAGGCCAAGTTATACAGGAATATACCCTTAAACACACCAGCAACACTTCCCAAGAAGATTGTGAACAAGTTAGGCAAGGCAGTACTTTAGCTTGTTTAATAATGAGGTGGAAACCAAGCAAAATGGCACTTCACAAGTTTAAAAAGAGGGAAGGAAAAGGTGGTTATAAGAGTTAGGTGCACCAACACATTTCTAGGTGAGAAGCAATCTAGAGAAGGCAGTTGTAACAGATTTAGCCAGAGTCAATAGGCCTGTGCCAGAGTCAGTGGTACAGGGCAAAGTGCCCAGGAGCAAAATGTTCTTGTAGCTGCAGTCAAGTCTTTGTTAAACGATTCGAAAAATGTGGTTGCAGAAGGTGAAAGACAATGTTAGATGATAGGGGCAGCGAACCCAGTAGGAAGTAAAGGATTTAAAACAACTTTAGGAGTACCCAACGAAAAGGGAGGCCTGGCGGAACAATGTACCTTAAAAAGTAGAAGAGGCTCCTGCGGTGGTGGTAGTTCCTGGCAGTTCCTGCAGTTCGGGAGATCCAACAGAGGAAGAGAGGCTCTCGTCGTGGAGGAAGGTTCGAGTTACTGCACTGCCCAGGGATGAAAGCAGCCGCGGTGCTGGCAAACAAAATAAAAGGTATGCCCCTTTAAATCGCGGTCCGGGTGGACTGGTGCCTGGCTATCCGGTCTCCTGGTGGTTGGCACTGGCGATTCAACCAAGGCAAGTCCTGGAAGGCGATTGGCAAACTGGTTGGCCCCACCAGCTCAAGGGAAGAAGACTCTTGCAGGTGAAGATCTTCTCGAGTCGTCGGAGAAAATTGGTGAGGATCTGCAGCAGGGCTTCACTGGTGGTTCAGTCGTTGCAGATGTCTTTGGGTTCTCTCCTCTTCGGCTTCTTAGTTCCAGTCGCGACGTCTTGTCCTCCAGTCCTCAGGACCCTGCTTTTATGCAGCAAGACCCCCATTCATACAGCCTAGCTGTCACTCACACAGTGGGGTGGCTCTCCTGGCGGGAGAACCCCCCAGCCTATCAGGGCAGAGAGCGACTTGGGTTGCGTAGGCAACCCTGTCCAGGGTGCCTATTCCCCCCCACACATCCTGCCTACACCAGATTCAGTGGCGCCGAGAGGAGGGCTTCTGTGCAGAAGCCCACCAAAAGGACAAACAAAGGATCCCCGACCTGGGTTAGGACTATAGAGAAAGACACGAGAAAGAAATTTAATCAAAGTTCTGGCAATAAAAACCTACCGGAGTAAAGTTAATATTAAAATAAACCGGCTGTATGTTAGAGGCTGTCAGTAAAAGTGGTAGCCTCGAACAATGGGAAAATCCCATAGGAATATATCTGCGGTCGAATATTTTCGGTAGTAACCACTGCCACCAGCCAGAAACTTTTGAGAGAGGGACTGTACGGTAGCCCCTCGAAAATGAACACTACGGAAAAACTATTAACCCTTCCCAGTACCTCCATAGTAAGATGGGTTGTACTGGTTTTGTTAATATCTATTGACTAGTAAAGTCAATGGGGACTTTACATGCCCTGGGAGACAGTAGTCAGTCCCAGGGTATGGAGTCTATGTTTTGGGGTCGCTACGACACCCCTGTGGTACGGCACGGAGGGTGCTGTGTACCACACATGAAAAAGATGATTCCTATGAGGGTGAGAAAAACCCCATAGACCATAAGCACACAAGATAGCCTAAAACACACACTTGCAATCTGCCTAAGAGTGGGAAAAAAGGGTCTCACTCTTAGCAGGAGAAAGAAATAAACCACTCAAATCCAGCAAAGCTGCTGGGGGACTCTATAGGTAAGGGAAATTAGCCATAGAAGAGAATTCTCCCCAACAGTCGGTAAGACTGCTGCTTCTCGGCATGACTGCGTTCCCGGTAGCTCTGCTGCCGGCTCCTCAGCAGTTCTTCCACAGTCTGCTGTGTCTCCTTTGGCCTTGCACCACGCCGATAGGTAATGCTTGCGAGAGACAGTCTGGAGCGTCTGCCTTCTCCAACACAGTCTGTTTTTTTTTTCTTTGGTCTTAGTCCTGTGCTACTGCCTTCTCCTTCTGTTCAGTTTCTCCTTCCTTTCTCGCATTGCGGTCACCATTTTTAAATGTCCTGCGCACTCGGACTTCATCGCAACAACTAGCCTGCATGTTTAGCTTGGTGTTTCTTTCAATCCATATTAACTCCTTCTCCTTCTTCCTCGTCTCAGTACTTGAGGCTTTATGGGAGTTGGAGTCCATATGACTGCTGGGACCTTTGAAGTGATTCGGTTTAGGATTTATGGTTAGAACAAAAACATCTGAGACAGGGAATGTTAGGTGTGTGTTATGTGCATATGTGGTATGAATGGTACTCTGCCTAGAAGGACAGTATGCCATGAGAAGTTTAGGTGTCATAGGGTTTTCCTCATAAGGGGGGGAGGGAGAATACCTCGTCTCTCCTAACGGAGTCATCACCTCCTCCCAGTAGTTGTCCACCACCACATGATCCTCCCTTATAATACTACCCCCAGGTTCAGGATCCGGTAACGGCTCCTGTCACTTGGCCATGTGGGAAGAGCCCATCAGCAGGGAATAAGTGATGACTCCGTAGGACTCATCACAGGGCCCTATCCCTATACCTTTAAGTACAATGGTTTATTTGTATTTTGTATTTTTTTGTTTATATAGCGCTTTACTCCAAAGCGCTTTATAGCATAACAACCAGAAAACATCAACATGGAACATAGAAGCAATAAAATATACATGATTCAAACCAGAAAAAACAGCATGTGGAACAATTTGCATTTGGGAAGGAAGAAAAGAGGAGAGGTATTGGAAGGAGGAAAGTGAAAAGGGAGCAGAGAGGGTAGAAGGGAGGGTGGAGATCATAGGTGAGACAGGGAGAGAAAGGAAAAGGAAGATGGAGTGGGGAGGAGAAAGAAGAGGAGGAAGAGGAGAGAAGTCAGGGAGGGGGGTGAAGGAGTGATTTTAAGGAGGAACGGAAGGAGGAATAGGTGGACATGGAGCGGATAGAGAAAGGGAGGGAGTTCCAATGTAGGGGGGCAAGGAGCTGGAAGGAGCGGAAACGAGAAGAGGCACACAGAGGTGGGGGAACAGAGAGTAAAAAGAGATCAGCAGAGCATAGGGAGCGAGAGGGGGCATAGAAGGAGAGAAGAGAGGAGAGGTAAGGAGGGGCAAGGTCATGAAGAGATTTAAAAACAAGACAAAGGAAGTGGAATTTAAGTTGGGAGTGGAAGGGAAGCCAGACTAGCTCGGAAAATAAAATGGAGATGGAATCATGAGGAGAGAGAAGACAGAGGGTGCAGATGGCAGATTTGTAGAGGGATTTGAGGGGGCCGAGATGGGAATAGGGGAGACCGAAAAAGAGAGGAGGACAGTAGAAGGGACGAGAAAAGATGAAGGAAGATATTAAGAGTTTGGTAGCATGGAACGTAAGAGAGGAACAGACTTTACGGATATTAAAGAGGTGATAGCGACAAGAGCGAGTAGTAAGGGAAATGTGGTAAGTGAAGGAAAGGGAAGAGTCAAAGTAGATTCCTAGATTCCGGGCATGAGTGGAAATAGGAAGATCGGCTGGGGGGAAATGAATGAAAGGAGGGGGCTGGAAGAGTGTTGGCAGGGAAGAAAAGGACTTCAGTTTTGTCCGTATTGAGAGAGAGAAAGTGCGATGACATCCACTTTTTAATGGCAGTGAGACAGGAGGAGAGTTTAAGATGGTAGTCGGGGGTGAAGGAAGAGAAGGAGAGAAATCAGCTGAGTGTCATTAGCATAGAAATGGTGAGAAATTCCAAAAGAGGATATGAGAGGTATAGAGAGAGAATAAGAAGGGTCCGAGGACGGAACCTTGGGGAACGACATAGATCAGAGGGAAGGAGGAGGAGGTTTGATCGCCCCAAGAGACGGCGAATGAGCGGTTGGAGAGGTAAGAGGAGTTGTTTAGCAACTACCTTCTTAATGACTTTGCCGATAAATGGTTGGCTTGTAATTGGTGGTAGTTTGCTAGGGCCTCTGTGTTGAGGGAGTGGGCAACTAAGCCTTGTTTTTAGGATGTAAAGGAACACATCCTTACTGGGAGAAGTAATTGACAATCCTAAGAAAAATTGTAAGGCTAAAACCAGCAACATTTTAAAGGATGGTGACAGGTTTAAGAGGTGAGTTCTAAGGATGTACCGGAAGGTCTTATGATGAGATGGAAGGGAAGTTAGAACAGAGTTAAAAAGGCCTTGGGTGATATAGGGAGGGCAAGTCCGAGGATTTGGAGCCCTTGGTGTTGAACCTGATGGTATCAATCTTGTTGATATCGACTTTATTCATAGCCTCACACTTCCTCTGGGATTTTGGTTCCTCTGGTTCTGGTGTTTGGTTCGAGTAGTGGTTGACTGCTGTAAAAAAGGGCTTTGCTCCTTTTTTGAGGCTACCACAATGTTGATATTGTCATAAGTAGCCTTGGCTTCGGATATCGGGGCTGTTTGGAGCATGAGGCCTTGAGGGATAGAAGGGCCTCAATTCTTCACAGCTAAAAAGCCTTAATAAGTTTCTCATTATCAAAATGTCACAATTCTGGTTTACATCACTTATATTGTGCTTGCTAGTTGATAATAACCTGGTTACTGACCGCAGTGACCACCTTACTCCTAGTCCATAGTCTCCTTTCCTCCATACTTATGGGACATCTCTCCGTCCTGTGGGACGGGACCGGAGCACTTTGTAAAAAGCATCCAAAAATGTTTTCAAAAATGTGTCCTTCCTCTCTTTCTTGCGCAGGGCCCGGCACGCGGCCGTAACCCCGCCCACCTTGGCTCCGCCCAGCAGTCCTTTTCTATCGCCAGGTCAGAGACCTATTAGCAATAACAGAGGAACCTTTATTAGAGGGGACGGCGGGCGTATGGAGGAAAGGGTACTATGGACTAGGATGTAAGGTGGTCACTACGGTGAGTAACCTGGTTATACTCCTACGTCCCGTTCCCTTTCCTCCATACTTATGGGAGATTCCCAAGCAGTCCTAACAGGAACTACGGGTGGATGGAAATACCCCTTACTGAAAAAAGGTTCTTCAGCACAGCCTGACCAAAGTGAGCATCAGCTCTTGAGATCATGTCAAGACAATAATGCTTACAAAAAGCAGATGGGGAGGCCCATGTAGCTGCCCTAGCGATGTACTCCCAGGGGACATATTTCTGAAAAGCGACCGCGGCTGCCTTGCCCCACACCAGGTGTGCATGAATACACTTAGGAGGTTTCAGCCCTTGGACGGTGAAAGACTCCGTGATGCAGGCGGCGATCCACCGAGAAATAGTCGCCTTAGATGCCTGCTTACCCTGAGGGTTACCGAAGGTCACAAAAGTTGAGAAGAACTCCTAAGCTCGGAAGTCCTGTCAAGGTAGAACTTAAGAGCCCTTCTGACATCAAGACAGTGCAGAACCCTTTCAGCCTCTGAGGCAGGGTTCGGAAAAAAGACCGGTAGGGAGATCGACTGATTCAGATGGAATTCAGTTACCACCTTCGGTAGGAAGGCCGGGTTTGTACGTAGGACTACCTTGTCCTTGTGAAAGACCAAGAATGGATGCTCCACTGACAAGGCCTGGAGCTCACTCACTCTCCTCGCTGACGTAACGGCGACCAGAAAGGACACTTTCCATGATAGGTACTTGAGGTCCACCGTGGCCATTGGTTCAAAAGGCTTATGGCACAGCGCCGTCAGGACTACATTTAGGTCCCACGGCGGGTGAGGACTACGAATCGGAGGGTAGAGGCGTGTCAAGCCTGCAAAATGCCTCTTAACCACTGGGTTACTCAGAGAATAAGAGCATTGTTCCGTAGAAAGATAAGCGGAAACCGCTGAAAGGTAAGTCCTGCATGACAGAACGTGAACACTCGACTCTGCTAGGGAGGACACGAAGGACAGCACCGTGTCAATCGTAGCCACCCTTGGATCCAACTGCTTTTCTAAACACCAATGACAGAACCTGAGCCATTTACTCCTGTATTGGGATCTGGTCGAGGGTTTCCTGGCTGCCTGGATAATACGCATGTTATCCGAAGACAAGTTAAGATGCTCCAAAGATTTGAACTCAGGAACCATGCCGCCAAGCTGAGCGATTGTGGGTAAGGGTGCCACATCTGCTGTTGCCTTTGGTGGAGAAGATCGGGGGTCACTGGTAACCTGATCGGCGGATACATCGACAGGTGTTGAAGTTCGAGAACCAAAACCTGGCCGGCCACCATGGGGCTATGAGTAGAACGGAATAGTTTACCGAGTTCTTCAGCTTCCAAATTGCTCGATGAACTAGAGGCAGAGGCGGGAAGGCGTAAGCTCTCATGTTGTGCCATGGAATCTCGAGAGCATCCCCCAGAGAGGAGGCTCCCAGCCCACCTCTAGAGGCATACTGAGGAAACTGAGGAAGCTTCTTGTTTACCACCGTAGCGAAGAGGTCCACCTTCGGTGTGCCCCAACGCAGGAAAATCCATGAGAGGACCTCCGCCTTCAACTCCCACTCGTAGCTGACCACTGTCCACGGGCTGAGGGCATCCGCTGTGACATTCAGCTGGCCCGGGATGTGTACTGCAAGCAGCCAGACACCATGAAGCACGGCCCGCACCCATATCTGGATGGACTGGTCCACGAGGTGGGGAGACTTTGTTCCCCCTTGCTTGTTGATGTAATACATTGACACCACATTGTCCGTGCGTATGCGGACCACCTTGTTGGCAATGAGCGGTCTGAACGCCCTGAGCGCTAGGAAGATCGCCAGAAGCTCCAAATGATTTATGTGCAGGAGCTTGTCCTGATGCGACCAGAGGTCCGAGACCTGAAGAAGATCTAACGTCGCACCCCACCCCAGAAGGGAGGAGTCCGTCGTGATCGTCACCGTGGGGGCAGGGTCCTGAAATCCCGCACCCACTGACAGGTTGCTGAGAGATGACCACCAATCCAGGTCCACTCTCATGGAATCCAGAATCATTATCAGCTTGGAATCGGGGTCCACAGCCTGACGCCAGGAACTCCGAAGAGCCATCTGGGTCTGTCTCATCTTGAGACGAGCAAGAGGAAGAGCCAGCACGCACGAGGCCATGAGGCCCAGAAGCCTCTGGAACCACCAGGCCCACATGCTCTCCGACTGCGCAAACATCCGACACGTGGCTAACAGATCTGTCCCCTGTCAGGTACACTCTGCAGTCGATCGTGTAACAGCGAAAACCCAGGAAAATCAGGTCCTGCAAGACGGTCATGGAAGATTTCCGCCAGTTGACAGACAGCCCCAGATGGAACAGGAGCTGAAGGAGAGACTGGAGATTGCCCGCTGCTGTCAGCAGACAAGGGCTGCGTAATAGCCAGTCGTCCAAATATGGATACACATGGATACCCTGGAGATGAAGATAAGTCGCAATCACCGACATCTTCGTGAAGACACGCGATGCCGAGCTGAGGCCAAAAGGAAGCCCTCGAAACTGGAAGTGCTCCTCTCCCAAAGAGAAGCAGAGATATCTCCTGTGTGGGTTCCAAATCAGGATATGCATGTATGCATCCTGAAGATCCACGACGCTGAGCCAATCGGCCATCTGCAAGGAGGACCGTATCTGGCCGGGCGTGATCATCTTGAATTTCTCTTGGGGTAGGAAAAGATTGAACTTAGAAAGGTCTAGGATGGGCGAAGGCCAGCCTGGTTGGGTTTGGGCACCGTAAACAGCCCGGAGTAAACACCCTCCCCTCGCTCCCCAAGGGGAACGGGTTCCACAGCTCTGAGGTCCAGAAGTTTCTGAACCTCGGCTTTGAGGGAGGGCGAGCCCGACACCTGGAAAGGAGGGTTGAGGGGTGGTGTAGGGGGTAGAGGTAAGCGGAAGCCCGCTCGAGCGACTGACAAGACCCATCTGTCTTCTGTGATGGCCTGCCACGCCTCCCAATGAGACGCAATGCACCCTCCCACCGGGTACTCGTGCGAGCACGGAAAACCCTCATTTAGCAGGTTTATCGGTGGCGGCGCCACCTGAACCTGAGGAGGAGGCTGAGGAACGGGAGAAAAACCACGTCTGTTGTTGCCTACGGCGCTTATTCCCCACAGGGGTATCCACTCAGAGTTTTAGGGAGAATTCTCTGTTTAGGCTGAATTTCCTAACCTAGTGAGTCCCCCAGCAGCTTTGCTGGATTTTTGGGGTTTATTTTATTCTCCTGCCAAGAGTGAGACTCTTTTACCCTCACTCTTGAGCATGATTTGAGTGTGTTTCTTTGACTCTAGATGTGTGTAATGGGCTAAGGGGTCTGTTACCCCATAGGGCTTCATGTGTTTTTGTGATGTGTGTTACACAGCACCCTCAGTGCAGTAACACAGGGGTGTCATAGTGACCCCCCAGTATAGACTCCATACCCTGGGACTGACTGTCTCCCAGGGCATGTAAAGTCACCATTGACTTTACTAGTCTTGAATTCTGAACAGAACCAGTACAAACCATCATATTGTGGACGTACTGGCTGGGGCAATTCAGTTGCCCCGGGGTCTGTTAGTCGAGGGGGCACGTCTCTGTCCCCCCGATCGAGTTTTGGCTGGTGGCAGTGGATACTACTTTTTATATTCAACTGCAAATATTTCTCTATGGGATTTTCCCATTGTTCGAGGATACTATCTTTAATTATTTAATTACGATAGCCCCGAACATACCGCCGGTTTATTTAATTAATATTAATTCTCCGGTTTGTATTTCTTGCCAAAACTCGGTTCTAAAATGGCGTTTGTGTTCTCTTCTGTGACTCCAACCCAAGTCGAGCCCTTTGTTCCACTTTTTGGCGGGCTTCTCCACAGAAGCCCTCCCAAGTGGTGCCACTCTGTCTGGGGTACTTAGGAGGGGTGGAGGGGGATTTAGGCACCCTGGACTGAGTTGCCTAGGCAACTCAAGTCGCACTCCGTCCTGATTGGCCCAAGTGGTGAGCTGGCCGGCTCACAATTTAGCATGTTTGAGTGACAGCTAGGCAGAGTGAATGGGGGTTTTCTGCATAAAAGCAGGGCTTTGTGGACTGGAACTTCAGAAGTCGCCACAGGACCTAAGAATCCGACGAGGGAGAAGCTGAGCCGACCTGCCACGACGACACCATCGGTGGAGCCCTGCTGGACCGTCTCACCACTTTTCCCAACGACAGAGGAGATCTCCCGCCGGAGAGTCTTCTTCCTTTGACTGGTGGGGATAACCAGTTTCACCGTCTTTTCGCCTTCCCGACGTATCTCGTGGCCGTCTTGCCTGTGCCAAGCACCCCGGCAACCGGGATACCACGTTTTACCACGACCGCGAATTAAAGGGTATTACCTTTAACCGGAAAACTCCGCGGCTGGTTTCTTCCCTGGCAGTGCAACAACCTTCATCTTTCCTCCAAGTCGAGATCTTCTCTTCCCATGGATGACGACGAGACTTGCTACCACTGCCAGGAACAACTGCCACCGCTGGAGGATCCTTCCCGCTTAAGGTACCGTGTCCCGTCTGGCTTCCCTTGCCACCGACTGTACGGGGTAGATTTAGCCCCCGGCTTTCGAACCTGGGTTAGCCTGGGCACCCTGGCTAAACTGTTCTGAGCCTCTCTAAACTCTTTTCGAACTCCCTGCAAGACTTTCTAAGCCTAGTGTAACTGTGTGATCTTGGGCGCATTTGTGCTCTGCTCTCTCTAAGAGTCGGCCCAGCCTATGGACTTTGGCTCACAAGTGACTTTTGCTCTTCTGCCTTGCTAATAGTGTTCCTAAATCTTAGAGTGGTGTACCTGCATATTCTGTCTTTTTCCCTCCCTTTTTCATAAACTCATTGGAGTGCCATCTATAGTTAAGCGCTCACCTCTGTATGGAAATAAGTGGTGTTAACTAAGACTTATCTGATAAGGAATAAGGGTTGTATATATTATAATAGTAACTGTGTTTAGAGTATTTTACAATAAGAGTGCTGGAGTGTTTCAAACAGTGTGTTTTAAAATAAATAACTATATACTTTGATACCAAAGCTCTGGTCAGTGTTTGTTTGTATTATCGTATTTGAGTGCCTATTGTGTATACTTTGCATACTGCCTAACTCTGCTTGAGGGAAATCTGACTGCTCAGCCACAGCTACCAGGTAAATCTGGGTGGCACAGACTGCTACCAAGTGGGTTTACTGCTAACACCTGTAGTCCTAAATCTTTTGCAGTGTTCCCTAAGGGAAATGCACAGGTTTCTGCCTAACAGCGAGACTTGCGGTCGATGAAGCCCCTAAAGCCAGAGGAAGGTCAACTTTGCGACAGCAGTCTCTGGGTTTTGAAAGGAGCCTTAACAAGGACAGACAAGGACTTAGCTGTGTGAGTGCTATCCTTCGTCTTGGTGAGATCTACATCTGTTGTAGCATGAAAGAGCTCTTTCCCATCGAACGGAAGGTCAAGCACCTTGTCCTGCACTTCTTTCGAAAATTTAGTTGCATGCAGCCACGCCTGCCGTGAGGTATCAACCCCCAGCATAAGGCCCCGAGCCGAGGTGTCTACGTGATGAGCCGCAGCCTCCAGGAGATCCTGGGCCAAGACCCTGGCGTCGGAAAGGCCTCCTCTAAAGTCCTCCAGCTTCTCGACCAGGATAAACGCCTCAAACTCTGACAGACCTTTTCACATCAGCATGTTAGCTCCCGCTAATATCAATTCAGCGTTGGCCTGCCTGAGCTGCAAGGGAGTCAAGGAGCTTGTCCTCCTTTCCCAGAACCTAAGTAGCCGTCGTGGAAGAGGATACTGCAGGCCTGGACTGCAAAGTGGCCGCAGCCACCACTGTGGAGGAGGGAGGCAGACAGGATGACAGGGCCCCCTCTTCCGAAGAATACAGCCTGTATCCAGCGTCAATCTTCTTGTTGACAAAAAGTCCAGCGTGTGGCTTTTCCCAGAGTCTGCGGACCTCGGCCAGAACGTCCTTCTGCAAGAACAGGCCAGTACGCTCCAAAGGAGACAGGTTGAACGCCCCAGAAAGCACGCCCTCCTACGGAGCAGGTGCCTCGGGCACTGTAACATCCAAGAAGTTCATCATGTCCAGTACCTGGTCATGAAAAGCTCTGATAGAGTGGGGGAGGTCCTCGCTGTCCTGATCACCTTGTGCGTCATCCGACAGATCAGGGTCCTGCTGAACCGTGTCGGGCGCAGCCTTGTCCACAGGGGACAATAGGGGCAAAGGCGGAAGAGTCGGGGGAGGCACCGTAGGCAAGGGAGCCGCCGGCGGAACCACCGGAGGAACAGGAGGAGCCGGAGGCGCGGGAGGGCATATCTCCCTATATAGCCCTTTGAAATACTCCCTCATGGGGTCGGTACGCATAAGCGTTTGAAATTTATCGAAAAAGGCTTCCTCCGGGGACTGCTTCGGAACCTGAGGAGGCCTCTCATGAGGTGGACAAATCCAGGGACATAACAGGGACGGGTGCCACACAGACCCCTCCACCGACGTATCCACGTAAATCAACGGTGCCGATCCTGCAGGCAGCGAAACATTGTGCGGAAGAGGCATCCGAGCGTTCCAGTCATAAACTGGCCGATAAGGATGCGCACAAGGGACTCTATGTTCACCCAAGGGGCCAAGCCCTGCACCTGAGGTCGATGGCGTAGTTGTAGGGGTAGCACCCAAAATGGCTGCCGCGGTCGTGGCGGGAACGGGCACCATTTTGTCATCATGTGAGGGGAACTGCGGTACGTGAGGAAGTGAGGCAGGGGTCCCCGTCGATGGATCAGGGGTCTTAACTTTAGCCTCAACATAAGGGACCTCGGCAGAGCCGGTCCTGTGAGGCCTGGAATGTTTTTGTGACACACCAACCGCCAAATTAGCCTTCGAAGGAAGGACCTCAGCACTGCCGGTAAAAGAAGAACTTTGCTTCCTTGCCCCCTCAACAGGTCTGGTGTCACTGCAAGAGCGGGAACGGTGAGAAACAGCTTTCACCGACAAGGCCTTGTCAGGCCTCTCAGAACTGCTGGTAGCTTTAGCCTCTGAACGAGGGACCTCGGACCCAGGTCCGGTAACAGCCTTATCTGCATGGGCCTCAAACATCCGTTCGGTAACAGCAAGCCCCAGTCTTATTTTTGAGGGAAGCTGACAGAACGGCCTCAGAGCGAGCTCCGATACCCCACGACTCAGTAGAACTGGGTCTACAAATAGCCCCCATAGGAGGGGCCTCGGAGCGCACTCCGGTATCCACAGGCCCCTTACGGAGACCCTTGGAGAAAACCCTGGTACAATTATTAGGCCCAACGGGCACCTCAGGGCGAACCCCGGTGGCAGAGCGATCAACGCCCCTCCCGGCCCGAGAGGAACCCGGAAAGGTATCCCCCGGCCGGGGTGCTCTGAAAAGTAAAGAACTTACCGGGCGTTTCTTCTTCTCGTCGATGAACGCCTGAACATGCGAAGGAGGAGTTCGTCGGAACACCTCCTCCCACTGCTCCAACCGACGTGAAGTGACCGGACCAAAAGGGAGTCGCAGTAAGGAACAAGTTGTTCTCCAGCATGGGTCTGGCATGGATTCACATGCTCATGAATATTCCCCGTTGTCAGGCCGGGAATCCTCGGTATAGAAAAAAAAAATCAGTATCAGTTTCGTTTCTGATCTGTCTTTCTTAGTAGTAACCAATCACGGGTCTCTGGGTCATACTGCCCCCAGCCAATGACTGCCCTCTCCCTAAGCCCTGCCTCTGGCAGCCATCCTCAGATTTGGTAGCACGAAAGTGGCAGTATGACCAAGTGAAGAGCCGCAGAGGGGTAGGCGGGAGGGTTCGCATGTGAATCCATGCCAGACCCATGCTGGGGAACAACAGTTACAGGTAAGGAACTGTTCCTTCTCCAGCATGGGGTCTGGCATGGATTCACATGCTCATGAATAAGAGAATACATAGCAGTACACACATGCACAACCACGGGAGGTGGCAACAGGCTCAACAATAAAGCAATACAACAACTCAACATTAAGCAACTCATACCTCCTCACCAGGCTCACCTTAGGCGAACAGGTTGCGCAGCACTGCTTGGCCGACCCTGGACTCCTCCCTGGAGTCCCGATCGACGCAGTAGAATCTTGTGAAGGTGTGCGTCGACCTCCACGTCGCAGCCCTGCAGATGTCCAGCAGGGGCACACCAGACAGGAACGCCGTGGTAGCAGCGATCGCTCTGGTCGAATGGGCTCTCGGACGGCCGGGCAGCTGTCGGTTTGCCAACGTGAATCCATGCCAGACCCCATGCTGGAGAAAAACAGGAGTCCCAACGGTGATCCGGACCCAAGCACTCTAAACAAAGAGGATGGGATACACCCTCGCGAAACGACGGTGACACGATGAACAATCAGGAAAATCTAGTTTGAACGACATAGAAAGACCAGCACACGATCGCTAGCGAGAGCCAGAGAGGAAAAAAAAGAAGAAACTCTTCCGAGATGCAAGTGCGTCCACTCCCGAACGAGCGGAGAAAAGGAGAAAAGGACTGATGGGTGATGTGCGGGGCGGGGCCAAGGTGGGCGGGGTTACGGCCGCGTGCCGGGCCCCGCGCAAGAAAGAGAGGAAGGACACATTTTTTAAAACATTTTTGGATGCTTTTTACAAAGTGCTCCGGTCCCGTCCCACAGGACGGAGAGATGTCCCATAAGTATGGAGGAAAGGGGACAGGACGTAGGAGTAATCCGTCCAATTAACTCTCTCTTCAGAGAGAGAACAGTGTTTATGCCTGCTTGCAGATGCCAATGTAACAGTATTAATTCAATACTAACAAAGTCTGTATTATGTAGAGTACAACAGTTTCATAACACATACAAATAAGTGTGCAATTATTAATACTGTACAATTCAGTGGAGCATTAACTGATGATATTGCAAGTGTGCTGCTCTCCTAGTCTGTTCCCTTGCCTTGCCCTTCTCATCTCTTGTGTCATGCAACCTTTACGTTGTCCGCAGCTGGTCTCTGCAGCCTTTAATCTCTCATTCCACTTTCCTAATTGAGGCTGCCTTTCTACTGTTTAATTAGCTAGCATTGACCTCAAAATACCTATGGACTCTGTGATGTGTGCCTGTCTTTGTAGAGTGAATAGCACTTTTAGTAGCTTTCTGGTTTGAAGGCAGGCACTTTCGACATTAACTCGTTTGTATAAACAAAGCCCAGATGGTTGTATAATTAAGCAGCCTATAGTAGAGTGACAGGCAAGGCAGCGTCATAACTTCTGGAATTGAGCTAGTGGCTGTTTAATCCCTCCTCTAGGGTTCGCCTGCACGTAGGCCAACGCGCCAAATGATACGCGGGAGCCTGAAGTGCAGACAACTTTCTTTATTAACATTCAGGCGGCAACCCCGCTAACTTTCCCCGCCCCCCCCTTCCCCTGATGTCACGTCCTGGACGTCGTGTCCTAGGGCCGCAACGGCGACCTGCCCACAAAACGATGTGGGCTATCTGACATCTCCCCCCTTTTTAGCGTGCAAGTCCCATTTCCTCTATGAGGCGAAGTGATATCATGCGGCTCCTCTGGGGACGCCTCGCCTTGCTTGGGGTTAGTCTCTCCGTGGCGGGTGGTGGGGTGCGTGCTTCACCTCCTGACTCTTCCCGTCTCCTTGGTACGCTTCTTCTTGTAGTCTGTCATCCTCGCTATCTCTGTCCATTGCCCACTGACCTCCTTGGGTTGGTATGACACGTTTGAAGTGCGAGCCTGGTCACTGACGAGCAGTCACTCCTTTGTGCAGTGACCATGGTGCCTTTCTTATGAGTTATGATGAGAGGGGTGGAAGCAAAGGTGGCTTCCTCCTTTCGATTCTTGGGTTGTCTGAGCCATAGTTTAGTTTAGTTTAGTTTGTTTATTTATAAAGCGCGTCCGAACCCTCAGGTAGCTGGGCGCATAATCATGTGCACAGCAGAGTTACATATCGTTACACAAGCATCATAAAACAGCAGACAGAGCATACATTAGTCCAGGCTCTGAATGTTTACATACAAGAGTAGAATATACAGAGAATAGAATGTACAGAGAATAGGCACAAAGTAGTTATAGTGGCGAGTGAGGACCGGGTTACAGGTTGGTCCCGAGTAGGCTGTAGATAGAGTAAACATTACTGCAGGTAGAGAGAGGCGGCTGGCCGGTCGTGTCGGTGAGAGTCTAGATGTTTAGGCTAGTAGCCATGATTTTACCATGGCTCTGAATGGCCAGAACGCGGTTTCCGATCTAATTGTAGGAGGGAGGGTGTTCCAAAATTGTGCTGCGAGCACTGGGAAACTGGAGCCTCCTGCTGTTTTTAGGTTATAGTTAGGGATCTTTAGTTGGTGCAGGTAAGGAGTTCTGGTGGGTCTAATGGGGCAGTGTCTAGAGAATTTGTCTGAAAGGTAGCGTGGGGCAGTACGTGACAGGCACTTGTGGGCGATGACCAGGGTTCTTAGCTTAATTCTGTCGCGGATTGGGAGCCAGTGGACTTCTTTGCTAACCGTGGATATGTGCGCCTTGCGCGGGAGGTTGAGGGCACATCTTAGTGCATTATTTTGCAGGATCTGGAGCCTGTTCAAGTTTTTTGTGGTAGTACCTAAGTAGAGTGTGTTGCAATAGTCTAATTTAGACAAAATCAGCGCTCTAGATAGGGTGAGGCAACTAGAGGTGGAGAGAAAAGGCCTACAGGTATTGATCAATACAATCCCGATCAATTTATTGGTCTATGTGGTAGCTGAGATGGTAGAGTTTATTTGTTTCTTTAGTCACAGGGTAGAGTCGAGGTATACACCTAGTGTTTTGACCTCTTTGGATACTTTTATGATGTTGCCATCAATGGTAAAGGATTGGTACCTTTGGTCCAATTTGTTGAGGCGAGCCTGGGAGCCTACGATAAGCAATTCTGTCTTATCGTCGTTTAGGCAAAGATTGTGTGTAGCCATCCAGGCTTGGATTTCTAAGTAGATATCATTAAGCTTTGCAACATCTTATGTTTATTATTTCTATAGCGCTCCGGACCCGGGAGTATAGGGGCGCTTAGTACAGGTTACAGGCATAGTACAAAGAATAACAATAATAGTACGGCAGCAAGTATATACAACATATAAAGACAATGGATGTGATGGCCACCCATGATGACAAAATAGACATGTGCAATATGTACAGTTTATAGCTGGGTCTAACTAAGGTTGACTTTTTGTCAGGAGCCACCCAATGGCATGTTTCCTGACCGACTGGAAGGATTTGGACGCCTTAATATTCAGAGCCAAGGTATTCCAGAGTTGGGAGGCGAGGACAGTTAAGCTTGAACCACCGGCTCTTTTAGAGGAAAATCTGGGTACTGTAAAACATAGGGTATTGGACGATCTCGTGGTTCTAATGGATGTTCTCATGGTGAATTTGTTAGTAAGGTAAGGGGGGGCTAGATGGTTGAGAGCTTTGTAGGTGAGGCAGAGGGATTTTAGATTGATTTTATGTTGGATGGTGAGCCATTTGCATGTAGTTCTGGTGGCAGAGATATGCTCACGCCTGGGAATGTTTAACGCTGCTCGTAGCGCATTATTTTGAATGACTTGGAGTTTACTGATTATCGCTTGGTTGGCACCTAAATAGAGGCTATTGCAGTAGTCTAGCTTAGATTGTATAAGAGCTCTGGCTAGCGTAAGGCAACTGTTAGGGGAAAGAAATGGTCTGCAGGCTCTGATTAGTTTTCCTGTATATGCAGTGGTTTAGGCGATCGAGTTGACTTGTTTAGAGAGGTTTATATTGGCATCGAGATAGAAGCCAAGTGTTTTCACGCTTTTGGCGATCGGGATTGTATTGCCATCATTTATTATATTAGAGTAGTTAGGGCTTAGTTTTTGTAGGTTGTTTGGTGCGCCAACAATGAGCAGTTCAGTCTTCTCGTCATTCAGGCAGAGGCCGTGTGTGGCCATCCATGCCTGAATGACAGAGAAGATTTCATTGATCCTGGCTACATCAGTATTGTAGTTGCCCGAGATGGTGAGGAGTATCTGAGTGTCATCCGTGTAGTTTGTGTAGGTGACACCCAGGCGGTCCAATTTATCAAAGAGGGGCTTTGTAAAGATGTTGTATAGTGTCGGTGAAACACATGAGCCTTGTGGGACACCGCAGGTGATAGGGATAGGGTCTGCTGCTGCCACTGGAGAGAAGACTCTCATGGTTCTGTTGGCAAGGAAGGACTGTATCCACGAGACAGCAGAAGGCGAGAAGTGGGCGGCAGAAGAGAGGTGGTTACAGAGTATCTTATGGTCGACCAGGTCGATGGCTGCTGAGAGATCTAAGAGGAGTAAGATGGCAGCCTTGCCCTTATCTTTAATTTCGTCAATCTGACTTTTAAGATCAACAAGGGCATCAACAAGGGCACTGGTAGCTTCTTCATAGCTACCAGTGAGCGTGATGAGGACCTAGGTGTCGTCTGCATAATTAGTGTAGCTGACACCCAGATCGTCAAGACGGTCAAATAGGAGCTTTGTGAAGATGTTGTAAAGTGTGGGGGAAATGCAAGAGCCTTGGGGCACTCCACATGTGATTGGGATAGGGTCCGCAGCCGCAGTGGGGGCAAAGACTCTAGTCAACCTGTCAGACAGAAATGACTGGATCCACTTAGTGGCATTCTGAGAGAATGCAGCAGCCGAGGAGAGGTGTTGGGTGAGGATCTGGTGGTCAACCAGATCAAAGGCAGCGGAGAGATCCAACAAGAGCAAGATGGCCAGTTTGCCCTTGTCTTTGGCGTCATCCATTTGGATTATTAGATCCAAGAGGGCAGTTTCAGTCCCGTGCCATGGTCTAAAGCCGGATTGTCGCAGGCCTAGGAGGTTATTGTCTTCCACCTTCGTCACCTGGTTGCATTATGCTTTCGCGGGCTCTTCTTTTCCTTTCGGTGACTTCCTTTGTCTTTGCCTTCCTCGCGGTGTCGTTTGCCTTCGCCTCTTGTTCCAGAGGCGTTGGTTCTTGCGGCCTTGGATCCTCTGGTAATCTCGTGGTGATCGGCCTCCGGAATAGCAAGTCTGCGAGGCATACTCCCGTCGTGCTATAAGGCGTGTGCCTGTATTCCCTGAGTAGTTGGTTGAGAGCCTGCTCGAAAGGCTTGTTTTGAACATGGACAATTTGTAATGTTCTCTTGATGTTGGCCATAGACCTTTCGACCATACCGTTGGCCTGGGGCCATCGGGGGGTTATTCGTCGATGTTGGAACCCCATGTACTTTGCAAACTTCTGGAATTCGTGGCTTATGAATGTAGGACCGTTATCCGACTTTATGATCTTGGGAATGCCATAAACTGAGAGCATTCTGTCGAGTGCTGGGATGACGCTTGATGTTGCACTGCTTTCCACGATCTGGGCGTCTGGGTATCTCGAATGTTCATCCATGAGTACGACCACGCGTGTCCCGTTGCTCAGTGGTCCAAACAAATCTATTGCCAGCTCCTCCCACACTTTGTTCGGCAACGGTGATGTCTGTAAGGGGTTTGGATGTGGCGGTGGCGCCACTTGGGCACAGATGTGGCAGCTTCCTACGATGGTTTCTACCAGGTGGTCGAGCTGCGGGAACCATGCTTTTTGGCGAAGGAGGCGCTTTGTGGCGACCACGCCCCGTTGTCCTTCGTGGGCCAGGTGTACTATCCTCACCCGGAGGGTTCTCGGGATGACGACTTTGCAGCCCTTTAATAGTATGTTGTTCTCTACCACCGTTAGTTCTTCCTGGACTTGGTCAAGCCACTTGACATCCTCCCGTGTTGTCTCTGATTCTCCTCTAGCCTGTTGTCTCATGAGGGTCGTCTTGTCGGTTTGCAGGCAGTGCCTTGCGATTCGGAGTGCTTGGTCTGACTCCGACTGCACCAACAGCTCTGTCCATCCGACTGGCAGCGGTTGTAGATGATGTATGATGTAGTTTATGTATGCGTCCGCTATGGAAGGTTGGGACGCGGTTGTGGTTACTGGATGGCGGGAGAGGTAATCTGCGGGATTCTCCTCTTTTCCTGGTCGGTGTAGTATTGTGAATCTGTAGTCTTGTAGACGCAGACCCCACCTTGCTATTCTCGGCGGCATTCTGGCTTTCGGGCTTCCATATATGGTGAGCAGTGCCTGGTGGTCGGTGATAATAGTGAAGTCCTTGCCGAAAAAGATGGAAATATTCACAGGCCCAGACTACCGCCAGGCTTTCTTTTTCCGCTTGTGAGTATGCCTGTTCCGTGGTTGTCAAGCTTCAGCTGGCATACACCACTATATGGGTGTTGCATGGTTCTTTAGGGTCTTTTTGTGTCAGTATGGCGCCGAGTCCTACCGGGCTGGCATCCACGATCAGTTCGGTATCGCAGCTGGCATCAAAGTATGCCATGTCTTCAGCTTGTGATATGGCTTCTTGTATTGCCTCAAATGCATGTATCCTGCGTGTGAGCAGGCCTAGCGGGTTCTGACGGTGGCGTAGTGTTTTAGGTATCTGGAGCAGTAACTAGCTAGGCCCAGAAATGATCTCAGGTCCCTGCTATTCACTGGGGGGTGGCTGAATTGAGTGCCTTGACTTTTTCCAGATCTGGTCTCATTCCTTTGTCCGAGAAAATGTGCCCAAAAAATCTCAGAGATCCTTTCGAGAATTTGCACTTCGATTTGTTCAACGTTAGTCCTGCCTCATCTAGTGCCTGACACACTCTGTGGAGTGCTAAGTCATGTTCCTCTTGTGACTTGCCGTATACTAAGACATCGTCCGAATAGTTCAAGCAGTTTGGGGCGTGTCTTATCACCTTGTGAATCTCCTCTTGAAAGATTTCGGCAGCGGACGAACTGCCAAAACTGAGTGTTTTGTACTGAAAAAGACTGAGGTGGGTAATAAACGTGGCAATATATCGGGATTCAGGCGCGATTTCGATCTGGTGATATCCTTTTGTAAGGTCTAGCTTTGAGAGAATTCTTGATCCGTGAAGGAGATGGATCATGTCAGTGATCCTGGGTGCCTGGTGCCTCTCTCTTTCAATGGCGATGTTGGCTCTGCGCATGTCCACGCACAGACGTATGGACCCATCCGTGACTTCTTGGGGACAGGGACGATGGATGATACCCATGGTGTGGGACCCGACACGGGTTCAATGATGTTCATTTTGATGAGTTTATCAAGTTCCTCTTCCACCTGCCTCTGAATATTGAACGGAATCCCTCGATAATGCTGTGCGACCGGTTTGATGTGAGGATTTAAGGTGAAGGTGTACCTTCCTGTTTTTCAATTTGCCTACGCCGGTGAATAGCTTTGGGAATGATTGTTCGATTGCGTCAGGTTTGGCAAAGTATTTGTGCGCCATCAGCTGGTATAAGACATGCACCAGTCCCATGTCCACGGCAGTCTGGAAGCTTAAGATGCATCCGCTGTTAACTTCAGTTTTCAAAATATGTAGAGCGACTTTCGCCCTGTGTTCCTTATGAGTGCACCAGGCTGTGATCATGCCTTTGCACGGCAGAGGGGTCGTGGATCCGTAGGGATATATGTCTACTGTGGCTTTCTTGATCTTGGGCTGCGGTGCCAATGATTTGTACGCTTGTTCACTGATGATATTAACCGTCGCTCCAGTGTCTATCAGAAATGTTAACGGGGTGTCATTCACATGAAGTGTTAGTATGGGACTGTGTTGGGTGGCTGCGGTATTATCTTTTATGGCCCACACGTAGCCTTTCCTCCTTTGATCTTCCTCTGATGACGGGGTGTCGCTGCTGGTGGGTGATCGGGTCTCAACGTACCTTACGAACCATCTTCTGTGTGAGCATCTCGTATCTTCCGACGAGCGTCTGTTCTCACGAGTGTATCGGCTTTTGCGGTCACCGTCCTCTCTTCTCGTGGGTTTTCTATCACTAACCTCCTGGGCGGACTCTGGCAGATGTATCGGCGCCTGTCTTGATTCCGGTGCTTGTTTGGCGTGTGTGTCGGTGCGTTCCTGCACATGGCCCGGTAATGGTCCATTCCTCCCCATGCGGCGCATTGTTGTTGTCCTATGGCTGGGCATTCCCCCGCAGGGGGGTACTCGTATCCGCATTTGTAGCACGTGCCTTCGGGACGTTTATTTCCTAGAGTGGGGTTTGAGTACAATTTGTTGACTGATTCGGTGTTTTCACTGGGCTGTTGTAGGGACACTTTTCCTAGATTGTCCAGTTGTGAGTCAACTGCAGCTTCCATGCGGGCCAGTGCGAAGATTTCCTCCAGGGACCTCTGCTTCTGTAGGAGTTGTTTGCGAAATGGTTGTGAGAGGCATCCTGCAATCACTTGCGACCCGAGTGCCTGTTCGTTGGAGTATCTGTGAAATTCACAATGTTTCAGTTTAATGCGGAGGCGCATTACAAAATTGTCTATTGACTCACCCTTCTCTTGCCTGGTCGTATGGAACATATGGCGTTCATAGTCAACGTTGGTATGCGGTGCAAAATAGTCTGATAGTTTGGCATGCAGTTCTCCATATGTGACAGTGTCTACGTTAAGTAATTCCCCTGCAATGTCTCTTACTGTCGGTCCCACGGCCATGAATAATGTATTTTTCAGTCTCGTATGGTCTGTTAACCCTATGGCACCGGTGTAGAACTTGAAATCCCGGAGCCATATGGTCAACTGTGGTCCTAGATTCGAGGTATCTCGTATTTCAAAGGGGTTTGGCATGTGCATGACTTGGGATGCACCTCCCTCATTTTGCGTGTGTTGGTTGTTGTCTTGTGCTGCATCGATTCCTCCTGATGACGCTGTTGCCGCCGCTCCCGCCCCTCCTGAGGATGAGGCTGTGGTACTCGCCGAGTCCGGCATGTCGGACGGTATATTGGGGTCCTGTGTGCGACCCGCCCACACAACGATGTGGGCTATCTGACAGTGGCTCCAAACGCTGCCATTGTTTGTATGCTTTTCTACTATCAAATACCGAGATTAGAGTTTAACGCTGCATCAATCTTCTCCTTCTATTGAACAGGGTTCATGGATTCACAAAGTAATGAAAAAATGTCATCTTACTTTAACATATTCACTTGTGCTGGCCGTTTTGGATTGATGACAGTGTCATTCAAGTGACTTATTACTCCATTTGGTGCATGCGTTGTTCCTTTTAAGGATGTCTCTAGCTGCGATAGTTTGCATGCCTGACGCTTGTCCAGGCTTCTTCTGGCAAGATAATTTCTCTCGTATGTATTGCCATTGACATTTCGATTTCTAAAATAATCTTTTTTTTAAAATGAAAACACTTTGCCGTGAGCATGGCATTTAACTCCAGTAGCTGAAATCCAAGCTAAATGCTATAAAAACAGGCATTGGCAACAGTTTGGGCTTTTGTTTACGTATGGAAAAGGCACCTGCCAGGCACTTTCAGCACCACCTAATAGCCCAAACTAAAAACATTTAAGTATTGCAACCTTGGAGAATGCAACCTAAAAACTGGTGCATTTTATTGTGTGAAAAGTACAGAATTATGTATCACTCTAAGCATAAAGGGTTGTTTGGGTATGGCAGAACAGAAGAAATTAAAGGAACATTGCAAATAATCTGAGGAGTTAAGGTCTGAGCAGAGTTTAGGGCTGCAGCATGAAGCTTAGCCGAGGATTGATCTTTGGGAAAGATAGATAGATAGATAGATAGATAGATAGATAGATAGATAGATAGATAGATAGATAGATAGATAGATAGATAGGTGTGTGTGGAACAGATTAGTCGGTCAGCATTTACATGTCAGAGATGACACAGGCAACTGAATGATTGCAATCCACGTCCAAGGATTGCTGTCCGGAAAGACAACAAAGCGCGGGCCGGCCACATGGTCTTCCCAGGACTAATGTTTTCATGAAGGGCAGATACAGTGTCACATAGTTGAGTGATAATGTTAGCATTGCAATTTGGAATGTAAGTGAAACATTCACTCTTCACAAGAGCGCACACGCCTCCTTTGGATGCTAAGAGGGTGACCAATGCCATGCGGTTTTGTATTGCCATAGAGGAGATAGCCACTTCCTCATGGGACAGGAGGGACAGGGACATGTCAGTGGCATTCGAAACATCTTCTTTGAGTCTAGATAGTTGGAACAAACAATCTCAAATCAACTTGACCCCTAACTCGGGAATGAAGCAACCCATGCCACTGACAAGCCTTCGCAACCTAAGGGGATTGGTGGCAGGACATACCCCACGTAACAGCTCCCACCCCAATACTGGGGCAACCAAAGATAGGCTTTATTCCCACAGATGAAGTAAGTCCCACGATATGTGGAAAACCCAGCTTCAGAAAATGAGAACCCTGGGGTGAAGGCAAACGTGACATTTTCTATCACACTGGTATTGGTCAAAAGGTAATATCGACATTTACTGTTTCCAATGAATAGCACACCCTGGTTGTGTAGCAGATTACCGCTCGCCCAACATTATGAGACAAACATCAAGGCATAAATAACCAGTATCGCATCGCAATTTGCAAGACAATAATGATTAATTGCTTTTCATTTTATAAATCATGTTGCACTAACTGGATGTCATTTCAGAGATGATGAGCATGTTTATTAACCTTTACACTAAGCTCCAGGACAGTACAGGGCTTATACAAAGGAAAGCAGAAATCTAGGCTGCAGGCTGACCCCAATGTTTACTTTTAATGAGCACTTTGGCTGATGAAAACTGCAGATAAGGGTGACTGTGGGAGCATGTCTGTCTTCCACTCTAAATATTGGGAGGGAGTCAGGGTGGTACTAAATGAGTTAGCCCACCTCTCTGATCTGTCATTTCTTCAACCTCTGTTCCCCAGCATTTTTCAATTTCATTAGTTTTTGCTCACTTTTGCACTCTTTATTGATGGTCTACTGCTTTTTTTTGTTCGCTTTTCTCTCATGTATTCACCACACGGTATACCTTTTGCTCTTGCCCATCTCCCCTCATGTCTTCTGAGAGAATCTTCTTTCATTTATTTCTTTCTCACACATCTTGTTTCCTAAATCAGTTGTTTTCTAGATCCCCTCTCTTCACTTCCACCTTTGCTGAGCTCTATATTCCACTCAGACTGCAATGGCCTTAAATATATGATTGGCTTTCATGTGCGTATGCAAAAGGCTATTGTGTGCTTGCATCTGAAAGGATGTGAAAGGCTGAGTGTGCACATGTGTATTTCTGGTGTGCATGCATGTGAAAGTCTATAGTTTGTATGTTTGAAAAGCTATGCTGCATATGAAAGGCTAGGTGTGCACATGTAAGGTTAAGGTCTGTGTCAATGTGAACATCAGCATTGCTCATCCAAAGCTGCAGTGCCATGGTATGTGTTGTTATGGGTATTGTGCATGTTACCATTTGGACACCATCTTAATTCAATGGCCGCACCAAAAGCTAAGATCATGGTTAACCCATCTATTACCAGGTTCTATAGTCCGAACCAAGCATGCAAAGTGTAGGCTAGTCTTTTTTAATTAATTCACATGCCATGTGATGGGAACTTAATCTGCATGCTGACATTCAACTTTCATGACAAACGTGAACTTTCCATTGAAAGTTGGCAGGTTTATAATTTGCCTGGCTGTACGAAAAGAATACATGAATCCTCCCCTAATTTGCAATTGTATTGACATCCCTGGAAGTGATACCACAGAAAAAGAGCTCATATCTAGCCTTAGATACTCAATGTGATGGTGGTAAATTACATTACAAAACGTTTTTATAAGTGAGCCAAGAGACAAATAACTTCGATGTGCAGATTAACAAGTAGCATTATCATTATTATATATGAAGCAGTACCTTGAGTGAGCTTTTTTCGTGTAGCGTACACATGTCAACTGAATGGCTTGTGGGCACTTCCAATTTTGGCACATAGCACACAGTGATATACAATGATTTACCAAGGATCACACACAGTTAATTGTGAAGCCGGGCTTTGAGACCAGTCTGCAACATAAGGCCCCTAACCAATCTTCCCAGATTTAGTTGATAGAAATAGTTCTTTGGTTTTTAAAGAATACTCTGTTTTGTAGAGATATTTGGAAACTTACAAAAAAATCATCATCCAAGCTGAAAAATATATAAATCCATATAGAAATATGTTGAGGACATATAATATGGTTGTAGCTTTATTTAACCATTCTTGAATGAAAAACTACAAGAAAACAAAGTAATGTGAAGCTACAAAAATATACTATGAGTTTGTGAAATGTACGTTTAAAGCCGAAGTTGGCTCAGAAATGTTATTGTCCCAATCGATCGGGCTTGTATTTTTAAGCATACTATAATCGATCTTAAAAAATTTCCTATGCATCTTACCTTAGTTTTCCTCACATTTACACATGCGAAAACAA
Organism: Ambystoma mexicanum; assembly: GCF_040938575.1. NCBI lineage: Eukaryota > Metazoa > Chordata > Amphibia > Caudata > Ambystomatidae > Ambystoma > Ambystoma mexicanum. Next base: position 961,394,173 of record NC_090934.1, read on the forward strand.
CGGGTTGGGCGCCACCATCTTGTGCTAATCTTATCCATTGATGCATCGCCCTAAGTTCAAGTGCCCTTGCAGCAAGACTATAGATTGCCCGCCCCTTCAACTGACATCACTAGATGCTTACAGCCTTTTTCACAATGCCAATGCACGTCTCGTGTCAACGTCCCCTGCGCACAAGCTATTGACGTGTCTCCATGGAAATGTCAAGACATCTCTTTCCTCAACAAGTATGAACAAACCCTTTTCGATCACACAACAATCGAGTTTCTTTTTCCTTTGTATCAGTGTATTTCATTTCAAGCCTCTGCGACTTGTTTCTGCTCTGTTCAGCTATCTTCCTAGTTTAACGACATGTGAACAGGAACTTTAGATTATCTAAACTGATTGAACTCAGTAGTTGCTTTTATTTAAATATTTCTGATATACAAAATTATTTACCAAACCATATTTAAATTCTACTTTTACAAGGCTTATTTTCTACATGTCTGCATGCAAAATGTCATAGTTTGTGCCTATTGTTCATGTCTTTGCACCGTTGGTTTTTGTAACATGGCAGTGTGTTCTCTTCACCTTCTTTAATAGTAGTAACTGTATGCAGGCAAACACATTCTTATTTTTCTGACTGTTGATTTTGTTCTTCAATATTTAGGAACAATGGAAATGATACAGACCTAGTATGAGCCCGAATATTCAGAGGAGGAATTATTTGAAAGAGAAAGAAACAGACTCAATGGGAAATCTAATGAGAGTCGTGATGATCAATCACTGAAGCCTGAACCCAGCTGCATTGAAGACGTTTCCACTTGATGTGTCTGCGATCGTTGCAAGTTTATGCCAACCAAGGTGGAGAACTGCTGCTGCCGAGAAAACTCTGGATGCTTGGCCTACATAGCTGAAGAAGACACACGACCACTATGCGTTACCGAGACTGGATGACTTTAGGGCAGCCTGCCTCACAAGATCTGTGTTGCGGATATAATGGTCCTTTTGCACAAACCTTTGGGCAACAGTTTGCCCTCATAATCCAAGTAACAAGTACGTTTACTCTAGATCTGATGTGTGTTTGACAACTGAGACGGCTAACATTTAATGTTCTCTTACATCATTGTAACTTCCATCGATCACTGACAAATGTTTTTTAATGTAATTTAAATACATTTCTCATACTGATGTAAAACCAGAGTATTCATCACTAGATGTAACGTGCGGATAATTACTTTTCTTTGACTTTGAACTTAAAAACAATCTGCCTGATTCATGGAATTATTTGCGTGCAAAATGCAGATTTGCGCACCTTTCTGCCCGAAACTCCCCATACGTCAAACAGGGATTTTCAGACAGAAAGGCGCCCAAATCTGCAATTTTCACGTAAATAATTCCATGAATCAGGCTAAATATTTCCCTAGGTTCCAAACTGTTATTGGTTCAATGGGCGTTCATATTTGTAATTTTTCGATACTTCAAATCACAAGTACTTTATTCTGAAAGCTAATTTCTTAAGGGTAACAATGCCATCGAATTTGGGGGGCGTTTCAAACGAAATAAATACAGTTATCTGGCTCATTCTAGTAAAATATTTCTGTTTCTCTTTCACAAGTGGTAGAGGATTGTGGCCTATCGTGTGTTTACATGGTGGATTCATGGAAGGCTTGGATTCCACATTCGATGTGTAATACCTGCCAGTGTCATTCGAGCCATTTGCGCGAAATTTCCCAGTGACAACGGACAGTAGAAGGGATTTTTATACACAGTACTGTAACCGCATCAATACAAGTTGTAGTTTGTTTGTGCCATCTACATTACCAAAGTAAATTTTAAAAAAGAGTTAATATGAATAGTTGTTTCAATTTTTCAGTAAGTCAACAACACATCCAATCATCTAGGAGGTAGTTTGGTGACATTTTGCGCTAGCCTCATGCCTATCCATCCCTTTCCAGTATGAATGGCAGTTCGCACCTATGACTGTGTGTTAGGCAGAAACCTGTGCAGCTCCCTTAGGGACCACTGCAAAAGATTTAAGACTACAGGTGTTAGCAGTAAACCCACTTGGTAGCAGTCTGTACCACCCAGATTTACCTGGTAGCTGTGGCTGAGCAGTCAGACTTCCCTCAAGAACAGTTAGGCAGTATGCAAAGTATACTCAATAGGCACTCAGATACAATAATACAAGCAAACACTGACCAGAGCTTTGGTATCAAAGTATATAATTATTTATTTATAAACACGCAGTTGAAACACTCCAGCACTCTTATTGTAAAATATTCTAAACACAGTTACTATTATGATATATACACCCCTTTTTCCCTTATTAGAAAATCACAGTAAGACACCAATTATTTTCATACAGAGGTGAGCGCTTAACTAGATTGCACTCTACTAAGGTTGTGAAAAAGGGAGGGAAAAAGACACAATATGCAGGGTTACACCACTCTACGATTCAGGAACACTATTAGCAAGGCAGAGAGCAAAAAGTCACTGGTGAGCCAAAGTCCAAAGGCTGGGCCCACTCTTAGAGCGAGCAGAGCACAAATGCGCCCAAGATCACACAGTTACACTAGGCTTAGAAAGTCTTGCAGAGGGTTCAGAAAAGAGTTTAGAGAGTCTTAGAAAAGTTTAGCCCAGGTGTCCCAGGCTAAACCAGGTTCGAAAGCCGGGGGCTAAATCTACCCCGTACAGTCGGTTGCAAGGGAAGCCAGGCGGGGCACGGTACCTTAAGTGGGAAGGATCCTCCAGCGGTGGCAGTTGTTCCTGGTAGCGGTTGCAAGTTGCGTCGTAATCCAGGGGAAGAGAAGATCTCGACGTGGAGGAAAGATGCAGGTCGTTGCACTACCAGGGCAGAAACCAGCCGCGGAGTTTTCCGGTAAAAGGTGGTAACTTTATCTCGCGGTCGTGGTAAAACGTGGTATCCTGGTTGTCGGGGTGCATATGGCACGAAAAGGCAAAGCGGGCACGAGATACGTCGGGAAAGCGAAAAGACGGTGAAACTGGTTATCCCCACCAGTCAAAGGAAGAAGACTCTCCGGCGGGAGATCTCCTCTGTCGTTGGGAAAAGTGGTGAGATGGTCCAGCAGGGCTCCACCGGTCGTGGTGTCGTGGCAGGTCGGCTCAGCTTCTCCCTCATCGGATTATTAGGTCCTTTGGCGACTTCTGAAGTTCCAGTCCCCAAAGCCCTGCTTTTATGCAGCAAACCCCCATTCACTCAGCCTAGCTGTCACTCAAACATGCTAAGTGGTGAGCCGGCCGGCTCACCACTTGGGCCAATCAGGACGGAGTGCGACTTGAGTTGCTAGACAACTCAGTCCAGGGTGCCTAAATTCCCCTCGACCCCTCCTACCCCAGACATAGTGGCACCACTTTGGAGGGCTTCTGTGGAGAAGCCCGCCAAAAAGTGGAACAAAGGGCTCGACTTGGGTTGGAGTCACAGAAGAGAACACAAACGCCATTTTAGAATCAAGTTTTGGCAAAAAATACCAACCGGAGAATTAATATTAATTAAATAAACCGGCGGTATGTTCGAGGCTACCTTAAATAATTAAATAATGATAGTAGCCTAAAACAATGGGAAATCCCATAGGAAAATATTTGCGGTTGAATATAAAAAGTAGTATCCACTGCCACCAGCCAAAACTCGATCAGGGGGGACGGAGACGTGCCCCCTCGACTAACAGACCCTGGGGCAATCGAATTGCCCCAGCCAGTACGTCCACAATATGATGGTTTGTATGGTTCTGTTCAGAATTTAAGACTAGTAAAGTCAATGGCGACTTTACATGCCCTGGGAGACAGTAGTCAGTCCCAGGGTATGGAGTCTATACTGGGGGGTCACTATGACACCCCTGTGTTACTGCACGGAGGGTGCTGTGTAACACACATCACAAAAACACATGAAACCCTATGGAGTAAAAGACCCCCTAGCCCATTAAACACATCTAGATTCAAAGAAACACACTCAAATCATGTCCAATAGTGAGGGTGAAAGAGTCTCACTCTTGGCAGGAGAAAAAAATAAACCCCAAAAATCCAGCAAAGCTGCTGGGGGACTCATTAGGTTAGGAAATTCAGCCTAAACAGAGAATTCTCCCTAACACTCACCGCCCCCCCCCCCGACTAAGGGACAGGAGGATTTAATCCACTCCTGGATGAACCTCATACCTCTAGTCGATGACATACATCCTAGAGAGTCCATCAGCATTTTGATGGTGACACCCTGACCTGTGCTCAATGGTGAAATCAAACCCTTGCAGGCAGATTGACCATCTCAATAGTTTTGGATTTTCTCCCTTCATTTGCATTAACCATCTCAAGGGTTAGTGGTCAGTCTGAATGACAAAAGTAGAACCATACAGGTATGGCCTAAACTTCTTCAGTGCCCACACAATAGCAAAGCATTCTCTTTCTATTGTTGCCCACCTTGTCTCAGGATCCTTCAGCTTACGGCTGATGAAGCAAATGGGGTGCTCCCTACCCTTCTCGTCCAGTTGGCTGAGGACTGCACCTATACCTACATTGGAAGCATCAGTTTTTACAATGAAAGTTCGGTGGTAGTCAGAAGCTCTCAATACTGGAGCTTGGCAAAGAGCTTTCTTCAGTTTTTCAAAGGCCTGATTGCATTCCTCATTCCATTTGACCTTCTTAGGGAATTTTGGAGAGGAGATTACATTCAGTGGAGAAGCTATGGTCCCATAGTTCTCAATGAAATTCCTGTAGTACCCAGTGAGGCCTAGGAAGGCTCTCACTTGGGTTTGAGTAGTAGGTGTTGTCCAATTTTGCACAGCTTCAATCTTGCTGAGCAAAGGTCTTATTTCCCCACCTCCTACCTCAGGTCCAAGGTAGACCACCTTACTTTGACCTATCTGGCATTTACTGTCCTTGATAGTCAAATTGGCCTGTCCAAGAGCCTGCACAACATGTCCTAGGTGGTTCACATGATCCTCCCAGGAGTGGCTGAAGACTGCAATGTCATCCAAGTATGCCATGCAGAAGTCCTCCATCCCAGCTAGAACTTGGTTTAACATCCTTTGGAATGTAGCAGGTGCATTTTTTAATCCAAAAGGCATGACCTTAAACTGGTACAAGTCAACTGGGGTGGAAAATGCAGTTTTCTCCTTGGCATGGTCTGTCAAGGCTATTTGCCAATAGCCTGACGTAAGGTCAAATGTGCTGAGGTACTTGGCTGCACCAAGTTTATCCACCAACTCATCTGTCCTTGGTAAAGGGTGGGCATCAGTCTTGGTGACTGCATTAAGAGTTCTATAGTCCACACAGAATCTCAAGTCTTTGGACCCTGCCTTTGGTACTAACACAACTGGGCTAGACCATGGACTAGTAGAGGGTTCTATTACCCCGAGAACAAGCATCTTCTTGACCTCCCCCTTGATATGGGGTCTCACATTTTCTGACATTCGGTATCCTCTGCTTTTGACTGGCAGACAGTCACCAGTGAGTATCTCGTGCTGTCCCCAAGGGGTCAAGCCTGGTGAGAGTGAAAACAGGGAGGCAACTGATTTAACATAGATTTGCACTCCTCTTGTTGCTCAGGTGTCAGATCTGAAGAGAGATTGACTCCTTCAATTTTTCCATCCAAAGGTACACCTCTGAGGAGATCAGGGAGAGACTCACTCTATTCTTCCTCTGCTGCTGAAGCTAGAAGCAAGGCTCCTACTTCAGGTCTGGAGATGTACGCCTTCAGTCGGCGTTACACTCACCTGACTCCCACGGAGGCGCTGGCCTGGTTCGCGCTGCTGTGACCTCTTCTAAGGTGATGCGCAGGGTTCGGAAGACGGACTGGACCGGGCCCCCAAATCTGGCTTGTCTGGCTCGCAGAAGTATCCTTCTGTAGGCGAAAATAGGGGATTAACTGTCTGCGGGGTAATGCAATCGGCCTCCCACTTTCCCCTCTCACCCTCCTTGAAACCCTTCTGTGATTTCTCGTAGCGTCTCACCTTAGGGTCTGGAAGGACGAGCTCTCCATCCTGCTTCTGATGCAGGGGCGCGTTGGTATCCAGTTACTTCACTGGATTTTCGGATTGGTGAGAACCAAACTTGCTTGGCTTCCAGGTAAGTTACTTGATAAGAGGTTCCCCTTGTGTCCATGCATTAATGTACTAATGCTAGTGTCTTTTTCCCCATAGGGGTCGGGGTACGGAATGCCGGGGAACACGCACCGACCCGAGATGAGAGGTGAAATCCTTGTAGAAATCAGGTAAGTCTTTAATGAGCGTTTTTTGGTAATGTCTTTTCATTCGCTCATTAACGCTGATGTCTCTTTTTCCCCTTAGGGGCCGGGGTCCGGAAATGCCAGGATGCGGCACGGACCCGAATTGAAGAGGGAATGAATCAACAGGTAAGTCTTAAGATGGAGATTTAGCTTTCCTTATTCCCTTCTCTCTCTCACCTTTTGTTCTGGTATTTTTCTCCCTAGGCGCTGGGGCGTGACTGCGAATCCGGATGATCGCTGCTGAACATGGAGGCGCCCTGTAAAGGTGAGTGGAATGCGGCGCTGCAGCGATCGACGCGATGAGCTTTTAAATTAAAGTCTTCCTTTTCAGGATTGTCGGGGAGATGTCTCCGGGATGCGGATTTAGCAGGTAAGGACTTTTCCTTCTTCTGTTCTCTTCTTCTCTTCCTTTGCAGGTGATCCCGGATGCTGGCAGGCATGGCAGAAGTCAGGATGCAGGAGCAGACACGGTGAGCGTCCAGCTGCTAGATGCAGAACAACGCGAAGCACGTGTGGCTGTTCGGTGGGGTTTAAATAGCCTTGGAAGAAGTTCCAGGTATGTATCCTTCCTCCAATCAGGTATGTATCCTTCCCTGACCAGGCCCGGATGGTAAATTAGTCCCACAGGTAAAGTAGTTCCTTTCAGGCCTCAAGGAGGCCGGGATCCTGCAGCATGGTCTGCATCAGGTAAGTGCACCCAAGCATTCCCATAATGAGCCTGACGCCTATGGCGCCAGGACTGATGTCTTTTATGAGCCTGGCGCCATAGGCGCCAGGACACTGTCCAAAGGGCCCCTATATGGGGTTGCTGGGTCCTTCCTTGGGGACTGGATGTCCGCTTTCGGGGACGCCGGGCTTGAACTGGCTCCCCGGGAGCGGGCATCATGACAGTCGGTTGGTGTGGAAGACTCTAGGAGCTTCCCTGGGTCTGCCCAGATCCACCAGATAGTTGACCTCTCCAAGTTTTCCCACAACTTTGAAGGGTCCCATCCATTTGTCCTGGAAGGCCCTCTGCCTTGTGGGGAGCATAACGAGAACTAGCTGGTCTTGAGTGAACTCAACCATGTTAGCCTTTTGATCATGCCAATGCTTGACCAAAGCTTGTCCAGCTTTCAGGTTATCACTAGCTTCTGCCATCATGTGTTACATTCTCCTTCGGAGACCTATCACATAGTCAGTCACTCTGACTGGCTTGAGGGGGGGAGCGCCTTCCAACCCCTCCTTAATCAGGGCCAATGGACCTCTAACCGGATGGCCATAGAGAAGTTCAAAGGGAGAATAACCTACTCCCACCTGAGGGACTTCTCTATAAGCAAAGAGAAGGCATGGCAGTAGAAGGTCCCACTTTCTTTTCAGGGGTTCCTCTAAAGCACCTATCATGCTCTTCATGGTTCTGTTAAAACTTTCTACCAGCCCATTGGTTTGGGGGTGGTAGGCGGTTGAGAACTTGTAAGTAACTCCACAGGTTTTCCACATGGCTTATATGTAGTGGGACATAAAGTTTGATCCCCTGTCAGAGATTACTTCCTTAAGAAACCCAACCCTGGTAAAAATACCAAGGAGGGCCTTAGCCACAGCCGGAGCTGTAACAGTTCTCATAGGTATTGCCTCAGGATATCTAGTAGCATGGTCTTCTACAACAAGGATAAACCGGTTGCCTGAGGATGTAGGGGGATCAAGGGGACCAACAATGTCAATCCCTACCCTCTCAAATGGGACTCCTACAACTGGGAGAGGCACTAATGGTGCCACATTCTTGGCGCCAACCTTACCAGAAGTTTGGCAGGTATGGCAGCTCTTGCAAAACTTATCTACTTCGACCCCCATTTTTGGCCAGTAGAAGTAGAGTGAGAGCCTTTCCTTGGTCTTCTTGAAACTCAGTGACCAGCCAAAGGAATCTCGTGGGCTAAGTGCAAGAACAGTTGTCTGTTTTCTTGAGTTACTACAAGGCGTTTGTAGTCTCCAGGTTCAGACTCAGTTGGTTCACTGTAGAAGAGGCCATCTTCCCAGTGCAACCTATACTTCCCAGGCTCCTGCCCATCAGCCTGAGCAGCTGCCTGTTGGCGGAGACCCTCCAGAGTTGGACATTCTCTTTGTCCCTTACGGAAAGCTGCCCTGCTGGGCCCACCTTCTGCCAGTAAAGACTGCAGCTCAGGATGGTCCTCAGGGTCTAGATCTCCAATAAGTTCTTGGCCTCCCACTAGCTCTTCTTCAGAGTCTAGTTCAACCATACAGGGTTGTACCTCTCTCTCAGCCTCAGCTGGAGGGGGAGTTACAGGTGTAACTGTCGGAAGCACTGGAGTGCTTGCTGCTGACTTTTTCCTAGGAGTCTTGGGTTGCCCCTTTGCTCCTGATCTGGTAGTTACTGCAGTGAGTTGCTCCAGTGGCAAAGGAGTGATCTCTGTCATGATCTCCTGAGATAACCCTCTCAGGGTTTTCTCTCTTGCAGGTTTTGTGAGCTCCTGTAACCTCTTACTAGGTGGTCTGGGGGTATGTGACACAACTCCAAGAGCTTTCAGGTCATTACCCAGCAGAACCCTACCTGGCACTTCACATTGTACACTGACAGGTATTTCTACAGCCATGTCATTACACTGGATGAGAACTGGTAACTGGGGACACATCTGCACAGGCCCTCCAACTAACTTGGTGAGGCATTTGGGTGCCTAAGCAACATCTTCTGCCTTGAAAAAAGATTCACCCACCACAGTTATGCTGGCCCCAGTGTCCCTAATGGCAGTAGTCTCCTGACCATTTACCTGGACACTGTCCTTATAATACTCTTTAGTATTATCTGGGATAGAATTATACACATCTAAATTCTGTTGTTCCCACAACCACAGAGAGACTAAAGAAACACTGGCTGAGACTCCAATGGGTTCATCAGCCAGCAGTAGAAAGTTTCCACTTGCCATTGGGATTTTCTCTTCTGGAGCGAAGGCTAAGGAGGCAAGTTGGATCCCTGAAGGTTTACCCTTGCATCTGGGATCTCCTTTCACATGGTCAGTAGAGCCACAAACAAAGCATTTACCAAATGCCTTCTGGAATGGAGGCTTGTTCTGACCTCCCTCTGGTTTAGCACCAGAGGAGACACTATTCTGCTGTGGTTTCCCTGGTGGCTTACCCTTCTGGTTTTGTTTGGGGCCCTCTTTGGAATTTGCAGTATTAGAATTCTCTTTGGAGTCCTTTTTAGGCTGTTTCCCCTCATCCTTTTTCTGAGTTACCCCAGAATCCTTGTGAGTGGCCCTGTTGGCAACCCACAAGTCAGCAGCTTTAGCTAGTTTTCGGGAATCTAATTCCTTTGAATCAGCCAAGTGCTGTCTGAGCTCAGGAGAGCAGGCATCATAAATTAACTCCAACATAACAAGATTCTTCATACCTTCATAAGTGTTCACTTTGTAACCCTTAATCCATCCCTCTAAGTTTTTCAACCCTTCACTCACCCAGGTAGCCCAAGGGGTACCATCATGCTTTTTGAGGGTTCTAAACCTCTTAAGATACTGGGAAGGGGTCTTCCCAAACCTAGCTATCAAAGCTAGTTTCACACATTCATACTCTTTCCTATCCTCCTCCCCCAACTCCATTACCACATCAGTTGCAACAGGGGGAAGCCTAGAGAACAACCAGGTGAGTAAGTCGTTTCCTGTGATGTTCTGGAGCCCATGATTATATTCAAACAGAGACAACCAATCCAACACATCCAACTTAGGCTCATACATACCAACCAATTCTTTAGGCATCCGGGGTCTTTTAGGACTGGAACTTCTAGAGGAGCCAGAGAGAGAAGCATTTTCGACAGACAATTTCTTCATTTCTAGCTCATGTTTGAGCTCAATTTCCCTTAGCCTTAGTTCTTGATTCATTTCCTGATGTCTCTGTTCAGCCAGAGTATTCAGTTTCTTGAACTCTAGTTCAAGTTTCATTTTCTCTAATTCGAGATATTGAGGACTTAGTGTGGGACTTGGTAAAGGCCCAGTAGGTACAGCAGGTAGGGCAGACAGAGGCCTAGGGGGGACAGTCACAGCAGCCTCACCCTCCTCTTCTGACTCTTCCTCAAGATTATCAACATTTGGATCAATATCAATTTCTATACTGTTATCTACATTTTCTGGCATGGTAGGTTCCTCAGACCCATCATCCAAACTTTGGTTAGCTAACAACCTTTCTATTAACTCCATTTTCTTGACTTTAGTCAGGAGGTTCTTATGCTTACACAATACTCTTAAACAATCAGCAGTTTTTGTAGCAAGGGACTCTTGACTATAAGTTTCCATAGTTGACATGTACGAAAGATTACTTTTTCAGTGCTAAGCTTTGTGGTTAGTTGTACTAAGGTATCCTCAAGCACTCTAAAGTGTATACTCAATACAAATCCCACCGCTATACACCAGTGTTAGGCAGAAACCTGTGCAGTTCCCTTAGGGACCACTGCAAAAGATTTAAGACTACAGGTGTTAGCAGTAAACCCACTTGGTAGCAGTCTGTATCACCCAGATTTACCTGGTAGCTGTGGCTGAGCAGTCAGACTTCCCTCAAGAAGAGTTAGGCAGTATGCAAAGTATACTCAATAGGCACTCAGATACAATAATACAAACAAACACTGACCAGAGCTTTGGTATCAAAGTATATAATTATTTATTTATAAACACACAGTTGAAACACTCCAGCACTCTTATTGTAAAATATTCTAAACACAGTTACTATTATGATATATACACCCCTTTTTCCCTTATTAGAAAATCACAGTAAGACACCACTTATTTTCATACAGAGGTGAGCGCTTAACTAGATTGCACTCTACTAAGGTTGTGAAAAAGGGAGGGAAAAAGACACAATATGCAGGGTTACACCACTCTACGATTCAGGAACACTATTAGCAAGGCAGAGAGCAAAAAGTCACTGGTGAGCCAAAGTCCAAAGGCTGGGCCGACTCTTAGAGAGAGCAGAGCACAAATGCGCCCAAGATCACACAGTTACACTAGGCTTAGAAAGTCTTGCAGAGGGTTCAGAAAAGAGTTTAGAGAGTCTTAGAAAAGTTTAGCCCAGGTGTCCCAGGCTAAACCAGGTTCGAAAGCCGGGGGCTAAATCTACCCCGTACAGTCGGTTGCAAGGGAAGCCAGGCGGGGCACGGTACCTTAAGTGGGAAGGATCCTCCAGCGGTGGCAGTTGTTCCTGGTAGCGGTTGCAAGTTGCGTCGTAATCCAGGGGAAGAGAAGATCTCGACGTGGAGGAAAGATGCAGGTCGTTGCACTACCAGGGCAGAAACCAGCCGCGGAGTTTTCCGGTAAAAGGTGGTAACTTTATCTCGCGGTCGTGGTAAAACGTGGTATCCTGGTTGTCGGGGTGCATATGGCACGAAAAGGCAAAGCGGGCACGAGATACGTCGGGAAAGCGAAAAGACGGTGAAACTGGTTATCCCCACCAGTCAAAGGAAGAAGACTCTCCGGCGGGAGATCTCCTCTGTCGTTGGGAAAAGTGGTGAGATGGTCCAGCAGGGCTCCACCGGTCGTGGTGTCGTGGCAGGTCGGCTCAGCTTCTCCCTCATCGGATTATTAGGTCCTTTGGCGACTTCTGAAGTTCCAGTCCCCAAAGCCCTGCTTTTATGCAGCAAACCCCCATTCACTCAGCCTAGCTGTCACTCAAACATGCTAAGTGGTGAGCCGGCCGGCTCACCACTTGGGCCAATCAGGACGGAGTGCGACTTGAGTTGCTAGACAACTCAGTCCAGGGTGCCTAAATTCCCCTCGACCCCTCCTACCCCAGACATAGTGGCACCACTTTGGAGGGCTTCTGTGGAGAAGCCCGCCAAAAAGTGGAACAAAGGGCTCGACTTGGGTTGGAGTCACAGAAGAGAACACAAACGCCATTTTAGAATCAAGTTTTGGCAAAAAATACCAACCGGAGAATTAATATTAATTAAATAAACCGGCGGTATGTTCGAGGCTACCTTAAATAATTAAATAATGATAGTAGCCTAAAACAATGGGAAATCCCATAGGAAAATATTCGCGGTTGAATATAAAAAGTAGTATCCACTGCCACCAGCCAAAACTCGATCAGGGGGGACGGAGACGTGCCCCCTCGACTAACAGACCCTGGGGCAATCGAATTGCCCCAGCCAGTACGTCCACAATATGATGGTTTGTATGGTTCTGTTCAGAATTTAAGACTAGTAAAGTCAATGGCGACTTTACATGCCCTGGGAGACAGTAGTCAGTCCCTGGGTATGGAGTCTATACTGGGGGGTCACTATGACACCCCTGTGTTACTGCATGGAGGGTGCTGTGTAACACACATCACAAAAACACATGAAACCCTATGGAGTAAAAGACCCCCTAGCCCATTAAACACATCTAGATTCAAAGAAACACACTCAAATCATGTCCAAGAGTGAGGGTGAAAGAGTCTCACTCTTGGCAGGAGAAAAAAATAAACCCCAAAAATCCAGCAAAGCTGCTGGGGGACTCATTAGGTTAGGAAATTCAGCCTAAACAGAGAATTCTCCCTAACACTCGCCGCCCCCCCCCCCCGACTAAGGGACAGGAGGATTTAATCCACTCCTGGATGAACCTCATACCTCTAGTCGATGACATACATCCTAGAGAGTCCATCAGCATTTTGATGGTGACACCCTGACCTGTGCTCAATGGTGAAATCAAACCCTTGCAGGCAGATTGACCATCTCAATAGTTTTGGATTTTCTCCCTTCATTTGCATTAACCATCTCAAGGGTTAGTGGTCAGTCTGAATGACAAAAGTAGAACCATACAGGTATGGCCTAAACTTCTTCAGTGCCCACACAATAGCAAAGCATTCTCTTTCTATTGTTGCCCACCTTGTCTCAGGATCCTTCAGCTTACGGCTGATGAAGCAAATGGGGTGCTCCCTACCCTTCTCGTCCAGTTGGCTGAGGACTGCACCTATACCTACATTGGAAGCATCAGTTTTTACAATGAAAGTTCAGTGGTAGTCAGAAGCTCTCAATACTGGAGCTTGGCAAAGAGCTTTCTTCAGTTTTTCAAAGGCCTGATTGCATTCCTCATTCCATTTGACCTTCTTAGGGAATTTTGGAGAGGAGATTACATTCAGTGAAGAAGCTATGGTTCCATAGTTCTCAATGAAATTCCTGTAGTACCCAGTGAGGCCTAGGAAGGCTCTCACTTGGGTTTGAGTAGTAGGTGTTGTCCAATTTTGCACAGCTTCAATCTTGCTGAGCAAAGGTCTTATTTCCCCACCTCCTACCTCAGGTCCAAGGTAGACCACCTTACTTTGACCTATCTGGCATTTACTGTCCTTGATAGTCAAATTGGCCTGTCCAAGAGCCTGCACAACATGTCCTAGGTGGTTCACATGATCCTCCCAGGAGTGGCTGAAGACTGCAATGTCATCCAAGTATGCCATGCAGAAGTCCTCCATCCCAGCTAGAACTTGGTTTAACATCCTTTGGAATGTAGCAGGTGCATTTTTTAATCCAAAAGGCATGACCTTAAACTGGTACAAGTCAACTGGGGTGGAAAATGCAGTTTTCTCCTTGGCATGGTCTGTCAAGGCTATTTGCCAATAGCCTGACGTAAGGTCAAATGTGCTGAGGTACTTGGCTGCACCAAGTTTATCCACCAACTCATCTGTCCTTGGTAAAGGGTGGGCATCAGTCATGGTGACTGCATTAAGAGTTCTATAGTCCACACAGAATCTCAAGTCTTTGGACCCTGCCTTTGGTACTAACACAACTGGGCTAGACCATGGACTAGTAGAGGGTTCTATTACCCCGAGAACAAGCATCTTCTTGACCTCCCCCTTGATATGGGGTCTCACATTTTCTGACATTCGGTATCCTCTGCTTTTGACTGGCAGACAGTCACCAGTGAGTATCTCGTGCTGTCCCCAAGGGGTCAAGCCTGGTGAGAGTGAAAACAGGGAGGCAAACTGATTTAACATAGATTTGCACTCCTCTTGTTGCTCAGGTGTCAGATCTGAAGAGAGATTGACTCCTTCAATTTTTCCATCCAAAGGTACACCTCTGAGGAGATCAGGGAGAGACTCACTCTATTCTTCCTCTGCTGCTGAAGCTAGAAGCAAGGCTCCTACTTCAGGTCTGGAGATGTACGCCTTCAGTCGGCGTTAACCTCACCTGACTCCCACGGAGGCGCTGGCCTGGTTCGCGCTGCTGTGACCTCTTCTAAGGTGATGCGCAGGGTTCGGAAGACGGACTGGACCGGGCCCCCAAATCTGGCTTGTCTGGCTCGCAGAAGTATCCTTCTGTAGGCGAAAATAGGGGATTAACTGTCTGCGGGGTAATGCAATCGGCCTCCCACTTTCCCCTCTCACCCTCCTTGAAACCCTTCTGTGATTTCTCGTAGCGTCTCACCTTAGGGTCTGGAAGGACGAGCTCTCCATCCTGCTTCTGATGCAGGGGCGCGTTGGTATCCAGTTACTTCACTGGATTTTCGGATTGGTGAGAACCAAACTTGCTTGGCTTCCAGGTAAGTTATTTGATAAGAGGTTCCCCTTGTGTCCATGCATTAATGTACTAATGCTAGTGTCTTTTTCCCCATAGGGGCCGGGGTACGGAATGCCGGGGAACACGCACCGACCCGAGATGAGAGGTGAAATCCTTGTAGAAATCAGGTAAGTCTTTAATGAGCGTTTTTTGGTAATGTCTTTTCATTCGCTGTTAACGCTGATGTCTCTTTTTCCCCTTAGGGGACGGGGTCCGGAAATGCCAGGATGCGGCACGGACCCGAATTGAAGAGGGAATGAATCAACAGGTAAGTCTTAAGATGGAGATTTAGCTTTCCTTATTCCCTTCTCTCTCTCACCTTTTGTTCTGGTATTTTTCTCCCTAGGCGCTGGGGCGTGACTGCGAATCCGGATGATCGCTGCTGAACATGGAGGCGCCCTGTAAAGGTGAGTGGAATGCGGCGCTGCAGCGATCGACGCGATGAGCTTTTAAATTAAAGTCTTCCTTTTCAGGATTGTCGGGGAGATGTCTCCGGGATGCGGATTTAGCAGGTAAGGACTTTTCCTTCTTCTGTTCTCTTCTTCTCTTCCTTTGCAGGTGATCCAGGATGCTGGCAGGCATGGCAGAAGTCAGGATGCAGGAGCAGACACGGTGAGCGTCCAGCTGCTAGATGCAGAACAACGCGAAGCACGTGTGGCTGTTCGGGTGGGGTTTAAATAGCCTTGGAAGAAGTTCCAGGTATGTATCCTTCCTCCAATCAGGTATGTATCCTTCCCTGACTACGCCCGGATGGTAAATTAGTCCCACAGGTAAAGTAGTTCCTTTCAGGCCTCAAGGAGGCCGGGATCCTGCAGCATGGTCTGCATCAGGTAAGTGCACCCAAGCATTCCCATAATGAGCCTGACGCCTATGGCGCCAGGACTGATGTCTTTTATGAGCCTGGCGCCATAGGCGCCAGGACACTGTCCAAAGGGCCCCTATATGGGGTTGCTGGGTCCTTCCTTGGGGACTGGATGTCCGCTTTCGGGGACGCCGGGCTTGAACTGGCTCCCCGGGAGCGGGCATCATGACAGTCGGTTGGTGTGGAAGACTCTAGGAGCTTCCCTGGGTCTGCCCAGATCCACCAGATAGTTGACCTCTCCAAGTTTTCCCACAACTTTGAAGGGTCCCATCCATTTGTCCTGGAAGGCCCTCTGCCTTGTGGGGAGCATAACGAGAACTAGCTGGTCTTGAGTGAACTCAACCATGTTAGCCTTTTGATCATGCCAATGCTTGACCAAAGCTTGTCCAGCTTTCAGGTTATCACTAGCTTCTGCCATCATGTGTTACATTCTCCTTCGGAGACCTATCACATAGTCAGTCACTCTGACTGGCTTGAGGGGGGGAGCGCCTTCCAACCCCTCCTTAATCAGGGCCAATGGACCTCTAACCGGATGGCCATAGAGAAGTTCAAAGGGAGAATAACCTACTCCCTCCTGAGGGACTTCTCTATAAGCAAAGAGAAGGCATGGCAGTAGAAGGTCCCACTTTCTTTTCAGGGGTTCCTCTAAAGCACCTATCATGCTCTTCATGGTTCTGTTAAAACTTTCTACCAGCCCATTGGTTTGGGGGTGGTAGGCGGTTGAGAACTTGTAAGTAACTTCACAGGTTTTCCACATGGCTTATATGTAGTGGGACATAAAGTTTGATCCCCTGTCAGAGATTACTTCCTTAAGAAACCCAACCCTGGTAAAAATACCAAGGAGGGCCTTAGCCACAGCCGGAGCTGTAACAGTTCTCATAGGTATTGCCTCAGGATATCTAGTAGCATGGTCTTCTACAACAAGGATAAACCGGTTGCCTGAGGATGTAGGGGGATCAAGGGGACCAACAATGTCAATCCCTACCCTCTCAAATGGGACTCCTACAACTGGGAGAGGCACTAATGGTGCCACATTCTTGGCGCCAACCTTACCAGAAGTTTGGCAGGTATGGCAGCTCTTGCAAAACTTATCTACTTCGACCCCCATTTTTGGCCAGTAGAAGTAGAGTGAGAGCCTTTCCTTGGTCTTCTTGAAACTCAGTGACCAGCCAAAGGAATCTCGTGGGCTAAGTGCAAGAACAGTTGTCTGTTTTCTTGAGGTACTACAAGGCGTTTGTAGTCTCCAGGTTCAGACTCAGTTGGTTCACTGTAGAAGAGGCCATCTTCCCAGTGCAACCTATACTTCCCAGGCTCCTGCCCATCAGCCTGAGCAGCTGCCTGTTGGCGGAGACCCTCCAGAGTTGGACATTCTCTTTGTCCCTTACGGAAAGCTGCCCTGCTGGGCCCACCTTCTGCCAGTAAAGACTGCAGCTCAGGATGGTCCTCAGGGTCTAGATCTCCAATAAGTTCTTGGCCTCCCACTAGCTCTTCATCCGAGTCTAGTTCAACCATACAGGGTTGTACCTCTCTCTCAGCCTCAGCTGGAGGGGGAGTTACAGGTGTAACTGTCGGAAGCACTGGAGTGCTTGCTGCTGACTTTTTCCTAGGAGTCTTGGGTTGCCCCTTTGCTCCTGATCTGGTAGTTACTGCAGTGAGTTGCTCCAGTGGCAAAGGAGTGATCTCTGTCATGATCTCCTGAGATAACCCTCTCAGGGTTTTCTCTCTTGCAGGTTTTGTGAGCTCCTGTAACCTCTTACTAGGTGGTCTGGGGGTATGTGACACAACTCCAAGAGCTTTCAGGTCATTACCCAGCAGAACCCTACCTGGCACTTCACATTGTACACTGACAGGTATTTCTACAGCCATGTCATTACACTGGATGAGAACTGGTAACTGGGGACACATCTGCACAGGCCCTCCAACTAACTTGGTGAGGCATTTGGGTGCCTAAGCAACATCTTCTGCCTTGAAAAAAGATTCACCCACCACAGTTATGCTGGCCCCAGTGTCCCTAATGGCAGTAGTCTCCTGACCATTTACCTGGACACTGTCCTTATAATACTCTTTAGTATTATCTGGGATAGAATTATACACATCTAAATTCTGTTGTTCCCACAACCACAGAGAGACTAAAGAAACACTGGCTGAGACTCCAATGGGTTCATCAGCCAGCAGTAGAAAGTTTCCACTTGCCATTGGGATTTTCTCTTCTGGAGCGAAGGCTAAGGAGGCAAGTTGGATCCCTGAAGGTTTACCCTTGCATCTGGGATCTCCTTTCACATGGTCAGTAGAGCCACAAACAAAGCATTTACCAAATGCCTTCTGGAATGGAGGCTTGTTCTGACCTCCCTCTGGTTTAACACCAGAGGAGACACTATTCTGCTGTGGTTTCCCTGGTGGCTTACCCTTCTGGTTTTGTTTGGGGCCCTCTTTGGAATTTGCAGTATTAGAATTCTCTTTGGAGTCCTTTTTAGGCTGTTTCCCCTCATCCTTTTTCTGAGTTACCCCAGAATCCTTGTGAGTGGCCCTGTTGGCAACCCACAAGTCAGCAGCCTTAGCTAGTTTTCGGGAATCTAATTCCTTTGAATCAGCCAAGTGCTGTCTGAGCTCAGGAGAGCAGGCATCATAAATTAACTCCAACATAACAAGATTCTTCATACCTTCATAAGTGTTCACTTTGTAACCCTTAATCCATCCCTCTATGTTTTTCAACCCTTCACTCACCCAGGTAGCCCAAGGGGTACCATCATGCTTTTTGAGGGTTCTAAACCTCTTAAGATACTGGGAAGGGGTCTTCCCAAACCTAGCTATCAAAGCTAGTTTCACACATTCATACTCTTTCCTATCCTCCTCCCCCAACTCCATTACCACATCAGTTGCAACAGGGGGAAGCCTAGAGAACAACCAGGTGAGTAAGTCGTTTCCTGTGATGTTCTGGAGCCCATGATTATATTCAAACAGAGACAACCAATCCAACACATCCAACTTAGGCTCATACATACCAACCAATTCTTTAGGCATCCGGGGTCTTTTAGGACTGGAACTTCTAGAGGAGCCAGAGAGAGAAGCATTTTCGACAGACAATTTCTTCATTTCTAGCTCATGTTTGAGCTCAATTTCCCTTAGCCTTAGTTCTTGATTCATTTCCTGATGTCTCTGTTCAGCCAGAGTATTCAGTTTCTTGAACTCTAGTTCAAGTTTCATTTTCTCTAATTCGAGATATTGAGGACTTAGTGTGGGACTTGGTAAAGGCCCAGTAGGTACAGCAGGTAGGGCAGACAGAGGCCTAGGGGGGACAGTCACAGCAGCCTCACCCTCCTCTTCTGACTCTTCCTCAAGATTATCAACATTTGGATCAATATCAATTTCTATACTGTTATCTACATTTTCTGGCATGGTAGGTTCCTCAGACCCATCATCCAAACTTTGGTTAGCTAACAACCTTTCTATTAACTCCATTTTCTTGACTTTAGTCAGGAGGTTCTTATGCTTACACAATACTCTTAAACAATCAGCAGTTTTTGTAGCAAGGGACTCTTGACTATAAGTTTCCATAGTTGACATGTACGAAAGATTACTTTTTCAGTGCTAAGCTTTGTGGTTAGTTGTACTAAGGTATCCTCAAGCACTCTAAAGTGTATACTCAATACAAATCCCACCGCTATACACCAGTGTTAGGCAGAAACCTGTGCAGTTCCCTTAGGGACCACTGCAAAAGATTTAAGACTACAGGTGTTAGCAGTAAACCCACTTGGTAGCAGTCTGTATCACCCAGATTTACCTGGTAGCTGTGGCTGAGCAGTCAGACTTCCCTCAAGAAGAGTTAGGCAGTATGCAAAGTATACTCAATAGGCACTCAAATACAATAATACAAACAAACACTGACCAGAGCTTTGGTATCAAAGTATATAATTATTTATTTATAAACACACAGTTGAAACACTCCAGCACTCTTATTGTAAAATATTCTAAACACAGTTACTATTATGATATATACACCCCTTTTTCCCTTATTAGAAAATCACAGTAAGACACCACTTATTTTCATACAGAGGTGAGCGCTTAACTAGATTGCACTCTACTAAGGTTGTGAAAAAGGGAGGGAAAAAGACACAATATGCAGGGTTACACCACTCTACGATTCAGGAACACTATTAGCAAGGCAGAGAGCAAAAAGTCACTGGTGAGCCAAAGTCCAAAGGCTGGGCCGACTCTTAGAGAGAGCAGAGCACAAATGCGCCCAAGATCACACAGTTACACTAGGCTTAGAAAGTCTTGCAGAGGGTTCAGAAAAGAGTTTAGAGAGGCTTAGAAAAGTTTAGCCAAGGTGTCCCAGGCTAACCCAGATTCGAAAGCCGGGGGCTAAATCTACCCCGTACAGTCGGTTGCAAGGGAAGCCAGGCGGGGCACGTTACCTTAAGTGGGAAGGATCCTCCAGCGGTGGCAGTTGTTCCTGGTAGTGGTTGCAAGTTGCGTCGTCGTCCAGGGGAAGAGAAGATCTCGACGTGGAGGAAAGATGCAGGTCGTTGCACTACCAGGGCAGAAACCAGCCACGGAGTTTTCCGGTAAAAGGTGGTACCTTTATCTCGCGGTCGTGGTAAAACGTGGTATCCTGGTTGCCAGGGTGCTTAGCATGGGCAAGGCGGCCACGAGATACGTCGGGAAAGCTCAAAGACGGTGAAACTGGTTATCCCCACCAGTCAAAGGAAGAAGACTCTCCGGCGGGAGATCTCCTCTGTCGTTGGGAAAAGTGGTGAGACGGTCCAGCAGGGCTCCACCGGTCGTGGTGTCGTGGCAGGTCGGCTCAGCTTCTCCCTCGTCAGATTTTTAGGTCCTTTGGCGACTTCTGAAGTTCCAGTCCCCAAAGCCCTGCTTTTATGCAGCAAACCCCCATTCACTCAGCCTAGCTGTCACTCAAACATGCTAAGTGGTGAGCCAGCCGGCTCACCACTTCGGCCAATCAGGACGGAGTGCGACTTGAGTTGCCTAGACAACTCAGTCCAGGGTGCCTAAATTCCCCTCCACCCCTCCTAAGTACCCCAGACATAGTGGCACCACTTTGGAGGGCTTCTGTGGAGAAGCCCGCCAAAAAGTGGAACAAAGGGCTCGACTTGGGTTGGAGTCACAGAAGAGAACACAAACGCCATTTTAGAATCAAGTTTTGGCAAAAAATACCAACCGGAGAATTAATATTAATTAAATAAACTGGTGGTATGTTCGAGGCTACCTTAAATAATTAAATAAAGGTAGTAGCCTAAAACAATGGGAAATCCCATAGGAAAATATTCGTGGTTGAATATAAAAAGTAGTATCCACTGCCACCAGCCAAAACTCGATCAGGGGGGACGGAGACGTGCTCCCTCGACTAACAGACCCTGGGGCAATCGAATTGCCCCAGCCAGTACGTCCACAATATGATGGTTTGTACTGGTTCTGTTCAGAATTTAAGACTAGTAAAGTCAATGGTGACTTTACATGCCCTGGGAGACAGTAGTCAGTCCCAGGGTATGGAGTCTATACTGGGGGGTCACTATGACACCCCTGTGTTACTGCACGGAGGGTGCTGTGTAACACACATCACAAAAACACATGAAACCCTATGGAGTAAAAGACCCCCTAGCCCATTAAACACATCTAGATTCAAAGAAACACACTCAAATCATGTCCAAGAGTGAGGGTGAAAGAGTCTCACTCTTGGCAGGAGAAAAAAATAAACCCCAAAAATCCAGCAAAGCTGCTGGGGGACTCACTAGGTTAGAAAATTCAGCCTAAACAGAGAATTCTCCCTAACACTGTGTGCTCCCGAGGGGGCTGGCTGCATGGGGACGCTCAAGGTGCCAAACACCATTTACACCACAAAGGGGTCTACCGTTACTGCAACCTTTGTCCACATGGTATGTATGTATGTATGTATCCCTTGAACATTGTTTCTGGCCATTTGCGCTGGCCTCACGCCCATTCATCCCCCTCCAGTATCAATGGCAGTTCGCACCTATGACCGTGCTCTCCAGAGGGGGCTGAGTGCATGGGGACACTCAAGGTGTCGAACACCATGTACACCTCAAAGGGGTCTACCGTTACTGCAACCTTTGTCCACATGGCCTCCCCAGACCCAGTGTCTCCAGACTCCCCTTTGAAGACCCTGTCCCTGCAATCAACATATGTATGTATCCCTTGAACATTGTTCTGGGCCTATTGCGCTTGCCTCACGCCCATCCAACCCCCTCCAGTATCAATGGCAGTTCGCACCTATGACCGTGCGCTGCTGAGGGGGCTGGGTGCATGGGTATGAGGATGTCAAACATTGACATCGAGGCTTGGTGGGTGCCAATGAACACGTCACACATTCACATACACACACACTTTTTCAAGTTTTTATAAACATCTTGATAGTTATCTAGGGAACATCTCTGCAATCCACAAGGTATATCGCCATCGATCTACTTGTTACCAGGCTTGCTGAATTGGCTCATCTGTTTCGTCCAAGGAAGGGTTGGTCAACTATTTTGTTCTGTAGTTTCATCGATCGGTGCTCAGAAAGTTTCAATTGCTTTATACCCAATGTACACCATATTCTCATTTTAATTTATCTCAAAGAGTTAACCATTATCGAACGGTTTATGTATTTTATCTCTGAAATTAGCACATTTCATTACAGGGCATATCAACGCTTCAATGACGATAAACAGAGCTGCTCATAGTCAGACCACCTGCCAAAATCAACTCACTACATCCTGCCTACACTTCCTTCAGCATAGACTGCACCACAATCCCAACCCTCAAACAGGTGAAAACCCTCGGTGTCTACTTAGATTCCACTCTAACTATGACTAAACAAATCAACACACTCTCTTCAGCCACCTCCTACACCTCAAAACTCATTGAACTGAGCCGCAAATTCCTCACGCCCAAAAACTGTGTCACATTAGCAAGAGCTCTTATACTCTCAAAACTCGATTACTGCAATGTACTCTTCTTAGGCATCTCCAACAATAATCTGACCAAACTCCAACTCATGCAGAACAAAGCCCTCCGAGCAGCATTAGGCATAAAAAACACATCTCTAGTACCAGAAGAGATACTCGTTGGCTTCCCATAAAGGCAGGGATCATTTTCAAAACCCTATGTATTACACATAAATGTATCACTAATAAAGCCCCCAAATACCTCAACAACATTATCCAAAAAAAATCTTCCTCCAGAACCCTTAGGTCCAGCAACAACCATCTTCTAGAAATCCCCTGATACAAAAAAGTAAGAGCGGGGGGTAGCAGCTTCAAAGTCTCAGCACCCATACACTGGAACGCCCTCCCAACCATCATCAAGAATGAGGAATCGCACCAGCTAAGCAAAAGAATCACTGACAACCTGGCTATTCGACCAATACTAATCACTTCAATACATTTGATAGCTGTATTTAGCCAACAGACTTAGATTACGAACATGCCTACCCACAACAACTAACTACTAGACTTGGTCGACTGCCAGTCGCTGAGCTACTCTTACAACTTAGTAAACCTTTGGCACCAGCCTATGCCCTTGACCTAACCGGAGACAAACTGCTCTGCTCTCCCACCACTACGTCTTATAGTACCATAATGCCACAAATTATGAGCTCCAAAATCTATCATTGATTACCAGACATCATTGTGGCCCCCCACCAGACATAGATAAGTATCTTTAGGATAGGATGACTTCCACCCTCCTCTATTTGACCACTCTCTGGTCCACAATGATAACAGTAAACCTCCTTACGCAATGTATGCCCACTGCAATTTCAAACTCTGATGAGAGTCTACTGACCCTCACCCCAAACACTGACCTTCAGCCTATAAAATTACCTATCCCCTTCCACTCCCTAACAAACGTCCCATGTGACACCTTTAGCAGAAATGCCAAATTACGATCAAGAGGACCGAAAATCTACGAACATCCAGCCAGACTAGTCACCAATCCTAATACTAGAAGTGACGCCCAATGTAATGCCACTAAACTAAACACCTCCCCCACTAACAATCCTATTAACACTCACTGCAAACTTAGTAATAGGACATCCAAAAAGAAAAGTCATGCCATTTCAGTGACACCTAAACCAAACACCCCTCTGAAGGGGGCCCTTATTAATGCTAGATCACTAATAGCACATGCCACAGAAATTGCAGATCTCATCCAAACAGGTGACTATGACCTCCTAGCCATAACGGAAACCTGGCTTCACCAAGCAGCAGGACCCGCTCTGATGCTTGCCGTGCCCCCGAATTACAACATTCTCAGAGAAGACAGAACCAATTCTCGAGGAGGCGGTCTAGCCATCATCACAAAAAATAATCTCACTAGAAAAATAGAAACGCCATCAATCACCAAATCCTGCGAATCCTTAACCGCCAAACTTTTAATCTCATCCTCTCAATCTATTAATATACACCTCATCTATAGGCCACCAGGTCCCATCAGAACCTTTGAGGATGACATCTCCACGATCCTACAAATAACTTAAAAACAATCACAAGCCATCCTTCTGGCAGACCTGAACTTAGGTTTCAACGACCACAAAGACTCACATGCCACTAATATCGCCAATGTCATCACAGAATTAGGATTTACCCAAAGAATATCTGAACCTACCCACATAAAAGGTCGAACACTCGACTGGGTAGCCAACCACAACTATTACTCATGTCAGTCCACAAATATGGACAGACCACACGCTTATAACCTTCCTAATAAATGAAAATACTACCCAACCTAACGAAAATATACTAGCTACCCCCTTACGAACCAGAAATTAAAAAAACATAACCACGGACAAACTGCTACCACTTATCCTCCCAGCTCTAAACGCCCTACCGGAATCACTAAACCCTTCAGCTCTAGTGAATGAATACAACTCAACCATAACCATAGCCTTGGACACTATCGCCCCCTTGAAAATGAGAAAAAGTAAGCCCAGAGCACACTTAAACACATGGTTCACCCCCTACCTCAAATCCCTAAGGATTGAAAAACGCAAATGTGAATCCGCCTGGCAATTAACTCCATCTGAGACTAACAAAGAGGCTCTTACCAACGCCTCCAGGACTTACAAAAATGAAATAAAGGGAGCAAAAAAAGAGAACTTTAACAATAGAATACTGCAGGCAAAATCCGGAACCAATGAGCTATTCATTATACTAAAGGAACTGGAAAACCTCATCCCTGCCCCGGATAACTGTGACAAAAATAAAATGTGGTGTTCCAACATCGAAAAAGTACTAAATGACAAAATAACTCACTTCAATCAAAATTGAGAAAAAGAAACTAATTATTCCTCCCTCAACCACTCTAAGAGGTAAACCACCCACACCTACCAAGCCAGAACAAAAATTCAATTTCACTAAAGTGACTATTCCAGAGATTGAAAAGATAATAATCTCGCTCAAACCCTCCAACTGTCGAGGCGACATTTGCCCAGCCCAACTGATAAAAGATGCGGCCAGAGACCTATCCCCATTCATTTCTAAACTCATTAATGCTTCCTTTGCATCAGGCACGATACCAGACAACCTCAAACAATCATGAGTCCTCCCCCTCCTGAAAAAGCCAACCTTGGACCCATCTACCCCGACTAACTATAGGCCAATTACAACGGTGCCATTTCTGCTAAAAATACTAGAGAGAGTGGCTTACTTACAGATCCAAAATTACTTGGAGCTGCATCAACTACTAGGCACCAGACAATCAGGTTTCAGGCCTCAGCACGGTACAGAAACCGCGCTCATCGATCTCAAAACCCAGGTCGTTTTTCTGAGAGACCTTGAAAAAACAGCATTACTCCTCCTACTGGATCCCTCAGCGGCTTTTGACTTGGTAGATCATGATGTGCTCTGCACCCACTTGGAATTTGCCGCCCACTTCTCCACACATGTCATTGCATGGATCAAGTCGTTCTTAAGTGGTAGAACTATTAGGGTTTTCTCTGCCTCTGCAGCGGCTGACCCAGAACCTATCACAAGTGACGTTCCCCAGGTCTCCTGCATCTCCCCTACCATGTATAATATTTTCACAAAGCCCCTGTTCGATGATCTGGACTTTCTGGGTGTCACCTACACGAATTATCCAGATGACACTCAGATCCTCATCCCACTTTCGCAGGATTATGAACAAGATCTGGGCTTGGTGAACAAGATATACCTCATCATTCAGGCATGGATGACCCGTCACGGTCTATGTCTGAATGATGACAAAACGGAACTCATCATTTTGGGGAATGCACAAAATATCAAAATATCGAATGATGACTATTCATCATTCGTTATAGATGGCAATACCATCAAAGTAGCAAAAGAGCTAAAAACACTAGGTTTTTACCTCGACTCTTGCCTTTCTCTAACAAAGCAGGTGAGTGTGATGGCCTCTAGCACTGCATATACCTGAAAGCTGATTAGAGCAACAAAACCATTCCTGTCCACTACCAGCTGCCTCACCCTAGCAAGAGCTCTGATATTATCCAAATTGGACTATTGCAACACTCTTTATATAGTGTCTAATAAACATACGTTGCAAAAAATCCAAACCTTACAGAATAACGCCCTTAGATCCGCATTATTAATATCAAAAAGAGAGCATATCTCAGACATCAGAAGACAATCTAATTGGCTCTCTACAGCGGACAAAATTAAACTTAAAACAGTATCGCTAACATTTAAAAGTATTAATGATTTAGCCCCCAAATACCTAACAGAAAGTTTCAAAACTAGAAAGTCCATTAGACCCACTAGAGAAGCATATACTAACCAGCTAGTTGTACCCCCATTTAAACTGAGCACTGCCGGAGGGAACAGCTTCCCTGTCAAAGCAGCCCAGTGGTGGAACTCCCTCCCGACCTCGCTAAGGTCGGACCAATCCTATTCACACTTCAGACTTAACTGTATCAAATGGCTCAACGAAAACGACCTGTAACTGACCGACACTAGGACTACTCTATCGATCAATCTGTAACTGAACGCTTACTAACATGCTCCCCCACTAGCCTATTCCACCTTGCTTTTGTTTCTCAATGTATACTGTCTATACATATCTATGTACAAATATCTGTGAATATAACCCTGCATATTACCCAGTGTACAAACTTTTTAGGGTAACCATGCTTCCTGCTGTCAATGTATTTTGTATTTACTTGAAATGTGTAACTGTAACTTGTAAGCTTAGAGTATTCTTGCATTTGCGCCCGGATACCTTCGGGTCTGGCGCGCGCTATAAATAAACAAACTTCCGACTCTTCCGACACACAACCCTAGCTGCGCTAAGGTCCTCGACCCGGCCACCTACTATTATAATGTGTAACCAATGTACATCCTGTTTTAACTGTAAGATTGTATTTCTAAGTTGTCTGTAACTATGCAGTGATATCTCCGGGTCTGGGTGTATGACAAATGTAATAAATAAAATAAAAAATAAGAATAAATATCAGAATGTAATGTTTCGTAGTTCATGTTTTCAATGCACGTTTTCTTTTGATGGCTCAAACTTTATTGAATGGACTAGTAATACGTTACAATTTGCAGTAGAACAATGAGTTCTGACTAATTTGATCGTTGTGATAATTAGATAGGATTACAGAGTTTTTTTTAAAACATTTAAAACAAACTTTACAAACAAAGCTATGTGATTGTTGCTTTTCTCACAGTGATACTTTATTAAATGTAATAATTATTTATATTTCTTTAACAGATCTTATGGACATTTCAAGAACGTTTTTTGATTGCCCTACTGTGAGCCATGTCAAAACTCCTAGCACAGTCCTGCATTTATTGCCAAAGGCTTTAGATTTGATAAGAAGATGGCTTTCAAATTGCGGATTTCCATTGTCCGAGGTTGAAAGCATAATCAAGGATGTCTTGGAAAACATGAGGGGCAATCGATTCTACAGCATGCATTTCGCAGACAATATGTACGAAGCATCCCACTACAATAAAAAGAACAGCCCCAGATGCCTTTACAAATTACTTCCCAATGCAGTTCTTTGTTTCAAAGCAAATAAAGAAAACAAGGGCAACAAACAAACCAGTTTGTTTAGGATAGGTTTTTAAGCAGACATTTTGCTGATGTTACGTTTTTAGTTGCTAAATCGTATTTTCTGTATGTGTGCTAAAAATTGAGCATGTTTATTTCAATCTGTTAGAGGCCCAGGAGGAAGAGGAGCATAAAGACTCAGACAAAAACAGAAACGAATGATGTTGCTTGCCAAACGGATAGCACTATGAAGCAACTACTTTTTGAGGCACAACATGGTCCACTCAAGATTCAGAGTTTTAAAAAAATGTTTTTATTGTATTTGGTTAAAAAAAAGACATTTCATTAGAACCTTTACAATTCTTAATCAAACAAGGCAATTAAACATTCAGAGAAGTGGAGAAAACAAACCAAAATTAAAAAGAATTAATAGCCTTTTGCATATAATGACTTCAATACAATTAATCCATTCTTCCCACTTCTTAAAATCACTGTGGAGCAACGACTCCCATTTCCTATGTCCAGGTTAACTCTCCAATCTATGGAGGTGTGGGTTCTTCTTTCCCCTTTACCCACCACACGTCAGGGATGTTCTCATACTCTGTTTTCCCCTGTAATGATTCGACCCTACCACCCACCCCCCCTCTTACCATGCTAATGAAAACTTCCTTTCAGATCTGATTTAGCAAGTTCCGTTTTTCCTATATTTCTACCACCGTTGCAGTTAGCTGTACTTCTTGGCCTGCAATCATTCATTCCCAAAGATGTTCTGATACAAGACCCTCCTCCCTGAAGGTAAATCTTCTTAGCTTGGCTAACCTCAGGGCCCAGGTCCATTCGCACTCCATTAGAATGTGTCTGAGTGACTGAGATCTTGGGTTAGTACAGATTTTACATAATTTGATTGCATGTTGTTCCTGTTTTCTTATCGCCAAGACTTCCCCGGTGGGGAGAAGATTCAGTCTCACCCGCAAAAAGTTAGATCTTATTCTAGGGTCAGGGTACTTTACTAAATAGCGGGGAAGGTGCCCTACATCTTTTTCTGCTGTCAAAAACGCGTTGCATGCTTGGAGCTTCTCACCATAAATATGGTTTTGAACCAGTCCAAACGCTCCAAATCACATTTTACCTTGAGTGGGTTGGTAATCAGGGTCTCAAGATCCACCGCTGTTCTATCCAAGACATTTTTTTCCCTGAGCTCCAGCCCTCTCAAGATACTTGACTTTGAGCTTTTCAGGTAGGCTCCAATGTCATTATTTCTCTATAGAGTGAGACTATTTTCCACTCCGCTCGACACTCTAGAGAGATAAGGCCCAATTTGAACCGCAGGTTCCAGCGCAGTGTACTCAAGGGAAGGTTGAAGGAGTCCTTCCAAACTCTACCTTCTACTTTAGCCCAATTCAAATTCCAGAGTGAAGATTTGGCTTCTAAGCCAAACAGAACAACCAGTATTATTTTGGCCACATAATATTTGATCATTGGCAGAATGGTGAATTTACAATATTTGACTTTGATCTTTTTCATGTGGGGGATCAGATCATATGCCTTGGCAAAAATATCATGCTCCTGGTTTCTCAGGCTGGCGTAGATCTTATAGCCGAGGTATATTAGCTCATCTACTTGCGGTATTATCTGCCCATTCAGGGACCAGTTTTCAAAGCTAATTTTCTTTTTCGGGTGAAGAACAAGTTACTCTCTTACCTGGTAATGTTCTTTCGATGGGATGGTCCTCCGACGTATTCCATATATATGACAGTAATCACCACAGCTGTGCTGCTTCTGAAAATCTTTCGGCGTTTGCGTCCTGCGTCAATGACGTCGATATGCTGTCCTCGAGGGCCTCCGTCGAGCTGACGTCACCGGATGTTATAAGTAGGACGCACGACGCCCGTAGCCTCAGTTGTATTTTTTTCCCCAGAACGTGTGGCACCAAACCACTGCCAATATGACCACAGAAAGCCTTGCGGAAACGTCAGCTGCAATTGCATAAGAAACTCTGTAGTGGGGCAGGTAGGGAGGGAGCGATATGGAATACGTCGTCAGACCATCCCATCGAAAGAACGTTACCAGGTAAGAGAGTAACTTGTTCTTCGAGGGGATTGGGTCCTCTGACGTATTCCAGATCTATGACAGACTCCCAAAGCAGTACCAAAGTATGGAGGAGGGAAAAGAATTTAGAATATAGAAATTTAGAATGCCCAATCAAATTGCAGAGTAAAGGACCGCCTTGCCAAAGGCCAGATCCTGCACATGGACAGAATCGAGGGAGTAGTGACGTACAAAAGTATGGACCGAAACCCAAGTGGCTGCATCACAGATGTTACAAATAGGAACACCCCTCTGCAGGGCAGTAAAGGCAGCCATACCCCTAGTAGAATGGGCCTGTAAGCCTACCGGAGGGTCCTTACCCACCAAGCGGTAACATTCAGAAATTGCCAAGATAATCCATCTAGACAAAGTCTGCTTAGTCACAGCTTGTCCCAAACGCCTTCCAGCATAACCAATAAAGAGCTGATCGTCCATTCTAACCCGGGACATGCGAGAAATGTAGAAACTTAAAGCTCTCCTAGGATCCAACCTATGGAGCCTCTCCTCTTCCTTACCAGGATGTGGAGGAGGATAAAATGCCGGAAGAATAACCTTCTGGCTCAAATGAAATTCCGACACCACCTTCGGAAGAAAGGAAGGACAAACTCTAAGGACAACCCTGCTCTTATAAAACACAGTGAAGGGTGGCTTAACTGAAAGTGCCTGCAACTCACTCACTCTGTGAGTGGAAGTGACCGCAACTAAAAAACACAGTTTTAAGGGTTAACAGCCTCAAAGGACAAGAATGTAAAGGCTCAAACGGAGCACCCATAAGGAATTTCAGAACAAGGTTCAAAACCCAACCAGGCACATGGAAAGGTGCCGGCAGAAACACATTAGTGAGTCCTTTGAGAAACTGAGAAATTAAAGGAATTTTAAAATAAGAATACTCCACAGACGAGCGCTTAAATATAAACAGCGCCGTCAGGTAACCTTTAACAGTACCCACTTGAAGGCCCATGTGGGCCAACGAAAGCAAAAAAGACAGAACTACAGGAATGTCACATGAAAAAGGATCCACATTCTTAACCCTGCACCAGTTGCAGAACTTTCTCCAACAGCAACGTTACAGGGACTTTGTTGCCGGCCGTCTGGCCGAAAGCAACACCTACATCATGTCTTCAGGGAGGACCCAATCCTTATACCTCAACCTTTCAGAAGCCAAGCGTGAAGGTTGATTGATCTGACCTCTGGATGGAGAACCTGACCCCCCTCCCGTGAGAGCAGGTCGTCTCGGTAGGGAAGACGACATTGAGGGCAGATGGACAAGTCGAGAAGGTCGTCACCTCCAGCCAGGGTAGCCAAAACGGAGCCCCCTTCATCAGATTGCCTTCGACGGCCCACCACAGAAGGTCCTGGGCGACCGAGGGGGGCACGTGAACGGGGTCCGACATCCTGCCGGAGGACTGCGACCACTGCATCTTGAGGGCCCACTGCAGAGATCTCATCCGCAACCTGGCCTCTGGCACCAGAACAATGCAGGATGCCAAGAGGCTGAGCAACCTCAAGAACTCGAATGCCGGGAGACTCTGGGCGTGTTGAAACTTCTGCACCATCTGCTGAATGTGATAAGCACTCACCTGGGGAGGAGAACACTGCCCCGGGGATGTGTCGAGCACTGCTAAGATGTACTAGAGCCGCTGGGTCGGTGTCAAATGGGACTTCTTTAAGTTGAGGGAGAAGCCCAGCTTGTGAAGGGAGTTGCAGGTGACGGACAGATGATCCAGGACTTGCTCTGGAGAGCACGCCCTGATCAACCAATCGTCCAGGTAGGGGTAGACGTGAATCCCCCCTTTCCTAAGATATGCTGCCACCACCACCATGTGTTTGGTGAAGACCCTCAGGCGGAGGTCAATCCGAACGGCAGGACCCGAAACTTAAAGTGCGAGTCTCCAACCGCGAACCTCAGGTACTTCTTGTGCTTGGGATGGATCGGCACATGAAAGTAAACGTCCTTGAGGTCGAGAGACACCAACCAGTCCTGAAGTTGAAGGGCCTGGAGGACTTGAGAAAGAGTAACCATCTTGAACTTGTCCTTCCTGAGGAGCTTGTTCAAATCGCGCAAGTCCATGATGGGTCTCAATCCCCCGTCTTTCTTCGAAATCAAAAAATAAGGGGAATACCATCCCTTGTTCCTCTACGCTACAGGCACCAGTTCTATGGCGCCTTTCTCCAGCAGGGACTGAATTTCCTGCACAAGGAGCGGATCAGGACACTTCAAATAGAGATTCCCTGGTGGATTGTCGTGAGGCCTCTGCCGGAAAGGAAGACAGTAGCCGTGGGCTATGATCTCCAGAACCCACACATCTGAAGTAATGGCACGCCACTCTACAAGATGCTGCGCCAGCCTTCCCCCAACTGGCGAACCATGGGACATGGCCTCATGACTGAGCTGAAGCGGCTGCGGCAGTGCCTGAGGGCAAAGAGGCGACTGCCTAGCGGCCATGGCACCTCGAGTACCCTGTTTTCCACCTCTGGCACTCCTACGATGGCCCCTTTGACTTGCAGCTCCTCTCGATTTACTAAAGGATGAGTAATATTGAAAGGAACCTCCCCTCCATTGCTGTCCCCTACGACGAAAAGTCAGAGGTTGGCGAACTGCAGCGCTCGATGACTTTGCTGCAGCTTCAGAGGTCTGCAACCTCTTAAGGCTCTCGTCAGCCTTGCTGCCAAAAAGATGTTCACCATCAAAGGGCATGTTGAGGAGCCGGGCTTGCACATCAGGAGCAAACCCCGACTTCTGCAACCACGCAAACCTGCGTATTACAGTGCTCGCCACCATGGACCGGCTGACAAAATCTGCAATGTCCAGACTCGACTGAACGGACTCACACATAGCATCCTTGCCATCCTGTACGATATCAAGAAAACCATCCCGTTCCTCCCCTTCGGGAATATGTTTAGCCGCCAATGAAATACAGTTCCACAGAGTGTGCGTGAAACGTGACAAGGCACACACAGAGTTGGCTGCCTGTAAAGCCATACCCCCTGAAGAAAACACTTTCTTCGCCCAGCCATCAAAACGCTTGTCGTCCCTATCAGGAGGGATGGTAGGGTACGACGCCTGCTTTGCTGGGGCCGTGGCTGCCTGCACCACCAAACTCTGGGGAGTGGGGTGCGTGGTCAAGTAGCAGGGGTCACTACTGGTTGGATGGTATTTCTGCAGCAAAGACTTGCTCACTGCCGGGAGACTATCCGGAGCAGTCCAAGCTGCAGCCACCCTTCTTTGCAAAGCCATATGGAATGGCAGTACCGGGTCAGTTGGAGGACCTCGGTCGAGGATGTCCGTCAGGTCATCCTGCAGAAAATCCACAGGTGGTGCAGACCACCCCAAGTAATCCGTGACCCTCGACATAAGGTGCCGGTACGAGGACTCGGCATTGGTTCCAGGCTCAGGCCGACAGAACTCCACCTCCGGAGAGGTGTCCAGACCACTGGCGTCGTGCAGTGACTGACGCAGGTCTTCAATCTGGCTGTGACCAGACAAAATCTCATCAGGTACCTCCTCAGGCACCAAACCTTCCTCAGATCCCTCATCCCTCGTCAGAAATAAAATCCAGAGGTCGGAAAGAGGGCACAGAAAAAAGGACAAAGACATTCGTAGCCTTGGCCAGAGCCTTTCGGGGGGTTCCACCGTGCCACGGGGTACCTCCGACAAAGCAGCCTCGAAAGGCGCCGAGGGCGTTGACGGAATCGGCGTCGAGAGAGGCGCCGACAACTTAGACGGCGTCGACACAGGCCTCGAGGGCGGAGCCCCGAGCGTGTCCTTCAACAGCCTGGGCGCTGATGACTTCCTTGGAGGTGTAGCCTCAAGAGAGTCCCTCGACGACATTGGCGCCGCAGGCGTCAATGTCTTCCTCGAAGACTTCACAGGCTCACGCGGTCTCGAGGGCGTGGAGGACCGGCACCTCGAACGGGCATGTCTTGAGCGACCATCCTTGTCCGACCGGGACCTCGAAGGTGCCTGGTGGTCGCGACGACTGCTTGAGCCCGAAGGCATACGAGCGGTGTTTCTAGCATGGTCATGGCCGGCGTCCTTCGACAGTGCGGACGGACCGCAGCCCTGCGATTGAAAAATCACCATCATCTCCATTCGGAAGGAATCCCATTCCTCAGGAGTGGAATGCTTGTTGGGACAAGCAACCCGCCGACAGCCGGAGTCCTCGGATGAGGACGGGGAAGGCGATCTGTGACAGCGCTTCCTTGACTGCCTCGAAGAGGCAGAGGAATGGCGAGACCGACTCCTGGACCGAGACCCCCCAGACTCACGACGACGATGCGGAGAGTCGCCCCTCGAATCGTCCGTCGAAAGTCCAGTGGATCGCGACTTCCGGGGCTTGGCCACCTTACCCACCGACAGTTTCTTCTTACTCTCCCGCAAGGCCTTCGATGTAAGCGACTGGCAGTCGACACAGTCATCCGTATCGTGGTCCTCCCTGAGGCACCAGAGGCAAGCATCGTGCGTGTCCGTCAACAACATCTTGGACCCGCACACCCGACACTTCTTAAAACCAGACCGCGGGGTGGAAGAAGCCAAAGACGACATTTCAATACACAAACGAACAGGTTCGAAGAACCGAAAGAACAGGATTCAGTAGAACCGAGGCGCGCCGAGATCTCCGAAGCGAACACGTTCGCGGAAAAAAACGAACTGAGGGTACGGGCGTCGTGCGTCCTACTTATAACATCCGGCGACGTCGGCCCGACAGAGGCCCTCGAGGACAGCGTATCGACGTCATCGACGCAGGATGCAGACGCCGAAAGATTTTCCGAAGCAGCACAGCTGTGGTGATTACTGTCATAGATATGGAATAAGTCGGGGGACCCAATCCCCTCGAATCTTTGATTTTAACAGGTTTATTACTAACCCGTTTTTCTCTGCATACCCGCCCAATTTTGTCTGCAATCTTTGAAGACCTATAGCAGTTCTGTCCAATAGAACAATGTCGTCCGCATAGGCCGGCCAAAAGATCTTACTTCCATTAAGGATTGGGCTGGCCAATGCGTACGGTTCTAATTCCTGCCTCATATCTGACAGAAAGAGGTTGAAAAATAAAGGCGTTCCCAAGCACCCCTGCCTTACCCCTCTCTCGTTTGACAGATGTCCCTTATCATCCAATCTTAACCTTACTTTTGTGTCCCTGTGCAGCTCTATTAGCATAGCCAACAGAGGTTCTGGGACTCCCTTTAGTCTGTGTTTCGCCTACAATGTGCCTCTACTGATCTGATCGAAGGCCTTCGAGAGGTCTATCCAGGCCCCATACAGAGGTAGTTACCCCTTACCGGCAGAAGTCTCACTCACCAGGCTCAAGATTAACCCATTTAATGCCATAGAGAGCCCCCTTCTGAACCCTGTTTGAAAATGAGGAAGGGCCCCCACGTTATCCACCCAGTGTGTGAGCTCCTTAACTACCAACCTCAAAGATCTTGCTTTCGATATCTAATAGCGCAATCGGACGGTAACTAGCGGGGGTCAGTCCTATCACCCCCCTTAAAGAGTGGTATGATCAACTCTGTTTTCCAAGACAGGGGGGAAGTGTTTTGTAGACAGAACCTCCCCAAATAGGTTCCTCAAAAACCCAGCCCAGAATTCTGGTTCATTATTAAGAACCTGATACGTCAACCGGATAGGGCCGGCAGCCTTGGATAACAAGGAACTCCTACTTATCTCCACAATTTCCTCCTCCTCCAAGACCAGGGACCATTTGGTGTCCAACTGCTCTATCTCCCCTTCCTTAATCGGTTTCTCAAAAGTTTTTGAGAGATGTTCGACCAATTTGTTTTCTGTAACCAGATTGCACAGGGAACTATTTGATTGATGAGCTAGTTGACCCATTACTGACCAAAACCCTCTAGTGTTAGTCTCAGCCAAAAGCTTCAGCATCTGTTCCCCATCATTGTGTAATCTTGCCATTCTGTGATTTTTTGACCAATGTTTATATTTGCTCCTAATACTGTTTGCTTCCTTTTTAAACATATCAGGAGCCATATTCTGTCTTTTGAGGCCTCGTAGTTCACTTCTCATTTCTCTTTTTCTTGACTTTGATTCCTCGTCAAACTCGTGCAGATGGTGCTGCTTAGCTCCAATGGATGGCATTTTTGGGGGCACAGTTGACCAGATAAAGCTCATGTATTTATCTGGTTGGGAATGATCTATCAGGGAGGAGTGTGATATCCTCTTTAGTTCTTTATTTCATTACCACCCCTCACCCATATTTGACTAGCCTAACTCTGCCCCTCCTTCCCTCCAATGTTTGCTTATTTAGCCACTGCTGATGACCTTGAATATCTGGGAAGGTCAGCTCCAGCCTGGCGTGGTTGCTGCCGCCCTCCTGATTTACTTCCAGTGTGGATGTTCTGGAGAAAAGGCTCGGACTGACAAAGATGTAGTCTAGTATGGAAGGTGAGTCTTCACGGCTCCATGTCGTGGTGGCTCCTTTTCCCCCCTCCGAGTTCCCATTTAACATTTCGAGGTCCCATGAGCTCGTAAATGATAACCATTTCTGCCCTCTTCTTGAGACTTTTTTCTCCCTTGATCTCTCCTTCCCATTTGAGCACTCTACACATATAGAATGGTGATCCCCTGCTACTATGATGTTGGCCTTACCAATGTCTGACTTCATTGTTGACAATAGGCCTCCTAGAGTGTCCAAGAATGTTTCGAGTGTGGAAGAGGCCGGGTTCCAGTACATATCTATCACCACTACCCACGGGTTCTGGATTTCAAATTTAAGCTGGATTAAACTGGCCAAGATGCCAATTTCGTTCTTAAATATCACCTTGGCATTTTTCACTGAGCTATTTTTAGATGCTATCAAGAGCCCGCCAGCTGGCCTGCCCAATGGCTTTTGACTTGCCATTAGACAGTGAATGGTAAAGCCCTCTATCTCTATCGCATTCACCATCCAGGTTTCCTTAAAGATCAAAATATCCATATTACCCCAAAGGTAGTCTTTAGCTTTTTTCGCTCTAAAAGTGCTGGAACCCTTCGTGTTCCAACTCACCACATGGAGGGCAGTCTGACTAAAGTTGTCTTGAGCCCAAGCCTATGCTCGTCAAAACTTGAGCCAGAATTTCAGGGAGGGCAGCCAACACATTTCCTTCCTTAGAGGATTCTGCCCTAACTGTGGGGACCTCCTTTCTCCGTCCCCCTGTGTTTGGGAGAATTCTCATAAATGGTTGATTTCCCTAACCTAATGAGTCCCTCAGCAGCTTTACTTGATTTCTTCAGCAGCTTTACTTGATTTCTAGGGTTTATTTTTTTTTCATCTGGTAAGAGTGTGAGCCTTTTTCCCACTCTTACATGTGTTTTGCTGTGTGCGTTTCTACCATTTGTGTGATCTTGGGCTCTGGAGTCTCACCTACTCCATGAGCATCATTTTTATGTGTGTTACACAGCACCTTCAGTGCAGTGACACAGGGTTGTCTTTTAGACTTCCCACTGACTCCATTTTTCTGGGACTGACTACTGTCTCCCAGAAACATGTACATTTGCCATTAACTTTATGTAGTTTCTTTAAACCACAGACCCAGTACACCCCATCTTACATGGAGTATTGGAAAGGGTTAATTCTTATCCCTTTTTGTCTGTTTCTCTTGGAGCACTGTTTCGCTCCCTTTTCATCAAGACTTGGCTGGTGGCAGTGGTAACTACCCTATTTTTCATACCGCGGTTATCTTATATAACCATGGTATTGTTTTAGGCTATTATATTAGCCATGAACATAAATCCGCTTGACCAAATATATTTTATTTTGGCTCCGGCTGGGTTTAGTCACCATTTCTTTTTGTTAAAGTCTTTCTTGTGTTTTACTCTGCGCGCCAAACCAGGTTTGGTCCCTTTGTTCGCCGTCTTTTCGCGAACTACGGCACAGAAGCCCTCCTTAAGGCGCCTGAAAGTCTGGGTAGGCAGGATGTGAGGGAGGGGTCTTAGGACCCCTGCCATGGGTTCCCTTGGTAACCCAAGTCACACTCCAGTTTGATTGGCTAGGTGACTGTCCTTGACAGGACATCCACCCTGCTGTGTGATTGACAGCCAGGCTGTATGAATGGGGGGAAACCTGCATAAAAAGCAGGTCTCTGGGACTGGAAAAGCAGAGTCACCACTGGAATGAAAGAACCAACGAGGAGCTGATGGCAGAGGACCCCTACAATGACTGAACCGCCCGGTGAAGCCCTGCTGCAGGTCCGAATCTTCAGAATCCGATGACAGAGAAGATCCTCCAGGAAACTTCTTCCCTTGAGCTGGTGAGACCAACCAGTTCGCCCAAACTTCAAGCCAGGACCCCTCCTCTAGTTGAATTCGCTAAACAGAGGTACAGTGGACCGAATAGCCAGGAAGGTCGGACCCTGCTTGGGTTTTAAGGAGCGCACCTTTTATTTATTGCTTTGCTCTGCTGCTGGTTTCTTCCCTGGGTAGTGCAGGACCCTCCAGTCTTCCTACTTCTTGTCAGTCCGACAGTCACTTCAGGATCCATGAGCCTGCAGGAACTACCAGGAACGTCCGCCTCAGCTACAGCTTCGTCTCCGTTTTAAGGTACTGTGCAAATCCAGTTGTTCGTTTCGTTCAGCCGCGGTGAAAGTGTTTGAAATCTTTCTCCAAACCGAGGGCTTGTCCTTCTCTTCTCTTTGAACTACTTTTCTGCCAACCAACCTCGTCCGGAATCTGTGGCACAAATTTTAGCGCAAACTATCCTGAACTGTATTATCTTGAGCAAAAGACTTTTGACCTATTGACTTTGGCCCTAAGCCTTTTCTATCTGATTTTATCACTATAGTTCCTATTGCTCAACTGCCCTGAGTACTTACCTGTTGATGTGGTTCAATTTCTATTAACTTTGTTTTTCCCTCCCTTTTAAATTGCTGGAGTGCTATTTTGCTCCCACTTCATTTTGTGAGCTTAACTTGTCTGGAAGTTATTGGGAGTGGTGTGGTGTATCAAGAGTGTGGTTTTTAAACTGCTTATAATAGTGTAATGTTATATAACTGAAGAGTGAAATAAATGTATATTCTTTTACTTGAAAACCTTGAGTCAGTGTTTGCCTGAATCATAGTAATTTCTGTCTTTTGTGTAACTATTTGATAATGCTCCCTTACTCTTGAGATAGGTCTGGCTGCTCAGCCATTGCTACCACTTCAACTGTGTAGTACAGGCTTGTACCAAAGGTGAATTTGTACTGTCACTTGTAGTCTTAATTGTGTGTGGTGTTCCCCAAAGGGTACTGCATATAATTCTGCCCAACACCCTGGACTTCTTTCTTGGTTCTGGAAATTTGTCTTTACAGACCCTTGCTGCAAATTTGCCTCATTCAGGTTAAATTCAGAGCCATCTTTGACCCCTTTTAGGCCTTTATCAAATAGTGCCCCTGCAGCTTTTATGATTGCTTCATATGCCTTAATCGAGCTCAACCCTAGTTCGACTTTGTTGCCATTTTTACAATCAGGAAATTTGACATATGCTATTTCCCCAGAAGCGAATAGGTACAAGCTCTTTATTTTCTTGAACTCCACTAGAATCATATTTCTGCTTAGGGATTTGTAGTGATTGTTCTTTCGTGTAGATTTTAACCACAATCTTGGAAATTCAAAGCCAGTTCTGTCTTCCTCTCTTTGCACCCTTTGTGTTGTTTTGCTATCCCGTTGGAGAGTGGTCCCACTTTCTTGTTGCATAATCTCTTGATTTTCCTGAACCATTACATATCCCCTAGATTGTCTGAAACTTCCCTTCTCCCTTTTCAACTGCCACCACATTGGAGTTGATTGACTCACTGGCGGTTACTAGGCTCGCTGCTTTCTTAGGGGCGGTTAGCAGAATCGGTGCTATGTTCAATTTTGCTTCTTTCACATTCGTGTCTGCGCTCTTAGCCACGGATCTTCTCTTAGCCGCCTTATTTTGCGTGAAAATTGGGGCAAGCTTCACTTTTGGGATTTTAATGTCTCCCTCTTTTTGCCTCTGGGAGTTTTGGCCTGAGTTGGGGTGATACTCTGTCTGCATCCCTATACTCAAGCGCAAAATCTCAGGGTTGCTTTCCGCTGTTCTCTGTTGTTGCAGCTTCGCAAATGGTTGAGCTTGGCTTGATTTTGGTAAATTTTTGGCCTGCGGCCCAAGCTCACTTACTGGCTTAGCAGTTCCTTTGTAATGCACATCCTCTTTTACAGTGCCAGGTTGCCCTTCAGTATTTGGTGTGCTGATGTTATTCACAAAGTTAAGTATCCCTGCATTTGTAACTTTATGGGTTTTTCGATTTTTAGTTTTTTTTTCCTTGCTATTTTTTGTGTCTTTCTGGGCACTCTTCTGCCCATTTTTCACAGCTCCCTTTCTTCTCGTTCTTCTCCGCCTCTTGGGGTTTTGGTTACTCGGTTTTCCCGGTATCTTCCTGGACTTCCCTACTTGCACTCCTTTTTCCCCCCAGACTCCTTCACTTGGGCCTCCACCACTTGTGCCAATCTCATGAATTCCTCCAGAATGGATTCGGACAACGGGGTGTCATCGCAAATGTTTGAGCTTTCTGCTGGTTCCCCCGCCTCGAGCTCTTGTGGTCCAGGCTGGGGATGCATTGTCTGCAATAGATCTCGAATTTGTGAATCGTGATCTGGCATCCTACTTTCTGTTTGCAAGAGAGAGTCTCTGGATATAGGAGATGTCGAGACCCTGCTTGGCTACTTCAATTTGTATGTCGTTTAGATGATTATATCCTTTAGCCCCACCAGAGAGGAGTTGCATTTAGCCACTTTGTCCGTTAATTCGAGGAGAATTCCGGCTTGACTTTGAATGTCCCCTTTCAGCAATTCAAACACTGACACCAGTGAATTTAGCACACAGCTTAATGCCTTTAGGGTTTAATCGTCCACCTGGTGGGCTGTCTGGTTCTCCTTCTCTCTTTCAAATGTTGGGTTCCCCGACTCCATGCCCCTATTTTCCTCCGAGAGTTCACCTTGGGCCTCCAACTCTTCTTCCTCAATTTCTGGGCCCCTTCGTCCTCCCCACTTCTTAGCTTCAATATGGCTTGAGCTGGTAGTCCCCGGGCTTGCTTCCTCTGCTCTTGATATTGGAGAACCCCAGCTCCCCTCTCTTAAGTCTGCTGCATCATTTAAACTCTTCTGTCTCTTTTTGCCAAAGTATTCTTTAATCTTCCTTTGGATGTTTTTTGTTGTGACCGTATATTCCAGCCCCCGCCTCCACTGGTTTACAATGTCCACTTGGCCAGTTCAGTCTCTTGAGCCGGGGTTCCATGCACCAGTGCTACTGTTACCACCGGCGATGTATTTTGCATGGTTCTTTGATCCCCCGTACATGGGGTCTCCAATGCCGTTGAGCTCACCATGGGAGATACGTAGGAACCATTCCAATCTGTTCCATTTATTGGTTCAAGGGCCACTGTGCTTCTTAGCTTCATTTTATTGAAAGTGGGGAGGTTATATTGAAGGGCTGGGATGGGGACTGCCTAGCCCCAACTGGTGGAGCTGCTGATTTCAACCCTGGCTCTTTGGCCACTGTGTTAGATCCTTGTGGTATAAACAACCTGTGAATCTTGCAGAAAATGTTCTCTTTGGGCGAAGGTTACCCCTTGTTCATGCTGAGGGGAGCTTTACACCCTTGCCTCCCTTTAAGACCCACAGTTCGCCCCTGTTTTTCAAGGGCCCCTCTCCCCCTGTTTTTGCCGCACTCCAATCTCGAAGGCCGATTGATGCAGTGTTCCACCCGCAGCTCTGGCGCCAGCGAGCGGGATCAAAGGGTGAACCGCTCGTGAACTGGGCGCACCCCCTTGAGTGATTATCCCCAAGCTCTTACTTGTGAGTTTTTGGCCTCTTTCCTGTTTGCCTCAGCGCAGCACAGCTCCAAGCTCCTTCGGGTTTCTTTTTCCTCTCCTTCCCGATGTCTCGCTCCTGCTCCCTGAGGTAATGCTGCCAGCCACGGGTCCAATTCCGACTTCCAATTACTTCCTAACAATCCGTATTGTGTTCCCCCGGGGTTCATTACTAATGTCCTCCACCCGGTAACCCAGAGTTCCCTGCAGTTACAGGAATTGTTTGCAGACCCATTGACACAATCTACACCCTCTACAAAATGTCCACTGACGAAACATTCAATTATCCCTGTTTGACCAATTCATGTGGAAATATCAGAGCCTGAAATAACTGAACCATCTTCGCAATTGATAGAGAAATCTGCTCATGATCTCAACTTGTCCACCACCATCGAATCGCAAACCACAGTACTGGAGCACGATTGGCTATTAAGGGAGCAAAAATACATTGTATTCAACTTCTGCCTGCTAGAGATTATACAAATGATTGAATGTGATCATAAATTACATAGGAGGATATGTGGGAGCCATTGGTGAATTGTACTTGTGTAGTCACAGGCACCAACCTGAAAATCCAGTCCAGCTGTGTCCACCACCAAGACACATTGTCATGGTCAGCACAACCTATCATTGGAAAAATGCCTGCTGGAAATATACTTTGTTCCTCTGCTTTGCTGTTCAGTGGATCAACGTTCAGTAAAATTTCAAGTGTTTGTCAATTTGTGGGACTGGAGTTCCTTGCTAAAACCCAGTGCTACAAACATCAGAAGGATTTCTTGTTCCCCGCTATCAGCCAGGCCTGGAAACTCGAACGGACATCACTGGACAGTACACTCACTGGCAAAAGGGTAATGCTTGCTGGCGACGGACAGTGTGATCCTGTGATCAGCGTGACTATTCGCAGTCTATTCCAACGGAGCTGCAGAGTCATCTTTCAATCACTGTTGTGTACTTATATTGGGGCTGCAAGGGAGCAATAATGCTGCAGTATTCCGCTGGGGATCTGCAGGGTTTGCAGCTAAATAACAAGGGTGGTAGTATTACCCTGAGGGCCCTGTATAAAATTAGGCCCCTGGGCATTCTAAATACTAACTATGTACCGATGGTGCATTCTATTGCCTCATTACAGGTTGCAATGATCAATGCAAGATCGGCAATAAAGAATGCAACTGCGGTGGGGCTTGGCTAGCCGACATGCAATGAGCACGTAGCTTTGCAGGGCTCCTGCTCCGCCGGCTCAAATCATGATGAAAATCCACAAGTTAAGCCCTAAGAGGGCACATAATATAGGGTGAAGCATTATACAGTACAGCAAGCCACTTACGACTGGTTACGAGAGCCCGTGGGACCCTTAGGCGATCTGAAAAGAGCAAGGAGAGGAAGCTGAGGGACGCTGCGATCTGCGAACCCAAGATGGCCGCCGCAGCCTGATAATCAGTGGCGAGGGAATGGTCCCCGACTGCAGGATGTAGCAGGTGCGTCAGAGAGCCAGTGGCCAGTGAGCGGTACAGCTCTCACCGAGAAGCGAAAAGAAGAGTGGGACACCTTCCGAACTATAGGAGGCGTGGACGGACCCGAGGCGCACACCGCGATCACAGAGGGAGGTGGGAACAGCCCCCCTGCAAAACCGTTGCTGATCCAGGCCGGGGTGGGCTGTCGCAGCGACCCACCAATGGCAAGGCTTACTTAGCAAGCAGGGCACCAAGGCAGAGGTCCCGGACGCAGACCACTGCAGAGGGAGCAACCCGGCGGTACTTGCTCATAAAGGTGAGCGGAAGATGCCCTGCCAGAGGCGGCATGGCAGCAAGCGGGTTAACCCGTAAACACGCTGTAGAGCCGGGGACACCAGCGAGGGACCCTTGGGCTTGGTGGGCCACCAGCAAAGGCAGACAGTCACACGCTACTGAAAGAAGAGGCGCGGGGAGAGCCCTGGTGTCTCCCTCCCCTGGATGAGCCATCAACAGTGCTCTGGTGGTTCTGATACTACGGGCGGCCAGCCATAGCAGAGGGGGACAAGGCCCCAGACAGTGCACCCGAGGAGTAGCTGGACCTCCAGTTGTCTTGCAATAAACTCTCTGTCTGAGGGCTACATACAAACAGGGTGGGGGGGCATTGACTAGGACATATGCTTCCAGTTTACATTGCATAGGATGAGGAAGAAGAAGTGCATGAGCACTGGTGGCGGAGGAGAGACTGAACACTTAACACTGGACCTAGATCCCCCCTCTTGGGGTCTACGCACAAGGAAAACAAGGTTGGGAGACCCGACCATGCGATAAGTCACCAGACAGCAGCACATGCAAAGGAGCAAGGTGGGGGCGATCTCTGGGGGCCAAAATAAGTTGCATGGACACCTGAACATAGTGGCAAGATCCTGGTGACATAAGAGACAGCTGCACCCTGCTGTGGGGGCGAGGTGCTGGGTTGGGAGCCAGGTCACACACCGCTTAATCGC
The DNA here is from genome assembly GCF_040938575.1 of Ambystoma mexicanum. Taxonomy (NCBI): domain Eukaryota; kingdom Metazoa; phylum Chordata; class Amphibia; order Caudata; family Ambystomatidae; genus Ambystoma; species Ambystoma mexicanum. The sequence goes on from NC_090934.1 coordinate 961,438,090, forward strand.
CCCGGGGCAATCCACAGTTTTTGGACACGAGTGGGCATAACACTAGGCAGTGTCGGACCCGGGGCTGAGATGGTGAAAGGACAGCAGAAAATGGAGAAGTACGCCAAAGTGCGGGACGAGCAGCAGAAGCAGCTGGGAGTGGACCGGATTGGGGAGGAGGGGGCGACAGGTGGAGCTGGAGGAAGAGTGACCCTAGATGCTCTGATGGAAGCGATACAGTCGTCCAAAGCCTCCCTGGAAGGGAGTATTAAAGAAGTTGGGACGGACATCTGCAAGGTATATAAACGGGTCACAGAGGTGGAGCAGAGGGTCAGTACAGTTGAGGATGACATCCAGACCCTTAAAAACCAGGTGACAGGCCTGGTGGGGACAACAAGAACCCTGGAGATCAGAGCAGAGGACGCAGAGGGACTCTCTAGGCGCTGCAACATCAGGCTGGTCGTGGTGCCGGAGAGAGAGGAAGGACCCTGTGCAGAATTGTTTGTAGAGAACCTGGTCCTGAAAGTGCTGGGGATCAAGGGATTATCGAAATTCTTTATGGTGGAAAGAGTGCACAGGGTGCCGGGTAGGGATCCCTCACCCGGTGCTCCGCCGAGGGTGATGGTGGCCAAGATTATGAATTTACGGGACCAAGATGCTATTCTGCAAGAGACCCGTAAAACAGGCTTCTACGAAATCGGGAACACGAAACTACGCAGCTTCCCAGACTTTACATTGGAAGTGCAGTGGCAGAGGAGGACCTATGATGCAGTGAGATGACTTCGGGAGTTGAATTTGAAATACATTATGTTTTTTTCCGACAAAAGTGAAAGTATTCTCTGGAGGGAAGTCGTGGTTCTTTACCGTCCTGAAAAAGAAGTGTGGCAATGGCTGGAATCTACACCGCACGAAGAGAACTCGCTACACCAGGGGGAATCGGAGGGAACACGCACCAAGACAAAGGACTGATGAGAAAGGACTGCAAAAGTCCCTGGTAAGGGAACTATGGCAGTAAGAGACACCCAGGGATGGACAAGAGAACTGGAATAGGGATTTGACATTATGAGCGGGCGAAGGAGGGGGCTATGTGAAGCTCCCCCTCAGACAACTGACACCCTTGGCTGCCACCCACGAGGGGGAACGGGAAGGTGGGGAGAGTCAGCCAAGGGGTCCACATACTGGGAGAGGTGGGACGGTACCCTTGGAAGTACCGACCAGTTATCACGGGTTGAGGAGTTGGGAGGACGTGAAAGGGCTCGAGGGTGAGTGCTTTGTGGAAGGTATTTTTAAAGGGGGGGAAGGATCAGGGATGGGGGGAGGGACTAGTTGGGGCTGGGAAGGGAAGTTGGGGGGAATGGGAGTTGCTGACACCAAGTTGGGGACAGTGGTTGGTGGGGGTAGGGTCCAGGGAGGAGATGAAGGGTCTGGTACGGCAGTGACAAGGAAGGTAGCAGAGACGGACGCAGAGCTGGGAACAGGGACTGGCGACGGAGGAGGGGGATGAACTGAGGCGGAGGGCCCAGAGAAGGATAGATGGCAACCTGGGAATGTGGTTCCAGCAATTTAGATGGGTAGGTTGGGAGGCCTAAAAATTGGGACATGGAATGTCCGGGGTTTGGGGATGAACCAGAAGAGACAGACTTTCTGAAGCGGCAAGGAATACAAGTCGCCCTGATACAGGAGACGCACATGGGTAAGGACGAGTTGGGGAAACTGGGGAAGCTATGGGAAGGACAGGTATTTGGAACGACTTATTCAACCCAAGCAAGGGGAGTGCTCATATGGGTAGCTAGAGGGGTACCACTGAAGGTGGAAAGAGTGCTGAAAGATGAGGTGGGTAGAACGGTGGCGATATCGGGGCTATGGGAAGGTGCCGCAATATGCCTGGTCAATTAATATGCGCTGAATATTGATGATGGGGAGTATTTCCCGTTGGTTCTCTGTATGGTGGGGTCATATAGGAGAGAAATGATTGTCTGGGGAAGGGATTTTAATCGTCACTTGGACGAATGCCTGGACGGGTCTGGGGGTAGGGGACCCTCTAAGAAGCACATGACAATGTCACTCCATAAGGTAAGGAAGAAACTTGATCTGGTGGAGGTGTGGAGGGAAAGGCATGGTGAGGAAAAGGGGTTCTCCTACTATTCGGGCATGCATGGTACTGGAGAGCAGACAATGCGTGCGTCTGGGGGCTGAGCCCCTACATACGAAATTGCATGATTTCTGGAAAAGCCTGTTCTTCCACTCTGCTTGTAATCTACTGCTGCACTTCTAAAATCAGCAGGTCTAGTGCTGCTTCGGACCAAGGCAGGTCAACTGGTGCACTCTTACAAATACCAGCTGGTAGGTATTCAGAGCCACCTGCATCCCATAAGAGCAAATGTAATTGGTCCTAAATAGATACTTTTATCATTTATATAGCAAATGTTTATGGAGGTTAAGAGAGTACAAGCATCTTGTCTGGGCTCTGGAGGGCCTCATACAGTCTTTTGTAGCACATTTCTTAGAAACGTTGTACTGTGAAATGCACCATGACGTGCGTTGAGAATGTTTCCAGAGTCTGGTGTGCTTGCCTCACTCACCTGCAGTGCTTAATTTGTAAAACAATAAGTGCCAGAGCCCAAGAAATCTTGGCCCCATAAGGCCGGCCCCGGCAGGAGCTGCCCGCAGTGCTGGCGGCCCGGACCAGTTCAATGCTAGACCTAGATCGGCCCACCACCAGCCCATCACACTGCAACAAGACCTACAATAATACTGTCCTATAGAGTTTCCTTGCAAAATGCACAAATTGCATAAAAGGTTCATGACAACGTGTACATCCTTATAGCAGCATGTTGGGCTAAAATAATATCAGTTTACCTTTTTTTCCACATCCTGAATGGAAAACGATGCAAAAGGCAAAATATCTATTTACCCACTTAATTTTCATCGCTTTAAGAAGCACAATAAAATAACAACAGCGTGTTGTATGGTTTTAAGAACATTCAATTAAGAAGATGAAAGCAAACATTTTAGCTAACAAGCTATTAGACGTTACTTATAAATACAGACTCTACACAAAACGGTGTGTCTTTTTTAAGCTTCTAGTAAAGGGCTGGCAGTGTACTTTTTCACTCTGCCTCTAGGATCAGCCTAAGCTTTCACTCTGCCTCTACTGCACTGTGCTCTTTCACTGTGCCTCCTGGTGCACTGAGCTCTTTCACTGTGCCTCCTGGGGCATCAAGCTCTTTCACTGTGCTTCCTGGGGCGCTGAGCTCTTTCAATGTTCCTGCTGGGGCATTGAGCTTTTTTGCTGTGCCTCCTGGGGCACTGTGCCCTTTCTCTGTGCCTCCTGGGGCATTGTGCTATTTCTCTGTGCCTCCTGGAGCACTGGGCACTTTCGATGTGCCCCTTAGGGGACTGTACTATTTCACTGTACCTCTAGGGGCACTTTTTCACTATGTCTCCTAAAGCAAGGTTCCATGCCAGTATCCATATTCACTTTCAATGTGCCTTCTTGAGCAGTGTGCCTTTATCTTGTGCCACCCGCAGCAGAGTACATTTTCCTGTGCCCCATGGGGCTTTGCGTCCTTTACCTGTACCTTCTCCACCAGTGCGCCCTGTCAAGTCTGTGCAGCCCGGAAAAGTATACCCCGTTGGCAAAAAGGAGCTGTAGGCATTGCCGTTGAAATTCGAGGTCTTTGAACCAAAGGGAAGATGCAGGAATATCTTCCAGTTAATTCCCGGTCCCCCTGCCCCGTCCTTACTGGTATTTGTTTATGCATAATCGGCATTTAATAGTGCTCATTGCATTCTAGTTCTAGTGCCCTAAGAGAAGCAATTTAGCCGCAGTGTGTCTGGGCTGGGGAAGAAATTGTTCCATATTCACCTCTTCATAGGGGTTTAAGGCCCGAGCTTTCTGTACAAATTGCAGCAGGACGCCAGGCACCGCTCGGGCACTATAATAGGCCATTATTGGGTCGGCTTTGAATAATGTAAAGCGCCGGTTGAAAGCCATTCTCCTGAAAATTGCTTTAACTTTTAAAAGGATGATGATTTTCCAAAACCCATTCCTTTGTTGGGTCGGGTCGACATTATCCCCAAATGTTTTAGCTGCCCGCTCGCCGCCCCAGCATAACACTCGCATCAGCTCTTAAAAACTCTGTGCCGGCGGCAACGAACAGGGAGCCTAATACACGGATGGATCAGTTGAAGACGGATATTTGTCGGAGTTGTCAGTGATGCGGGTTTAATAAACATGGCTTTCTGTGTTTCGGTATCAAAACGTCTGTGTTTTTTTATTTTTTAAATCGAAGGAATAATGATATAACGGGCGGGAAAGCGCTTTATCTGGCTCAGAAAGAGCGCTCTGTCTTTATGCGCAGTGGAGTATCTGGTAATATCAGGGCCCAGGGTAACATGATCTTAGATTTTGGTCCCTTCAAAGACCTGAAAAGGAGCAGGAATGGCACTATGTACACACACACTGAGTCCTCACATTCGGGAGCACAACAAACGTTCACATGCGCACGGTTGTTAGCCTTTCATATGCCTGCGTACACAGCATTTCCATAAACATGCACCTTTCACATTAACGCACACCCGCCACCATGGCCTTTTACAAGCATGCACACCACAGGATTTGCCATACACAGACAATGCAGTCTGTGTGACTCACTGAAACACCATGGGCATGGCAAAGAGCAGGAGGTGGGGAGAAGAGCTCAGCAATTGGAGCTTTATGGTACAGCTCAAGGATAAAACCAACCGAAAACACAATTTCTAAATTATACATTTTCATATTATCTACACATTAACATGCAATTTCTCAATGAAAAGAGGCACATGGCAGAGGATGAGCCAGCAAGGCGAGAACGGGACAAGGGATTCATTTTGCCAGCAAAGGAGGTATAATGTGCCTGAGCTAACCAGATTGGGCCAAGTAGGCAGGAGAGAGCAGTATGGAGGCATGGGCAAGAGGAGAATAGTGGTCATAAAAGTCAGCGAGATTAAGGGGACGGAAAGCGTGTAGAAAAGCAAGACCGGGAGACCCGTGTAAGCAACAAGCTTATGCGCGAGAAAAGAGCACAGGACCACAGGAATAGGGAACAGAGGAGAGAGGGAATACAAGAGGAGAAAAAGAATGAACGTACCGACCGAGAAAAAGATGAAACCTGGACACAGGTCGGCGACTATGAGCCTGTGACTCGGCCACGGTACAGTGGAGCCTGATGACACGCCTGGAAGTGGCTGCATTGATACAATGCTTTTGTGATCTTCCTTAAGCAGTAGGAGGCTTCGCTTCACACATCACACTGACTTACACTTACCTCCAGCTTTGGAGTCGGGCAGTCTGCTGTCGGCAGGGACTGTCTGACTGAGTCTCCTTTCAGGGCCTCAGGAGTGGCACAACAACAACCAGGCGCAGACACAATATGCAGCAGGACCCCAGCTGAGGAACTTAAGCAACTAGGCCGCACCACATGTGCTGGGCAGGCTTAGGCAGGGCAGGCTCTCTCACAACACGACGGCACGCATTAACAAGTACTCGTGAAGTGAAGGTGTAGCTGCGCTGCCTCTGCCCACAACAACACCCATGTGACCCACCCCCACACACACATCACCATGTCATTTCACTGGCTTAGGAGACCAGCCATTTAAAACTGTACATTCTGTGTTACTATACAGAATTGATCAAATACTGCATAGAGTTAGGCAGAATTATATGCAGTACCCTTTGGGAACACTACACACAATTAAGACTACAAGTGACAGTACAATTTCACCTCTGGTACAAGCCTTTACTACACAGTTATAGTGGTTGCAGTAGCGGAGCAGCCAGACTTATCTCAAGAGTAAGTGAGCAGTACAAATAGTTACACAAACGACAGCAATTACTAGGATTCAGGCAAACACTGACTCAAGGTTTCTAAGTAAAAGAATATATATTTATTTACTCAACAGTTGTATAACATTTCACTCTTCTAGCAAGGTCAAAATCACAATCATAAATACACCACACCACTTCCCTTAAATTCCAGACAAGTTAAGCTCACCGTATGAAGTGGGAGCAAAATGGCACTCCAGCAATTTAAAAGGGAGGAAAAGACAAAGGTATAAGCAATTAGGCAAAACAAACAGGTAAGTATTCTGAGCAGTTGAACAAGAGAGACTACAGTGAGGAGATCAGCTAGAAAAGGCTTAAGGCGCGGGGCGTGGCTAAGCAGCACGCCATGCAGCTGTGTTTGCTGTGAGCTCTGTAGCCAGGCTCCCAAATCAAGAACAACCCATGCTTTAAATCAGGACTTCTCGCCCGATTTCCACCCCTGGGACATGTCTGAAGGTGTGGCGCTAGCAAGGTGAGGGCTGGAGCGCTGGATGACCCGTAGGAGCCGACATTTCTTGTCGAAAAGTACAGCGCAGCTGGTGAGGAAAATGGCGGCATACACTGGCGGCCCTAACCGTTGGTGACTTGAGCACTGCGATGTGCTGCAGCAGCCCGCGGGATGCCTAGCCAGAACCAGGAGATCTCAACTTTGCCGAGCTGATCATGTGCAGTGTGGAGAAAGGAGGAACATCTTAATATCCCTCGCTGTACCCCTGCGGTGATCGTGTAACATGGAGCACAGACACCGGAGCTTCCCGCTGTCTGGAGGAGAGGAATAGGAGGCGGGGCAGAGCTCCGATCGGGGCACACGGTGGAGCTGGACCACTTCCCCGGTGGCGCTGCCCTCGAGCCCGAAACCCCTGACGCCCATTTTAGGATCCCGCACGACCCAGTGCTGAAGGGATCTGGCACCAGTGCGCGAGCGGGAGTGTCGAGCAGCAAGACCCGCGGAGCCGCTGCGCCCTCCTGCCAGCAGCCAAGTGTCTTCGGAGCAGAGTGAAGGTTAGTGAACCCGGGAGAGAACGCTGAGGGCCCCTGGGGGTGTGCCTTGCTCTCGTCTCACACCCGCGCCCTGCCGAGGCCCCGGGTGCGCTGGGGCAGTGTGTGTGTGTGCCTGCCCTGAATTCCCCGGCGACATGTCGTGTGTCACCTGCCTGAGCTGAGACATCAGCATCTGCCATATAGGAGCTGCAGGGGGAGGAAAAAAAAAAGGCCAAAGCAAAAGTAAAAGAGGAAAGGGGAAAGAGGAAGGAAAAGAGGCGTAAGGAGAAGGGAGAAAGAAAGAGAGAGGAGTGGAGGAAAGAGAGGAGAGGGATAAAGGAGAAAAGGAGGGCAAGACTGAAAGGATGATAAAGAAAGCTCACTGTCGCTCACAGCCCAAGCTGAGGAACCAGCCTCAATCCCAGCTGGAGGAAGCTCACCCTCCCTACTCGAAGTTAATACGAACACTGGCGCTGAAATCACTGGTGCAACCAATTTGCGAATCCACTGGCAATGCCTAAGGCAGCTGCAAAGCGGAAAGCACAGGGGATCCAAGCTTTTTTGACACTGCAGCCAGCAAGTTCGTCCTGCTCACGCACTGTTACAGCAGACATACACTCACCCCCGGCCCCGGGGCAAGATCTGAACATGGCTTTTTCCAGAGAGGACTTTGAAGTAATGTTAAGGTCCTTTAAACAAGAAATCACCCAAGAAATTAAAACGGAGATTAAAACCTCTAAGGACTCTCTGGCCCGGTCACTAGCAGACCTGACAGCACACCTTGGTGGCTTAGAGGCTAGAGTCAACGAGCTGGAAAATATAACATGCGAGCACACACGACAACGAGGTTCTGGTCGAGAGAGTGAGGACCATTGAGGAACAACTAGAGGACATCTGGGCGAAACAAGCAGACCTTGAAAATAGGCCAAGGAGAAACAATGTGCGACTTCGCTGTATTCCCCGGCAGGTCCTGTACCAGGACTTGCCTGATTACGTGGAGGTGCTGTTTAGATCCATTCTGGACATTTCCTCACCTTGAAGACCTGTTAGACAGAACCCATCAAGTTTATTCCGCGAGCCAGCTTAAAAGAAACCTTCTGCCAGATGTCCTCACACGTGTGCACTTCTTTCGACAGAAGGAAAAGATCATGTCAGCTGCCAGGAACTCGGCCTCAATACAATTTCGGGGAGCAACGGTGCAGCTCTTTCAAGATATTTCTCCATACACCTTAGATAGCAGAAGACGGTTACACAGTGTGACAGCCTTGTTGGGATCTAAACAGATCCAATATCGTTGGGGCTACCCATGTAAACTACTTCTTGACATCCGGAACCAGCACTACGTTATCTCCTCAGAGGAGGAAGCCAAAGGGTTGATTGTGGAGACATCTAAGACAAACCCCTCAGACACCTTCACCAGGGACCTGACGGAGATGACCTTCAGCCCCACGCCAAAAGATGAGCAGAGAAAGCCCTGCATGTGGCGCCATCTAGAACCAACCTCACAGCAAGAAGCGAAAGTCATAGGAGAAGCTGAGGAGCGAGACGTATCTGAGATCTCCCCGGAGCTGGAGGGAGATAATCTTGCGAATGGCTGAGCCGGAAAATTACCTGAACTAATGTTGCTCATCTTGCGGAAAAATTGTTTTTTCCTTACATACACTCGCCATGGTGTACTCCCCTGGGCGTGAAGCCCTCGGGATGAATGATCTGGGATGCTCTGGTCTGCAGTCTTGCTTCCTCTTTCAGTTTGATTTCATGCACTGCCCATCCAGCAGGGCATGCCAGTTCCCTGTAACTCCTGAAAGTTAGATCCAGGGTGACTAAGGGTTGATGAAGTTTGTTTTACTTAGCGGATTTGGGCACCGGAGCGGATTGCGCCCGAAATGTTTACTGGTTGGCTAAAATTAATTTGGGAATTGAGGATGGTTAGATTCTCAATGATGTTGTTTACCCCAATTTGTTCTGATTATTTCTTTGAATTACATATATTTCGTGTTTCCTTTTTTTGCTTTCCACCTCCTTACGATCTTGAGAAGTCCGAGTCTCGACCCCACACACCACGTAATACCCACACCCAACGCCATTTTGCGGGAGGTCTCCCCTGGACCCCTCATGTTCGATTACACCTACAAATGGCTGTGATGGGGACAAATGAATGTTTCCAAGCGGGGCGCGGACGTCGGACCAAAACTGAGATGGCGGTGCCAAATTTTACCTGTGTTACTCTCAATGTGCAAGGCCTAAACTCCCCCCTAAAGCGTAAAGCATTGTTTCACAGACTAGCAGCCCTACAGGCAACACTCTTATTTCTTCAGGAAACTCATTTATGTCCCGCAGATGAACCTCGCCTTAATAATAAGCTCTACCCTACGAAATTCTTTGCTTCCAGCGGTCTTAAAAAACGAGGCGTCGCCATCTTGGTTCGCTTGGAGGTGGTCCGAGATGGGGAGGGGCGGTTCCTGCTAGTGGTAGCCATACTAGACGGGCACAAAATCACATTGGTCTCAATATATGCCCCGAATGCCAAACAAGACATATTCTTCGCAAAACTGTCTAAAGCTTTATTTTGCCATGCAGAGGAAGAAATAGTCTTGGGGGGAAGATTTCAATGGCGTAATAAATCCTCTGGTAGATAAAACCTTACCCCCAACGGCCGTCGATAAGAGCAATTTCAGGGCCCTTACCACGGTGCTACGGGAGCACTCTCTCATTGAGATCTGGCGATATTGCCACCAAAATGAGCGAGACTACACTTACTTCTCGGCAGTGCATGGGGGATTCTCCAGGTTAGATATGTTTCTTATCTCTGACTCACTAACCCCTTTGGTGAAGGAGGTAGAGATCCTTCCGGAGGCTCTTTCAGATCATGCACCGATGAGGCTAATAATCTCTCCACTCCGGGTGACCCCACTTCGAAAGCCCCCGTGGAGGCTGAATGACTTCTTACTAGAAGACCCATTGATTCGTACCCATATAAGGGAGACTTTGGAATTATATTACAATGAGAACGATACAGGTGACATGAATCGGGGCACACTATGAGATACAAGTAAAGCAGTAATCAGGGGGCACTTGATTGAGCAGGCAGCACAGAGAGGGAAAGCCATGAAATTATTGCAAGTGCAGCTAGAGAACGAAGCCCGTAGGCTTGAAGAGATACATAAAGGAAAGCGCTTGCGACGCTCCTTAAGAGACTTGCGGGTGGCTAACAGGGCGCTGGAGGCACACCACATGGGAAAGGCGGCCTACTCCATGATGCTCACCAAGCATTACTTTTACACAAGGGGGAACAAAGCTAATAAACTACTAGTGGCTAAATTAAAGAAACAGAATAGACAAAACAGGATAGATACCTTGCAAGATGAGGCTGGTAGGTGTATCCATACAGAAGAGGATAAACTCCAGATCATTGAGAAATTTTTCAGAGAACAAGCCTCCCCCACTTGGCGAACTCACAAGCCTCCAAAGATTTTATAGTAAGAACAAATCTCCCACAACTTCCACAGGCCCTGCGAGAGCCCTTGGACGACCTGATAACCACACAGGAAGTCGAAATGGCTAACAAAGCCCTCCCCTTGGGTAAGGCCCTGGGCCCAGATGGCTTTACAAATACATTTTATAAGACTTTTTCTTCTAAGCTTATGCCCCACCTTACAAAACTATTAGATTATTTATGGGAAGCAGGTTCTGTCACACAATCATTGACTGCGTCTTCTACGACCCTGATCTCAAAGCCTGGAAAGGACCCAACTGAGTGTACTTCATACCGCCCTATAGCTTTGCTCAATACTGACGCAAAATTATTTAGCAGAATTATAGCCCAGCGATTAGTGGAGATCTTACCATCCATTATAGATAGAGATCAGACTGGGTTCATCCTGGGTCGCTCTGCACATGATAATATCCACAGAGTAATAAACTTGATCTCCCTCGCCCCTGCAACCCCGGTCCCTTTATCGCTCCTGTCCTTAGACGCCCATAGGGCATTTGATAGCATGTCCTGGGACTACTTGAAGCTAGTGTTGAATGGCTTTGGATTTGGCCCGAAATTCTCTAAACTAATCCTGTCAAACTTTCAGCTCCCTTCAACCCAAATACGGGTGAGCTCGCAATGGACGGGCCAAATTCCCTTGGGTAAAGGAACCAGACAAGGTTGCCCCCTATCCCCATTAGTATTCGCATTAGCTATGGAACCCCTAGCCCAGCACATCCGTCTCCACCCAACGATTAAGGGATTCAAGGTAGAAAAATAATGTTATAAAGTCGCGTTTTTACGCGGACGACGTTCTCTGCTTCCTGAGAGAAGCCCGGACCTTAATCCCTCCCCTTATAGACCTCCTTGCCCAATTCGCAATGATCTCGGGATTCTCAATAAATATGGCCAAATCAATGGGACTGAATCTGTCAGAAGCCTCTGACACCCTGAATTCCCTACAGGATACTTACCCCCTTAATTAGAGGAGCACAACTATCACATATCTTGGAATACACTTAACCCCGACCTTTGCGGGTCTGCTAAAGGCCAACGTTCCCATCTTATTGAAAGAAGCTAAAGAATCCTTACGGAGGTGGTCATCACAAGAAATATCTTGGTTGGGCGCATCAGCGCTATTAAAATGGTCTTGCTCCCTAGGCTTTTATATACATTCCAGGCACTTCCCATACTGATCCCGGACCAAGACCTTTTAGATCTTCAGAAAGAAATAGGCCGCTTTGTCTGGCAGCACAAAACTCTGCGAATCCAACGTAGGCTCCTAACCCGAGGGAGACTGACAGGTGGCTTGGGACTCCCCTCGGTCTCTAGATACTATTGTGCTGCTCAGCTAACGGTCATTCTGAGCTGGTCCCATCCAACAGAACCCCCTAAGTGGCAGGACATCGAGCAGCATTCTACTGAGATACCCCTGGGCCATCTGCCCTTTCTCCCACGGGAGGTGCGTACCTATAGAGGATCCCTCCTTCCCTCCACAAAAACTGCACTTCGTTCCTGGGATAGATCCTGTGCGCAGAAAGGGTTTTCGCCGGGCCTGGCCCACTGTCCCCCATAACGCAGAACCCGGCCTTTAATCCAGGGTTTCAATCCATCTCATACTTGCTCTGGTCAAGGGAGAATCGCCTGAGGCTGGGCGAACTCTATGTGGACAACTCCCCCCTGACTTTTGCCCAATGCAAAGAGAAATTCAATCTCCCAGAAACCAAAAGGTTTAGATATATTCAGCTTCGCCACTGGATAACTAACCCAAATGTTAAAAGGGCAGCCACTAGGCCCCTTACAGGGTTGGAGCTAACGGCTGTGGAGGGCCAACATACCCACAGGATAGCCATGTGTTACCCTAGAAGAGGACTCGATGGATGAGAAATTGCCCTACATGCTAGTATGGGAGAAGGATCTGGGGATAGACATTGCCCAGGAGTCCTGGCAAAGGATCTGGGGCAGATCTCATAAATCATCTAGGTGTACAACAGTAAGAGAATGTGCGCTTAAAATATGTTTTTGATGGTACTTTTCCCCCCAGAAACTACATGCGATTAAGCCTGACTACCCCGACACTTGCTTGCATGGATGCGGAGGGAGGACCGGGGCCATCTATGGTGCTATTGCCCAATCATTGAGTCTTTCTGGCTTGAAATTAGATCAAGGATTAAGGACATCTGTGGAGTTCTCCTCCCCATGGACCCACTTTTAATGCTGCTGGGCGATACTCCAGAGGATGGGTCATATCCGCAGTCAGGTCCTAGAGTGGATCTGATGACTCATTTGCTTATGGCAGCCCATCTCACCCGAGCCCGGTTCTGGAAAGACACAGATGGCCCCCACATAGCCTACTGGTGGGTGAAGATCTGGCAGCTACTTGGTATGGAGAAGTTAACGGCCACAATAGAAGGCAAGACATCCAGGTTCTATAGAATCTGGGGACCATTCCTGGAACACGTAGCTGAAAAGGAGCACATGTTTTTTCAACCAAAACTGATTAAATACCTTCTGAAACCATGACAAAATCTAGATATGGACATTGAACACTGCACACGCAGAAGTCTGACCTTATGTTGCATTTATAGATGTTAAAACTGTTGATCGCACTAATGGGTACTGTGGGACTTTTTTTTTTCTCTATAGTTTTTAAGTTATGCTCAGTCAACCCTTCCTTTGTGAGCGTTATAATGATGAAGTTATTTAGAACGGATGAATTGTAACAAAGAAAATGAAATGTCGAAGCGTTGATTATCTGTTATGGTTGGTTTTTTACTTCTATTATATGTTACACAATGAATTTCATGTTTGTACGATGTTTCAATAAAAATATTTTGACAAAAAAAAGGCTTAGGGCCAAAGTCAATAGGTCAAAAGTCTTTTGCTCAAGATCGCACAGTTCAGGGTAGTTTGAAAAGTTCGTGGCACAGATTCCGGACGAGGTTGGTTAGTAGAAAAGATAGTTCAAAGAGAAGAGAAGAACAAGCCCTCGGATTGGAGAAAGATTTCAAACACTTTCACCGCAGCTGAGCGAAACGCACAACTGGATTTGCACAGTACCTTAAAACGGAGAGGGGGTTGTAGCTGAGGCAGACAATCCTGGTAGTTCCTGCAGGCTCACGGTTCCTGAAGCGACTGTCGGACTGATCAGAAGTAAGAAGACTGGAGGGACCTGCACTACTCAGGGAAGAAACCAGCAGCGGCGCCAAACAACAAATAAAAGGTGCGCTCCTTAAAACCCAAGCAGGGTCCGACCTTCCTGGCTATCCGGCCCACTGTAGCTCTGTACAGCGAATTCGACCAGAGGAGGGGTCCTGGCTTGTAGTTTGGCCGAACTGGTTGGTCCCACCAGCTCAAGGGAAGAAGTTTCCTGGAGGATCTTCTCTGTTGTCGGATTTGGAGATTCTGACCTGCAGCAGGGCTCCACCGGGCAGTTCAGTCGTTGTAGGGGTCCTCTTCTTCCAGTTCCTCGTTGGTTCTTTCGTTCCAGTGGCGACTCTGCTCTTCCAGTCCCAGAGACCTGCTTTTTATGCAGCTTTCCCCATTCATACAGCCTGGCTGTCAAACACACAGCAGGGTGGCTGGCCTGGCAAGGCCAGTCCCCTTAGCCAATCAGACAATAGTGCGACTTGGGTTACCAAGGGAACCCATGGCAGGGGTCCGAAGATCCCTCCCTCACATCCTGCCTACCTAGACTATCAGGCGCCTTAAGGAGGACTTCTGTGCAGAAGCCCGCGAAAAGACAGCGAACAAAGGAGTCATCCCCGGTTTGGCGCGCAGAGAAAAACATGAGAAAGACTTTAACAAAAAGAAATGCAGACTAAACCCAGCCAGAACCGAAATAAAACTTATATGGTCAAGCGGGTTTTATGTTCGAGGCTAATATAATAGCCTACAACATTACCACGTTATGTAAGATAACCGCGGTAGAAAAGTTAGGGTAGATACCACTGCCACCAGCCAAGTCTTAATGTTAAGGGAGAGAAACAAGGCTCCAAGAGGTACAGACAAAAAGGGATAAGAATTAACCCTTTCCAGTACTCCATGTAAGATGGGGTGTACATGGTCTGCAGTTTAAAGTGACTATATAAAGTTAATGGCAACTTAACCTGTTTCTGGGGGACAGTAGTCAGCCCTAGAAAATACTGAGTCAGAGGGAAGTCTCAAAGACAATCCTTTGTCACTGCACTGAAGGTGCTGTGTAACACAAACAAAAAGTGGTGCACATGGAGTAGGTGAGGCTCCAGTGCCCACGATCACACAGAAGGTAGAAATACACATATCAAAACACATGTAAGAGTGGGAAAAAAAGGCTCACACTCAGGTGAAAAAAATAAATCCTAGAAATCCAGCTAGGTAAGGGAAATCAACCATTTATGAGAATTCTCCCTAACACATAGGAACAACAGAATGTTGGTTTTCATTGGCTGTTTGTTGTGCTGTAGTCCCAGGCCCAGCCAGCCATGGCCTACAACCTGCAACTGCAAGCAGACTCAGAGCATGAGATAGAGATCACAAATGAAATCACAATGATTTACGATCGAAGTGGAACTGAAACAAACAAAACAATTACATGTGCGCCGGCCCGCCCAATGTTCCCGTGCCCAAAAAAGAGTGCTGTGTTGCCCACCGGCAAAGACCGGCACAAATTAAGCTCTGCGTCACCTGGCTTTAATGAGTGCATTCATTTGCACTTCAGCCCATCTGTAATATTAGCAGGCCACTGATTGAGTAGCATTTCCCTTCTTCCCCCACCCCAATGCAAGACAAAGGCAGTTTCCTAAACTTGGTTATGAAAAAGTGTTTAAGAAATAGGAGTAAATAAAATACATATTTCTATGGATTGGTTTTTATATATTACTGATTAATGTCTAAAATTAAATATGTAAAACATCCGACATACCTATATCTTTGGTGGAAGTTGATGAGATGATGGGATCCGTTGTACTGATAATGGCTCCAAATATCATACCGTCATACCAACCAAATCTGTAGTTGAACACTTTAACAGCTAACAATCCATTTAAAGCAACATTACACAGAAATCCAGGAATTGCAAGAAGAAGAATCTGTGAAAATGGGCAAACAATAATAACAGTGAAATAATACGACATAGATAACTTAAGCATGCTTTAAAAGAAATACGCTAGCCTGTAACTAAAGTGTTTAACTTTCTTCAACTTTCATAAATTCACATGCTTGTAATATTACTCGCAAACAGGCTGTAAAGATTTGGCACAACAAATGAAGGCAAAACTGTATTATTTTCAATGTCCCATGCACATATTTAGGTCTTTGAACTGACAAAAATCATGGCGTTAGAGTCGAAGCTCTGCAACCATGGGAGATCTTCAGATTCTAATAATGCAACAGAGTGCTAACCATGAGATGAGCCTAATAAGGTAAGAGTAGCAGACATGATATCAACGTTCACGAAGTACAGTTACAGGTATGCAAACGTTTGCTTCTCCAAAACTATATCTTTAATAGTTTCACATGCTTGATGTACATTAACAAACAGTATTCGGTGACATTAGAGCCTATCAAAGAGATGCATAGGCTCAAATAAACCATTTTCATAACACTGTGTTCAGCTTCCGAGTTCAAGAAATCTTATTGTGAGGGAAATAATTGCAGAAAAGACAGTTCATGAAGTCCTTCGCTTCTCACTCCAAGTACAGAGAGGAAGCCTCCACAGAATGGCAAGTCAGAAGTCGGGGCGTGGCTTGGCGCCGTAGGGGTGGTGGGCTAGCTCTCAGCTTCTCACACCGCACCCGTTTGAAACATCTTTTTCACGCTTAGAAGTTAAATTACACACCCCAAAGTAACGTGGAATACTTCTGGAGGCATAGGGGATGTGGCGAGGTTCCTGCATCGGCTGGGCATTGTCACGACCTGAAGCACAGAGAAAGTGAAGCAGCAGGGCCTGTGCAGCAGCACTACATAATTAACGAGCAGACGAATTCCCTGTCAGCTGGTCGGCTCTCGCACAACATGCACAAGGCAAAATCTATGGAAGTCGGTTTCCTCACAACACGGCTCCCTTAAAGGTGTGATATAATATGATATTTTATTTATATCGCGCTCCTACAAAAGTGTTTCAGAGCACGACCAAGCAAAGGGAGGGGAACAAGGGAGAACAAAAAATAAAAACAACAATCGTACTAGGTCCAGTGACATTAAGAACGCGCAAGTGCATGGAGAAGGGAAAAAGGGGGAAGTGCATGGAAGGAGGAGAAGTGGAAAGTGCAGAACAGACGAGAGAAAAGAATAAAGAATACGTTAAATAAATAAATACATGCAATGAAAAGGTGGTAGTGCAGCCAACAAGTGGCAAGTGCAAGATTAGTCAGATAGGGTATATCTGATAAGTGCTGAAGAAGAGTGGGGGACTGTATGGGTACAGATACAGAACCCAGTGCAATGGGAGACCTGGAGGCAGTGCAGGAGGGAGGCAGGGTGAGCAGGTACCTGGGCCCGAAGGACAGAGGGTGTCCAGATTCACAGTGCCAAGAGAGAAATCAGGTCAGCAGGGGAGAAGAGGGGCAAAGGTAACGTACTCTCAAATATAAACTGCTTCAATTAATATAAAAACTTAAGACATTCATTAATGACATTATAAAACAATGTTCCTACAAGTCTGGATGTTTTGATTTGATTTTTTGAAGAGCTAAAACGTTTCAGCTAAAGCATTGTGGATTATCAAGTATTTGAACACATTTTATGAAGGGAAAAACGCATCAAGCTACATGATGGATGTATTTTTTACAGAAGTATACTAAACATTATGTCATCATGAGATGTGTTTGCAGGCCAGCGCCGATTCCTTTAAACATCTTTCAAAATCTGGCGACTCAATAACTCCTAACACATCTCCAAGATACATTATGGACACCTCTAAGATAAACCCAGTAATGAGTGTACCACTTTAAAGAGGGCCAAAAGTGACTCGCCAACCAATGAAGAGGCTATAGACCCTGCCATGGTCGCCATATTAACAGAAATCAGAACCTTAAAGCCATTTATGGAAGGAACAAATAATAAACTGCAACGGTTAGACAAAAAATGGATATTGACACAAGAATGTCTGAAGTGGAGAGCAGGGTTAATGACAGGGAGGACATCACAAACAGAGATGGCATCCTAGAAAATACGGTCAAAGCTCTCCAGAAACACTCTGAAATTTTTTAAAATAGTAATAGGAGGGAGAAAGAACCTACATATTGTCGGCCTTCCTGAAGGTGAACTGGACCTTCCAGCCCTTTAAGATGAGATAGCAATACCCTTGAGATAGATGTGGATGCAGAATGTTATTCAAACAACAATAATCAAAACAACTCAGGTAGTTGGCAAAAGGATAACTGTTTTAATATCAATTATCTTAAACAGGGAGTACAACGGACATCAGCAGACGTCTCAAAGCATTTCATTAAAAAAAAATCACTTTTATAGTAAATATTCGTCATTAATGACGTTAACCTGCGTATCACTAACATCATCCTACATGGCAAAACTTAAATGGGTGAATGTGATAGGGTCTAAACGGATCATCTAGGTATACGATCCATACTCGTTTGGGCAGTGAAATAAAGTGATAGGCTTCTTAACATCAGGTGGGGTAACTAAGCCCGTCCCTGAAATATGTCAATATGAACGTCACTAAATATACAACGTCTAATTGGCTACACAACTATAGGACTCTTGATCATGCAGTAGCCTATCATTGGTTAGTTTCTAACCATACTACATTCGGCTTCCATACTATACTTGTCCTATAGGGGTCTTCTATCCAGCACGTACCCCATGTACCACAACCGGGAATCACCAGTAAGTAATGTCATCCAGAATATATGGGGCACAGCCTCTGCAACACCTGAGATCTATTTCTCTCTATTGAAATAACTAGCAGACCGTACTAATTTTTGTCTTTTTGTATGGAAAAGCCTTTAGCATTCTGCATTATCACGTGGATCTTGTTTGTAATTGTTAAGCAGAATCCTGTGCAGTGCCCTTAGGGACCACTACACACAATTAAGACTACAGGTGGCAATAAAAGTTTTACCTTTGGTACAAGCCTGTACTACTATGTTAAAGTGGTAGCAGCAGCTGAGCAGCCAGGCTTATCTCAAGAGTATATGAGCAGTAGCAGAGATTACACAAAGGGACCTCAATTACTGTGACTTAAGCAAACACTGACTCAAGGTTTCAGGTAAAAAATATAAGTACATGTATTTTTAAACCATTTGTTAAAAACACGACACTCATATTAATTCAAAACCACACGTAAAATATACAACTAACCAATTCACTTTGTACGGTATAACTTCAAGGTAAGTACCCTTGTGAGTCTAGAAATTACCCTCCCATAGCATAGGCAATGTATTTTGTTGGCCGAAAACCAACCACATCATGTGCTCAGCATCAGTAGTACAGACTCATGAGCATGACCAAAGTGCATCCATTTTGATGGAATAGAATTCGCCATTTTGTCTAATTTTCGCTTCTTGCTTTCTGTTCAAACTGCTTTGCTGTAAGCTTATTCTATTCCGCTTTTTCATTGTTGCTCATTCATAGAGCAAGGCCACAAGATACATGTTGAAACACAACGCAGGCAATCCAGACAGCAATGCCAAGTCTCCTTCCTCACAAGTCCTTGGAAGTAAGCAACAAGGCATTTAATCACTACGCAGGTGCCAGCTAGTCTCACTAATGCGGTAGAAATGGTAGGAACGAACAATTAATGGCTTGAATTATGCTCTCTTTTACAGCCCCCCCTTCACTGAGCCCTATAGAGCGAGTTGAACCCTAGCACACAAATAGAAACTAGAAGATAGCAAGGCCTGGAATGTGTCTCTCCGCTGCACGCAGCTTGCTTGAAAGAACAAGAGCAGTGTGTTCCCTAAAACAAAGACTCATGTCTGCAAGTCTGCAGATTGCAAACTGTTGCTAAATGAATGTCTGAAGGTGTCATATTTGTCACAAATGTCAATCATCAAATCCATTTCAAAGGAAATATATTATGGGTGGTATTGAACATGTCATTACTGATAGTGAGATGTTCGTTTTGTATATATGTAACTGTTGTATAATACTCGCTCTCTTGTGTCCCTCGGGATCTGGAGACGCACGTTGCGGGACGTGAAACCCATTGGTCAACTGAGACTATTTGCTTTGCAATAAACCCTAACTTTTGGGAAGTGAACCTCGTGTCTGGCGTATCAGTTTGTGTGTGGTGATTGTGCCTTGTTTCCATACGCGAGGGTCCCCTAGAGGCCCCATCACCCTGTGTTTTAGCGGACCGGTGTTGTGAAACAAAAGAGATTACCGGGAATAAACTTGCGATCACTTTTTGACAGTAATGACAGTTCGGTCTTACTAAAGAAATGCGTATCCGCGGCAACAAATGTTATCGGGGCAAAAACACACTTAGCACCTGCGATACCCAGAGAGTTGGGGGCAAACATCATAGGCAATATTTTTGTCAAGGCAGACAGAATCAGAGAACACTTTTAGACAGAAATTCAAGAGTCAATAGGCCGGAGCCAGTGTCAAGTGGAATCGGGTTCCTGTTGTTGAGGATCACACAGTCGGATAGTTCACGATTCAACATAGCCAGGAGTACTTAGATATTGTCAACAGAGGAAGCAAAAGTTATAAGAAGGAGGGAAGACAAGGGCAAGCCTTGGAGGCGAAGAAAAGGGATTCACCCAAATTCCTCGAGCAGAACACAGTACCTTATTCAATGAAGAAGCTGGTGCCACAGCAGTTGTTCCTGATAGTTTCCTGCAGACCCAAGGTTCCTGGAGCTTCGGTACGGAGGACGTCTCGAGGGGTCTGCACCACACAGGGCTGAAGCCGGCAGCAGCAACGGTGAATAAAAGGTGCGCTCCTTAAAAACAGGAGAGGCTTTCCAGATGGCTATCCGGACCACTACAGCAGTGTGCAGCGATTTCGACCAAGAAGAGGATCCTCTGGCTGTAGAAGATGAGCTGGTTATCCCCACCAGGCTCAAGGGAAGAAGACTCCGCACTGGATCTTCTCTGGTCGTCGAAGGGTAGATAGCTTAGGACTGCAGCAGGGCTTCACCGGGACGTGATAGTTGCAGCAGCCGACTTCTTCTCCGCTTTTCTTCGGTTCCTTGTAGTTCCAGTGGTGACTCTGACTTCTAGCCCAAGAGACCTGCCTTTTATGCAAAAATCCCCCATTCACACAGCCTGGCTGTCAATCACGCAGCAGGGGGGGTTGTCCGGCTCGGACAACCACCTCAGCCAATCATGGCAAAGTGCGACTTGGGTTTCCTAGGATACCCTGTGCAGGGGGTGACTACACCCCTCCCTCACATTCAGTCCACCTAGACACCCAGGCGCCTAGTGGAGCGCTTCTTGGCAGAAGCCTGCCAAAAGACAGTGAACAAAGAAGGCAAACCTGGTTTGCCGCGCAAAGTAAAACACAAGAAGGACTTTAACAAAAAGAAATGGCGAATAAACCTGACCGGAGCCAAAAGAAAAAGTATTTGGTCAAGTTGGTTTAAGTTCGAGGCTAATATAATAGCCTAAAACAATACCACGTTTATATAGTATAATCGCAGTAGAAAAGTTAGGGTAGGTACCACTGCCACCAGCCAAGTCTAAATGTTAGAAGAGCGAAACAATGCTCTAGAAGGTACAGATAAAAAGAGCTAAGGATTAACCCTTTCCAGTATTCCATGTAAGATGGGGTGTACTGGATCTGTGGTAAAATAACTAAGTAAAGTTAATGGCAATTTTACCCTTTTCTGGGGGACAGTAGACAGCCTCAGAAATGGAGTCGGTGGGAAGTCTAAAAGACAACCCTGTGTCACTGCACTGAAGGTGCTGTGTAACACAAAAGGAGGGGGCTACTGAAGTGGTGTACTCCAGAGTCCACAATCACAAAAACAGATGAAATACACACAGCAAAATACAGGTAAGAGTGGGAAAAAGACGTACACTCTTACCAAGTGGAAAAATAAACTCCAGAAATACAGCAAAGCTGCTGGGGGGCTCACTAGGTAAGGGAAATTAGCCATACAATGAGAATTCTCCCTAATAGTAATGATAGAATTGTATTCGGCATTATGGCTTAGAAACCAGACACATACTAACAAGGTGACCCTTACTGCCCCCGCTGACTACAGTGCTTGACCTTTGCATAGATCTCAGGTTTCTATAACTGGACATGGGCGTTGCGCAACATTATTTGTCTCAATGTGTGTCTAAACCTGCAAAATTCATGGGGGCTCTGTTTGAATGACATAACTATGATTGTCTTCATGTTTTGTAAATTGGGCAGATCCTACCATAGCTATTCTTACTGCCTCTGCGCACTACAATGGTTGGCCTATACAAAGACCTCAGGGATTCGCAATGCGGACATGTGCGCCCCGGAATACTATTTGTCCTAATATATGCATAAACCTGTGAAACCTTGCATCATTACGAGGGCCATGATGTAATGATATTACGATGCCCGCTTTCATGTCCTAAAAAAATTTGGTATTTATGAACAAAATAACCCCTACTACCACCACCACATACAATAGTGGTTAATTTACACTGAGATCTCAGGTGCCTGTAACTGGACACATGCGCTGCCGTTCGGCTAGGTGAATTTTGCTAATAGCCTTCATATAGGTACCTTGCCCGCACTGAACAGCTCTGGCTGATATAAGACTTTAGCCGTGACCAAGGCAACGTTAACACACAGCCAGGCAATCGTGCACCTGCGCACTAAAGAGACACTTTACTCTCAAGCATGCACTGTACATCCACCATACGCAGACACATATACATAGTGCTCCAGATAAGATTTTGAGGTGGGAGTATTTTACCACGATTTCTCAAATTAGAGAGTAAATGCAATTTCAAGAGAGTAAAAATGTGTGTTCTGCTCTGCAAGAGAGTAAAGCATACCCAACATAGACCCAATGCATACATAAAATCAGACCCGTAGACCAAAAAAGTTGTAGATCAAAGTTGTCTGGCTTGCCTTTAACCATTTTATTACACTTGTGGAAATTATTCTGCCATAAAATAACTTGTAAGTTCATGCTACATATACAGCTTCATTTAAAAAAAATTCTGGAGCCTAGAAACTACTATAGATTGAGACTGATGTATTGCCTGCAGAGAGAGTGTGAGTAAGCAAGTGTTAGCAGTACAGAACTTGCTTACATTACTTCTCACCTAGGAATCCCAGGTGAGCAGTCTTGATTGCCCGATAGGTTTCTTCCTAGGCAGTCAAGAATCTGCATCTCTGGCATAACACGCATCACAGCCAACTCAGCCGTGAACGCTAATCACATTGGGGGGTGAAAGCAGTGGTGGAAGTGGAAAAAAGGAACTAGTGGTACTCTGGCTGCATCCAAAAAGGTGGAAGTGAGATGCCGGACATATGGGGGTTGCGGGGACCAGGATCACAAACCTTCGCTGAACAATGAAGCAGGGATTTTAATCCACTCTGCAAATTTGACCACATACCTTCCAAGCTTTTCTCAGTACAAATAGATTGGATTTCAAGGCCTACAGACAGTAATGCCATCTTATGGAGTTCACTTACAAAAAACATAAATTGCATAATAACGCAACATGACCAAATGTAAATTATTACAGCAAGACGTTAAGCCAAAAGAATATAATTGTGGCTTTAATTTTCACTCCCTGAATGGTAAACTATAAATCCCAAAAATCGAGTTAACCCCACTGTACTTTCAGTGAGTGTACTCCAGCTCACTGTTATTCATGATGTTGAAAACATTTGGTTAGTGACTTAAAGCAACTTTATTTTATTGCATGTCAAGCTAGTAGACATCATGGATATAAAGCAGCCATTTAATGATGTGTTTATAATGTAAACACATCATTACATGGGTGCTTTGTGTTGCTCACTATCACAGATGTGCAAGGTAACTGGTGCTTTGCGAGCTCTTCCAGTTAGAAATGTACTATCAAGCATATCAAAGGCTCTGGCACTGATTAAATAAATGTGTTTGGAACTTGAGCACTTAACGACCTGTAGAGCCACGTGTGTCTACCTGAGACCTGGGAAACTGGCAGTGCTGATGTCCGCCTGGGCTGATTCTTTACCTGGCTTGGGAGAAAGAAAAAGTACCCAAACACGTTTCTTGAGCCCTGTAGAAAGCAAATGAACTAGTGGTAGGGCGACGTACCAATTATTTATATTACACTTCCAGCATCGAGGCTTCCTTTCAAAATCAAGCAAGGGGGGGTGGGGTGGGCTGTTATATTAAATATAGTACTTCAGTGCCCTGGGATCTTGACGCTGTATCTCTTACTAAACCATTCTAAGTTCCAACATATCCCAGCACATTAACCAGGCTTCTCTAAACAACTGAGCACCCACTCCCAATATAAGAAAATCAATACTCTACACACAACTCATCAACTTTTATAAACTGGTCAGCCCACGCACCCTAACACTACTTACGGTACACAGGCACCCAGCACAGCAGCATCTGAATACAAATAGCTGAAGTACCATATCCAAATCACCTTCAGAGAGCCTGGGTGCTTTTCACACATGGCATAACGGCACACTCGGTTGCATTTTCCCTGTCCCTACTACCCAGTCTAGCAGGTGCAATAAGAGGACATCCCCAAATCCCCTCCACATCGCTGACGTATAAATTAAATATCAGCGGTGCCAATGAGCAGCCTTGTTTCACTCCTATATAGGTGGGTATATTCTCTGATAGTGTGCCCTCCTTGGATAGACGAACTCTAATTGAAGTGTTAGTGTGGAGAAGAGCTAAAAGCTGTACAAGTTTTAGAGGGATATTCATCTTCAGCATCTTACCCCAAAGTCTAGCTCTAATAACCCCATCAAAAGCGTTGGAGCGATCTCGAGATGCTAAGAAAACCTCCCCTATGTCAGATTGGTGGACATAATCTCTTAAATGAGCCAGTATAGTACCGTTCAAACTAGTGCCTAATTCGGCTCTGAAACCAACCTGAAATCTACTTAGGCAGGAGTTTACCCTCACTGCTTGATTAAGGTCTCTTAAGAGTAAGATCCCAAAGACCTTACTTGCCACATCTAGGAGGGCTATAGGTCTATAATTATGGTGATTAAGGATGTTGCCCTTTTTG
Organism: Ambystoma mexicanum; assembly: GCF_040938575.1. Classification (NCBI taxonomy): domain Eukaryota; kingdom Metazoa; phylum Chordata; class Amphibia; order Caudata; family Ambystomatidae; genus Ambystoma; species Ambystoma mexicanum. The sequence goes on from NC_090934.1 coordinate 961,462,517, forward strand.
AACACTGGAACTATAATACTTTAGGCCCATGATTTAGGTATAATATGGGTCTCGAAAATAGACTCAAAGATAGGTTTTAAAACCTTAGCCCACAATTCCGGTTCCGCCTTCATAGCAAAGGGGGGATGCCGTCCGGGCCCGGTGCCCTTGGCGGCTTAAGTTTATTAATCGCCCAAATAATGTCATCCCAATCCCGTAGGCAATCACCCTTAACTGGGGTTTCCAAGAATGAATCTGAGTCCCCAACAAAGACCGGAGGGAGGGAAAATATTTTGAGATAATAAGTGTACCAAACCTCCTCAGAAATGGGACAGTCTAATTTGTCTCTAGCCGGAGTTAACATCGAGTTTATTGACGCCCAAAAATTGACCTCCTTACCCTTACAGAGATTTTGAATCATGAGTTGATTTTTTAAATTGCGATCCATTTTCAATGATTTAATAAAGTTCTTATGTCTCATGATGATTCTCTTTTTATGAATCTGAAAAAGTTCTTTTGTAAGGGTAAGGCGGGTAAGTTAAGCCATTTCTCTTTGTTTGGTACGTTTGGAGTAATGTATCGCAAAATCTCAATGAACACTTTTTCTGTTAAGTGACGTGGGTCTCGATACCTTGGTGATTTTATAGGCACAGGCCAGGAGTATGTTATTATAAAAGTAACTTCCCATAGGCAAGGTGCTACCTTTATGTATCGAATGTAAGGCCTCGCTTAGATGTTCCAGGATAAGAGTGTTGAATTTTTTAACAGTATAATGGTTCCAAGTGATTGTTCTACCTTTGTTAGATAAACCCAAAGCCATGTATTAAGGTCTTACTTGTCTCACTTGCTTTGCATTTGTATGACATCATTATTTCTTTTTGTTTCTTTAATTTGTCCTGCTTTCTTCAGGACTATCACTCGGACAGCCATCATATTGTCTCATATGCGCATATGCTTGTCTCAATGGGAACCTTGCTTCCAGGATTCACCTTGGTATCTGTAGTTCAAAGGGCTTTGTACGTGTGTTCCATTCGGGTGTCCAGCAGATAGGCAATATGGGTGAAGTGATTGAGGTGGGGGTACTTAGCTCCTTCTCTACACTCCCCCCTCTGGGCGATTCATCAACCACTCTGCAATCGGTAGTCACAGCTAGATATTGTTGGTTAAAGAAATGTTTCTTTGGAATCCATATCTTTAGGACTCCATTCAGGCATCCAGTCGATTTCATATGCTCATCCTTGTTCCAAGTCATGAGCATGCACTGCCCACTTGGACTACAATAGATCCATTTTCCCACATACTCCTTATGGTTCTTTGGATAAAGAAACTCTGTTCCCTCAGGTGCATGGATACTGGCCTTCACAAAGTCTCTAATCTCTTCATCTGTTAGATCTCTGGCCTTCCATCCTGATTCAATATCGATCATGATCTTCATGCCTATGGCTTTCTTTGCGGTCTTCTTACATTGTGTGATTATTATCTTGATCACACAGAATCCTAGCAACACTAACACAATCAGGGCTCCAAGGAACTTGAACAAGTCTGCCACCCATTGTGGACGGCCAAGAAAAAAGTGCTCCAAACCAGCTGTCATCAGCAATCTCTTCTACTTCGTCTCTCATCTGGATGTGTAGCTTCGTTAGCATTTCTATGGCCTCAGTCAAAGTGCCATTCTCGTCGTCTTGAGTGTCAAACTGGATATTAAATTATGCCTCCTAGTGTAGACGATTGTATGTATATTGGCCTACGCCAAGTCGCATAAAACTGTACGCGAATAACTCTCTACGGCAAGGTCTTGACCTTAGAAATTGATGTAAGTCGCCATCTTGAATCAAACCGCCATTTTAGGTTCTCTTGCTGTTTAAGAGTCACCCTGAACATCAAAATGGTGGACGATGCTATTTCGAACAGAATCTGGTCGGCATGACCTCCGTACAGCTAATGTATAACTTGCCTGCAGGCCACTTGTTAGGGTCGTGAACTGAGACCTTGTCCTTCTGTTGACCTGCATGTAAATGGATTACCTGTATCAACGTAACTGATCTATGCACATACAAATGAATAAATTAGAGTTGACCTGGCGGAGACCCTAGACCTGTTACACATTCATGGAATGGTTAACCCATGAAGGGGTTGGACAACAGGCTGGAGAAATATATAAAAGCCTGAATGTCCCAATGTACAGTCTCTCACTGAATACATCGAACCCCGTTGAAGTTTGTTGTGTTACACTGAGGGCCGATAGCTATCTGACCTGTCATTTGACTTTGTTATTGCTTGACCTTAAAATAAAGTACTTTGTATGTTCCTTTGTAACTGGTGTTTGGTGTGTTTCCTTTGGGTTCCCCGGCCTCATATTATTTTCCTCTTTTCACAGTTGGCGCCCGAATAGGGACCCTCAAGATTGATGCCGGAACATTGAAGGTTGACGCATACTATCGGACCGGGATCGGACGGTGTGATACTACGGGCCCGACTGAACGAGACGCGACACCTCTACAGCGCTGCACGATCCGATCCCTGGACGATAGCCATGCAGTCTGAGACGGCATCTTGACGAGGGTCCACTTTTGAGGCGGGCAGATTTGCCGAAATCACCAAACACAAGGTAAAATTTGTTAGGTAAGTTCTTTGATAAACCGTACGGTCCTCCTTAGGTTTGGTCAGGTGAGTCGTGACCCGAATCTTAATTTAACCCTGACAATTTGAATTTGGCACATTGTATCTGCAGACACAATTATTGACCAGGTAACACCAAGTTTTTGAGAAATGCCTGGGAAATTGTCTAGCTGCTTTAGGGCATTTTTCCGCAGCGATCGACAAACTTTGGAATTTAGCCGCCCGGCACCACAGGAGGGGTCGCCGGCGTTTACTATGTATTGTAAACATGGCATTGGAAGTGTAGTATTTAATGATATTTGGCACAGACAAACCAGACATGCCTCCGAACTTCAGTGGCCAATCAATGGTAGTTTTGAGATCCCTCGTATTGAATACTTAAGAGTCGGTCTTGTTAAAGAACAGGCCAGACCCGCAGCATTTGATGTTCTGCAGAATTGGAAAAAAGAAGCGTTGCAGCAGCTTAAGACTAGGGAAAAACATGCACGCCGTCATAAAACGAACGCTGAAAAGGCGTTGTTGTATGATCAGGACAAACGGTCTGAGTCAGTTATGAATATGGATAGGGCTTTCTCACTCGGTATTCAGAAAATCTATCCTTCTAAAGACCTTCATGTTTCTGACGAGTTTCTCGACAAATTGTTAAATGAGTGAAGGCCTGGTGCCTCTGCACCACCTCCGTATGATCTTCTTCCTGTTACTTTACCTCTTCCTGCTGTTATTCCTGCTCTCCCTGCTCAACCTGTTGTTCCTATTGTTCCGGCTGTCGTTCCTCCGCCTGCTCTACTACCTCTTCCCATTGCACCAGTAATAACACCTCCATTGAATCTGCCTGCACCTCCACTTTCGAGTGCTTCTGTACCGACTATAGTTGATCGGGGTGCGGGGTCGAAGGTTGTTACTCGTAATACTGTCCCTGCAGATAAAAAGCGGGATTTGCTTGCAAGGGCTAAGCATTGTATGGAGAGAGATGACCGAGCTAATGTTTTTGCCACACTGTCTAATATGGATAATTTTCCTGAGAAAAATGTTTTTATTGAAGGTTTAGGGATTCATTTGTGTGTAATGTGGGGTAAATTAAATAATGTGGATCTCCCACAAGGGCTGAGGGATCTGAATACTTTAGCACTATCCAGAGATAGTGTGGAGAAAGGAACAAGTTACTTACCTGTAACTGTTGTTCTCCAGCATGGGTCTGGCATGGATTCACATGCTCATGAATATTCCCCGTCGTCAGGCTGGGAATCCTCGGTAAAGAAAAAACCAGTATCAGTTTCGTTTCTGATCTGTCTTTCGTAGTAATAACCAATCACTGGTCTCTGCGTCATACTGACCACAGCCAATGACTGCCCTCTACCTAAGCACCGCCTCTGGCAGCCATCTTCAGATTTGGAAGCACGTGAAGTGGCAGTATGACCAAGTGAAGAGCCGCAGAGGGGTAGGCGGGAGGGTTCGCATGTGAATCCATGCCAGACCCATGCTGGAGAACAACAGTTACAGGTAAGTAACTTGTTCCTTCTCCAGCATGGGGTCTGGCATGGATTCACATGCTCATGAATAAAGAATACATAGCAGTACACACATGCACAACCACGGGAGGTGGCAAAGGCTCAACATTAAGCATCACATAAACTCAACATTAAGCATCTTACCTCCTCACCAGGCTCACCTCAGGCGAACAGGTTGCGCAGCACTGCTTGGCCGACCCTGGACTCCTCCCTGGAATCCCGGTCGACGCAGTAGAATTTCGTGAAGGTGTGCGTCGACCTCCACGTAGCAGCCCTGCATATGTCCAGCAGGGGCACACCAGATAGGAACGCCGTGGTAGCTGCGATCGCTCTGGTGGAATGGGCTCTCGGACGGCCAGGCAGCGGTCGGTTTGCCAACCGATGACAGTACATGATACAGCCGGAGAGCCATCTGGAAATGGAAGCCTTCGAGAGAGCCTTCCCCTGATTGACAGGTCCAAAGTTCACAAAGAGTTGTGACGTCTTCCGAAAACACTTCGTGCGGTCTACGTAGAACTTCAGCGCTCTAGCCACATCCAGCGAGTGCAAAGTCCTCTCAGCCGGCGACGAAGGCGACGGGAAGAACACAGGCAACACCAAGGGTTCGTTGAGATGGAAGTCCGACGGCACCTTGGGCATGAAGGAGGGGTGCGTCCTGAGCACTACCCTCGTGTCGTGGAAAGTCAAGTACGGGGCCTTGCAGGAAAGGGCCTGGATCTCTCCCACTCGTCGTGCGGAGGTGATGGCCACAAGAAAAGCTGTTTTCCACGATAGAAACTTCAACGGGGCCGAGTGCAGAGGCTCGAACGGAGGTCCCATGAGCTTGGTCAGCACCACGTTGAGCTCCCACGCCGGGGCCGGAGCCTTCACCGGCGGGAACGATCTGAACAGTCCCTTCATGAACTCTTTCACCAGACGATGAGACCACAAGGACGTCCGCCCCGTGGTTCTGGTGTATCGGGAGATCGCAGCAAGATGAATCTTGATGGACGCGTGTGCCAGACCAGCTTTGGCCAGCGTCAGCAGGTACGGCAGTACTTGGGGAGCCGTAATCCGTAGAGGGTTAATCTTCTGTGCGTGGCACCAGACAGAGAACCTCTTCCATTTGTGTCCGTAGCATTTAAGAGTCGAGGACGCCCTGGCCTTTGCAAGAACCTCTCTGCAATCGGCCGGTATGTCGTATCCTCCAAACTCTAGCGCTGCAGGAGCCAGGCCTGCAAGTTCAGCGACTTCGGGTCGTGGTGGAGGATGGCGCCTCCTTCCCTGGAGAGTAGATCCGCGTCCGCCGGCAGCTTGATCGGCGGGGACGCTGACAAGTCCAGAAGGTCCGGGAACCATATCTGCCTCGGCCACGCAGGTGCGACGAGGATCATCCTGCACCGTGACCTCTTGAGCTGGTTGACGAGCCGGATTAGCAGAGGCAAGGGAGGGAACGCGTAGAGGAACAGGCCCTCCCAGGGGAACGAGAAAGCATCGCCCATGCTCCTCGTCTGGGGAAACCTGCTGGCGAACCTCCGGCACTTGGTGTTCGTTGCCGTCGCGAACAGGTCGATCTGGGGTGTGCCCCACCGTCGGAAGAGGCGATCCACCAGATCCTGCCGTAGTTCCCACTCGTGGCACGAGCGCAGCTCCCTGCTGAGTGAGTCGGCAATGGTGTTTTTTATCCCTGCCAGATGAAACGGTACCAGAAAAATCCCTTGGGCGACGGCCCAATGCCACAGGTCCTGCGCCTCCTTGGACAGCGCTGGGGACCTGGTTCCGCCCTGTTTCCTGATGTAAAACATGGTGGTGGTGTTGTCGGTGAAGATCCTCACCACCTTGCCCTTGAGGGACGGAAGGAAGGACCTGAGGGCCCAAAACACTGCACGGAGCTCCAGGACGTTGATATGCAGGGACTTCTCCGTCGGGAGCCAGAGTCCCCTTGCGTGCAGATTTTCGGTGTGCGCTCCCCACCCTTCCAGGGAGGCATCCGTGGTCACAGTCTCCTGGTGGGCTGGGGTCTGGAAGTCCATGCCCGCCGTCAGATGCGCGCGGGTGCCCCACCACCGTATCGCTCGTCGGAAACTCTCGTCGAGCTTGATCCTTTCCTCGAAGCTGCCCGTCGTCTGGATCCAGCGCGCATCCAGGAATTCTTGCAACGGGCGCATCCGGAGCCTGCACATGGGAATGAGGTAGATGCAGGAAGACATCATCCCGAGGAGGGACTTGATGGACCTCACCTTGGCCGCGTCAGCCACCAACATCCGTTGCACCTTGCCCAAGATGGTCCTGGTCCTCTCCTCCGACGGGGAGGCCAGAAGGGACACTGTGTCGAGCCTCGCTCCCAGAAACAGTGCGACTTGCGCGGGCACCAGGTGGGATTTGGCGTAGTTCACGGAGAATCCCAGGTCCGTGAGGAGTTGGACGGTCCTTGCCGTGTGGACCACGGCGAGCTCCCTCGTCTTGGCGCGGATGAGCCAGTCGTCCAGGTAGGGGTAGACGTGAATCCCCTCGCGGCGCAGCTGCGCCGCCACCGGTGCGAGGCACTTGGTGAATACCCTGGGTGCCGACCGTAGTCCGAAGGGGAGGGCTTTGAACTGGTAATGACGCCCTTGGACCACGAATCTGAGGAATTTTCGGTGCCCCTTTAGGATGGGAATGTGGAAGTAGGCATCCTCCAAATCCAACGACGATAGGAAGTCTCCTTCCTCCAGCTGACCCAGGACGTGCTGGAGGGTGACCATCCGGAACTTCTGCGCCTTGATGAACTTGTTCAGACGTCGCAGGTCTAGGATGGGGCGCCATCCTCCCGTCTTCTTCTTCACGAGGAAGTATCGCGAGTAGACTCCGGAGCCCCGAAGCCTCTTTGGGACGAGTTCGATGGCGCCCTTTCTGAGCATCGCCTTTACCTCCAGGAGAAGTTGAGGGACGTGAAGTTCTTTCCTGGCCACGGGGGGGACGCGCGGGCACCTTCTTTGAAACTCGAGCGCGTGGCCCCGGGCCAGGGCGTCCAGCACCCAACGGTCGGTGGAGATGGACTCCCACACGCTGACGAAGCCCGCCAGCCGGCCTCCCACCGGGGTGCTTCGGTGGGGGCCCGACCCCACGGCCGGTTCAATCCTGCTTGGACGCGGCCTTGCCGCCTTGACCTCCTTGGCGACGACGGCGGGGTCCGCTAGACTTGCCTCGTCCTCTGTAGGCCTCTTGCGACGACGAGCGGGCCGCTTGACGGTAGGAAGCGAAACCGCCGCCGGAACCTTTGGAGGCGCCCTTGCCTCCGCCGCTCCGAAAGGGCGTTCGTCGTTGCTGCAGGACTCCAAGGGCCCTGCCGTCTCAGTATCCGCCTTGATGGCCTGAAGGGAATCGTCCACTGTCTTCCCAAACAGGTTGTTCCCGTCGAAGGGCATGTCCAGGACTCTGGTCTGGACGTCCTGCCGAAAGTCTGTAGCTTTGAGCCATCCACGACGTCGAAGGCAAACGCCGTTGCCCAGCTGGCGGAACCCAGTGTCGGCGATGTCCGTCGCCACGGTGATGGCGTGGTCCGACGCCACCTCACCTTCCTGCAGGATCTCAAGGGCCTCCGCCCTCTTGTCGTCCGGCAGAAAATCCAGCAGGGGAGCTATCTTGTACCAGAGCTCCCTGTCGTAGCGGGCCACGATAGCCAAGGCGTTGGCCGCTTTAATCGTCGTCGCTGCCGACGAGATGACTCTACGTCCCATAGCATCCAATTTCTTTCCCTCGCCGTCCGGCGGGGAAGTTGATGTGGAGGCCGCACCCCCCCCGCTTTCTTCCTGGCTGCCGCGGAGACGACGGAGTCCGGGGTAGGCTGCGCCCGGAGGCATAGGGGGGCCGTGTCCGGGACCCGGTACTTTTTCTCGTACCGGTCTCTTCTAGCTGGCGTCGTGGAAGGGTTCTTGAGGAGGGAAAGGCCCTCATCCCAAATGTCGTCCAACAGAGGCACTGCGAGGACCGTCTTCCTCTTGGCCTCGCGCCGCTGATAAAGGAAGCCTTCCTTTTTCTTCTCCTCAGGGCAGAGTTGGAAAAGCTCGGAAGCCCTGGAGATCATGGAGTGGAAAGATCCGATCTCGTCGGGCGGAGAAGCCCTGGTGGGAGGCGACGACGGAAAATCCTCGTCGTATGCCTCGTCGTCCGTACCCGTTGCTGCCGTGTCAGTCCCCGTATCATCCCCTCGGGTGGACGGGGAGGAGGGCTGGACGGGGCGCGACGGTTGAAAAGGAGGTGGTGGATGGATCCTTCTTTTCTTGGTGGGGGGAACACCAGAAGGTCCCGGTTCTGGATCCCCCGACGGGAGAGGTTCCTCCGTCGGTAACGGTAGCCTCGTCCTTATCTCGGAGCATAAGGACTGTATGGCCAACAAAATGGCCGCCGAGTTGTCTTGCGGCGCTGGCAGAGGGGAATCCGACGGGCGAGCAGGGGCCCCGTCGGTATCCTCGACGATGTCGTCGTCGTCACCTGCGTCGGGGTCCATTCCGACGGGCTGGCCTTCTTCCACGCCTAGGCCGTGGCTTAAGACCTCGATCAGCTCCTCTTCTGAGGTTGAGGCCGAATCTACGACGACGCCCTGCCCCCCCTTCTTCTTCCCCACGGAGGGTTTCACGGGGGTCCTATCGATGGGCACAAAGGAAGACTCCCTCCGCGGAGGCAGGGAGATTCTGGGCCCTGAGGTCGCCACCACTGGTGTAGCCACCACAGGCTGAGCCAGGGCCGCCGCGACCGTTTCGATAGAGGGCTTGGTCGGATGGATCAAGGCCTTCACCACCTTAGGTGCGCTCACCGCCTTATCCTTGAGGGAGGGGGCACTGCCACGCTCCTCCTCTGCCTTAGAGCTCGACCGGGGCCTCTCCAGGAGCTTCGCCGGGTGCTCGGCCTTCCTCTTACCCGACCCAGAGCGTTGGCTCATGGTTGATGGTGCCGGGGAGGGTGCGCCCTGCCTGGCGCCCGTAGAGCCCGACCGTTCGGCGCTCCCGGTGCCAGCGGACTCGCGGTGCTTGGCCTTATGTTGGGCCCCCGTCGCCGGGGCGCCCTCAAAGGTCTTAGAAGACCGCTCGGATTTCTTCTTCTTCTCGCCAGACGGGCTCTTACCCTCCAGCCAGTTGGCGAGACGTTGATGGCGGTCCTTCATGGTCCGTTCCGACATGTTGCCGCAAAACGCACAGTCCTTCTCCACGTGCGTCTTGTCCTCATGAAGGCAGTAAAGGCAGAAAGAGTGTTCGTCCTCCTTGAAGACGTTCTGCAGCTGGCATCCAGGGCAGACCCTGAACAGCTTTCCGGGCGTCGAGCTTCCCTTCTCCTGGGCCATCTCCGAGACCGGGCCTGAGAAGCTTCTGGAGTCCTCCGAAGCGTAGCTCGACGAAATCTTCACCCTTGAGGGGCACAGATGAATCCGACACGGGTCCCCGTTGATCGGATGTAGGATCGGTGGAGCTTGAGGCTCTTTTGACCGAAAGAATCGAAGTTTTTTGTGAAAAAGCGCGAAAAATAGCACTAACGCTCGAGAGCAATAGCACGAGGATCCCAACACATGAACGTGCGGTAAAAATCTGAAGATGGCTGCCAGAGGCGGTGCTTAGGTAGAGGGCAGTCATTGGCTGTGGTCAGTATGAGGCAGAGACCAGTGATTGGTTATTACTACGAAAGACAGATCAGAAACGAAACTGATACTGGTTTTTTCTTTACCGAGGATTCCCAGCCTGACGACGGGGAATATTCATGAGCATGTGAATCCATGCCAGACCCCATGCTGGAGAAGTACATGAGCATGTTGAGAGGTTGTTTGAGTATACGAAAGATTTGGAGAAGCTACGGAATGAGGACGATGAAGAAGAGAGTATGTATATACAGAAACGATTTCTTCCGTGTCGTAAATGGGCATCTGAGGAAGCACAAATTTGTACAAGAGATGCGATTAGATGGATTTCGGATTTATTGATAACTCCGGTTGAGGTATTAGACACATATAGTCAATATACGCTAGAAATGCAGAGGAAGGTGATTCAGGTAATGGTAGAGTACCTGCAGGATGAATGTGTGAGGAAGAAGGTTATTTGTCCCACAGAGTTACTAGGTATTTATAAGAGAGCTTTTTGGCTTGACACTTCTTCGACTGCCTTAGCACTCGACTTAGCTCTGTTGCTTAGTAAGCGTTCGGAGTTGCCTATATCTCAGTTGCCTATGAGAGAGGTGCCTCCGACATTTGTCCCAAAAGTTGAGATTGCCGCTAATACTGCAGCAGGTATAGCTGCTGTGGACATTCCTGCACATTATGTATCACAGTTTGTTCACGTTGCGTTTTCGCGACAAGAAGTGAACACTGTTAGGCAATCTATTCCCGACATTAGGAAAAATCCGACAGGATTCTATAAAGAGATAGAGTCCGTCTTGCAGTCCTCAGTGTTCACCCTAGGCGATATTGACTTGTTATTCCCTGTACTCCTGCACGTAGATTTGTGGAAACAGATTAGAACAATAGATGATGCATCTGGGTTGGGAGATACGTGGGCTAATATAACTAGGCTTGACGGGGAAAGGCCAGCTGGTGAGAGACCGCCTCAGGTGATACTCACATTGCCTGACAGAATCATTGTGAAATTAAAAACTATAATTCCCGAAAAAAGAATTATTTGGGACAAGCTTACGGCCTGTGTCCAAGGAAAATCTGAGGGTGCCACCGAGTTCGTTAATCGGTTTGAACAAGTATTCTCGGACTTCAGTGGACAGGATTTAGGCACAGAATCTGGGAAAAGGTTATTTGTGGACATCCAGTCACAGATTATGTCTTCCGAGAGCGCTTGGCAGGCGAAATCCCAATCAGAAGTACTGCACATGGCTCAGTACTATGAGAACCATGTCAATAATGAAAAAGATAGAGTAGAAAAGAGAAAAGGAGACTTAAAGACTAAAGTATTGTTACAACAAATTGTTAGAGGCCCCCGAGGGGGTAGTTCGCAGATTAGAGGTCAGTATGTTCCACAAGGGAATGTGCCCTTGGGTCCTATGAACATTAACCAGTGTGCCTATTGTCGCCAGGAGGGTCATTGGCGTGCACAATGCCCCGTCCTTCGACAGAGGTCGAATAACACACTTGGGAGTATGGGTAGACGACCCAGAGGTCGCCCCTGGGTGGGGGGCACTGGTAGAGGTCAGTTTTCACAGGATCCTCAGCAACCTTTTTCACAGGACAATCAGACTTCGAGTGTGGATACTAGAAACATATTCGATCACCCTTCTGCTGCTTACCTCTCTGATGATATTTTGTTTCGTTAGGATTGCCCGAAGCAGGGTTTGAAACCTACACCTATTCCCGTTAGTCAGAAAGGTCCCTACGTTGAAATGGTAGTGGGAAATAGGAAACATCAGTTCTTGATAGACACCGGAGCACAAAAGTGCTCCATTGATCATTCTCGGGTTCCAAACATTCCACCGTCAGGGCAAAACCAATGTTTCCGTAGGGTTTTCTGGCACACCAGTCATTTGTCCAGTTTCTTCGCCGGTATCTATTTCTTTGGGTCCCTTTACAGACCATTGTCCCTTTCTTTTGACTTCGAATTGTGGAGAGAATTGGTTGGGGTTGAATCTGTTGAAGGAATTAAATGCAGTAATTTACTGTTCACCTGATGGAGTGCGTTTAACGATTACACCACAACAGTTTTCTGTTTCACAATTCTTGACTAGACCTTTGCCACCAGAATTCAGTGATGTCTCGGAGTGTTTGTGGGCGGCTGACAACAATGATGTCGGTGTTCTACAGATTGAGCCTGTTAGAATAGTCTTGAAACATGGCATTAAGCTGCCACGTATTCCGCAGTATAAGATCTCAGTTGAAGGTGAGCGAGCTTTGAAGAGCATTGTTTCCGATTTTGTGCATCGTGGGGTGATTGAGGAGATTACGGGAAGTTTGTGCAATAGTCCGATCCTACCCGTGTACAAAAAAGGCGATAATGCTATTCCGTTTCGTTTTATAATTGATTTGCGTGCCATCAATAGAGTTGTCGCTCCACAATTTCCAATTGTGCCAGATGTGACGACGATATTAACTATGATTCCAGCTACGGCTACTTTCTTCAGTTTTGTGGACCTGAAGAATGCTTTCTTCAGTATTTCTATACACAAGGACAGTAGATATTTGTTCGCGTTCACCTTAGGGGGACGCTCGTTCACATTTACTCGTGCACCTCAAGGTTACACCGAGAGTCCTAGCATTTACAGTAGGGCCTTGAAAGAACAGCTTGATACTCTTGAATTGCCCCCTAATTCTACGCTGCTTCAGTACATTGACGACTTGCTTTTAGCAGCAGATTCTGAGAGCTCTTGTAAAGAGGGCACGGTATTGTTGCTCATCCATCTAGCTAAGCATGGTCACAAAGCTTCGCTTAAAAAGTTTCAATATTGTTGCCAGGAGGTCGTCTATTTAGGTTACCTCCTGTCAAAGGAGGGAAGAAGATTGACACCTGAAAGAATAAAACACATTCCTGGCATGTCTGTCCCAAATACACAGAAGGAAGTCAGAGCTGTAGGTTATGGATCCCAAACTTTTCACTAGTGATAAAACCGATGTTGGCTTTGACAAAGAAGGGCATTTCTTCGCCATTGCCATGGAAATCGGAACATCAACAATCATTTGAGCTTCTCAAGACTGCATTATGCTCTGCACCAGTTTTGGGTACACCAAACTATAGCAAGGCCTTTGTGTTGTTTGTGCATGAATGTGATGGATGTGCTTTGGCTGTATTAACGCAGGAACATGGAGGGAAGAATAGGTCGTGCGGCTACTACTCTTCCGCCCTTGATCCTGTCGCATGCGCTTTGCCAAGATGTTTGCGAGCTGTCGCTGCTGCTGCCGCATCTGTAAAACAGAGTGAGGGAATGGTCCTAGGCCATGATCTAACCCTGATGGTGCCTCACTCTGTAGATGTTCTATTGAACAAATCCCAAACGCAACACCTCACTTCCGCACGATTGACGAGATACAAGTTAATTTTATTTGCTCCCCACATACAAATTAGGAGGTGTTGTGTTCTTAATCCGGCTGAACTCCTACCTTTTCCGCAAAATACTGTTTGCAGTGATGATGAGTCACATGACTGCCTGCATACTACTGAACAAGAAACGAAGGGCAGAATTGATCTTAAGGACATGCCTTTGGATAATGCGCAAGGGGAGCTATTCTGTGATGGCTCCTGTTTCAAACTTACGGATGGTACATTCACAGCTGCTTATGCAGTCACTACATTGAGCACGGTTGTAGAGACCAAGCGAATTACACATAACTCTGCGCAGGCCGCAGAGATTATAGCATTAACCCGAGCTTGTGAGCTTTCCGAAGGGCTAACAGTGAATATATATACTGACAGTCAGTATGCCTTTGGGGTGGCTCACAACTTTGGGAGACTTTGGTCAGGCAGAGGGTTTCTAACTTCACGTGGGACCAAGATTCAACATGGCCCCCTGATAGTACAATTGCTCTTGGCGCTCGCGCTCCCTAGTCAGTTAGCGATCATGAAATGTGCAGCGCATCGCAAGATCACAGACGATGTAGGAAAAGGGAATGCTTTCGCTGATCAGATAGCCAGACAAACTGCCACAGATCTTCGCACAGAAATATATGCTCTAAGAAGAAACTAGGGATGTCTATGTAATGGACGAGGATATTGGGTCTGTGCGGGATATCCAAGCTGATGCCACAATGGAAGAATCTAAGAAATGGGCTGAAGGCTTGGGGAAATTAGATGATGACGGGTTGGTGGAGACACATAACGGTATCCTAAAGAAAAAACACGCTAAGACATGTGCCGGTACCAAACTAAAATGGCTGGACGCCTTACCGATCGTGTTATTAGCCATGCGCACTACCCCTTAAACTAAGACTGGGCTCTCTCCATTTGAGGTGGTGATGGGGAGACCTGCCAATATTTGGGGTCTTCCGAAACCTAAAGCACTGAGAAATGTTGAGAATGTATTGCTTTCAGACTACTGTAAGCAGTTGACTAAAAATCTGTATTTCATTTATCATCAGGTACGATCAGCTTTACCTGTACGATTCGAAGGCCCAGGACGCAACATTCGGCCTGGAAGCTGGGTCCTGGTGAGAGCATACGAACGGTCCTCTTGCCTCGCGCCTCGCTGGCGGGGACCATTTCAGGTTTTGTTGGTCACCCAAACGGCAGTGCGGGTGGCTGGAAAGAAGAACTGGATACATGCAACGCATGTCAAGAAACTTCCTCATCCGACGCCGCACGTTACAGAAGAAACAGAACCCCTCGCTAACGCTGCAATCGATAATCCTGGAGCAGCAAATAGCACTGTGAGTGAATCAGAGAATCTCTCTGAGCCTGTGGGGCTTGGGGAACCGTCCATTTTGTCTCCACACTCTTTGGAAAAGTCATTTCCGGAAACCATTGCTTCGAATTCTGCCAAACTTCCGTTGCCTCTGATATGTTGCTTCCCTCAGGGAGTGACATTACCTCATTTCCGGATCAAACAGTACCGGGAATCACCAGATATAATCTTTGATGGAGAAAATAGACCTACAGCATGGTTTGACTGTGCATTCGAAAGAAGGAAAGAATTGTCAAGGGCTTGCCTTTTTGCCCAAATTTGAGGAAGGGGGTTCTGACGGCTAGGGTTAGGGAAGGACTAAGAAGCTGCGCGACAGGGGGGTCGCCAGCAACGAACATTGGGGTTTCCATCGGAAGACTGCGATGCCTGCCACCGCTACAGCCCGTATTGGACTTGTAAATAAGGGGGTGACCAACTTGGACAATGAACAATGTGCCTGGGCCCCGAAAAATGCATTGCTGTGTTTTGATGTTAATAATTGGGATTTTTATAGTAACTGCTTTAGGATTCTGGTACGTCGAGGAGATTTATCCTCTACAGCCTCTTTTGCCAACTGAAATTGCACCTACTGTTTTTACTCCTTTTGTACACCTGCATACTCTGTCACCTAGGGACTCTCAGCATAGACGGAAGTATCACAATAATATTATGATGTTAATAATGATTTCAACACATGCCATTTTTAACAAAACCAATTGTTGGGTCTGTTCACATTTACCGCAACATGGGGATAAGGGGCTAGGTTGGTATATTCATCCCTTACCTTTGACGACTGCTTGTTATGCTTCTCTCAGAGCACTGTTCTTTGGCCGATGGAATGATAGCATCTCGGGGAACTTCGATGGAAATAATTTGAATGATTTTGAGAAACGTGTTCTGACTCTCCTGGGATGCTCGCTTTTCGCAAATAGGAGCAAACCCAACGTTGCTTCGATTAGGCCTTCTGATAGACTATTTCGTCCTTTCCAATCTTTAGTTTCCTTTAAAATGGCTCCGATAGGCAATAAGGATGCTTTGCCTCCTTCTTACTCTGTTAACCATAGCCCCGATTCAGTTTCTTTCTGCATACAGAGGAATGGTACCCGGTCAATGGGAGATTTTAAAGGCTGTGCCAACGTTGCAAATTAGACTGGGGAAGACAGACCTTTGTATGTGGACGAACCTGTCTATTTCGTTTGCGGTAATGTAGCATTTCCATGGTTGCCCGGGGATTGGCAGGGAACCTGTTATTTAGGGATCCTGTTACCTGGGGTATTCATAGCAAGTACTTTGGAAGTTTCAAAGGCTCGTCCACGACGAGACGAGAATGGTGATACCCCCGCACAATGATGGGAGATATAGCAAAATCAGTTGTGCCATTTTGGGGGCAGATAGCAAATTCCGAAGACATCAGGAGACTAGCGAGAGTACTGGAGAGAACCATCAACCGGACCACAGATATACTCTATAACATGACATTAGAACAGAAAGCGCTAAGATTAGTAGCACTCCAGAACTGGATGGAATTAGATGTCATTCTGGCTGAACGTGGTGGAGTATGTAAATTAGTGGGGTCCGCTTGCTGTGTTTTTGTACCAGACTCCTCCCCAACCATTTTTAAAGCAATTCAGAATCTGCACGTCCTTAGCTCAGAAGTGCATGTTCCCGAGGGGAACTGGAATCTTAGTGTTTGGTTTCGGAATTTCTTGCGATCTTGGGGTTGGACGGTACTCTCAGTCTTGTTGATCATTTTGGGAGTTCTGCTATTCCTTTGTTGTTGTATCCAATGTCTGCCTAGTATATGTTCGATGCTAGGGGTATGTTGTGCTCAGGAGATAGGTACGATAGGACACAAAGTATATGCCCCGGATAAAACTTCCAAGGAGTATGTGTTAAAAGAGATTTTAGTGAACGACCTGATGGCCATAGATATCTCTGACAGCAATTCAGGGTGTATGGACGATGACGTATGGAGTTACTTGCAAGGAGATCAGAAGTAGTCTTAGCACTTGGCATAGGCCAAAAGGAGGGTTTGTCAAACTGGATATTAAACTATGCCTCCTAGTGTAGACGATTGTATGTATATTGGCCTACGCCAAGTCGCATAAAACTGTACGCGAATAACTCTCTACGGCAAGGTCTTGACCTTAGAAATTGATGTAAGTCGCCATCTTGAATCAAACCGCCATTTTAGGTTCTCTTGCTGTTTAAGAGTCACCCTGAACATCAAAATGGTGGACGATGCCATTTCGAACAGAATCTGGTCGGCATGACCTCCGTACAGCTAATGTATAACTTGCCTGCAGGCCACTTGTTAGGGTCGTGAACTGAGGCCTTGTCCTTCTGTTGACCTGCATGTAAATGGATTACCTGTATCAACGGAACTGATCTATGCACATACAAATGAATAAATTAGAGTTGACCTGGCAGAGACCCTAGACCTGTTACACATTCATGGAATGGTTAACCCATGAAGGGGTTGGACAACAGGCTGGAGAAATATATAAAAGTCTGAATGTCCCAATGTACAGTCTCTCACTGAATACATCGAACCCTGTTGAAGTTCGTTGTGTTACACTGAGGGCCGATAGCTATCTGACCTGTCATTTGACTTTGTTATTGCTTGACCTTAAAATAAAGTACTTTGTATGTTCCTTTGTAACCAGTGTTTGGTGTGTTTCCTTTGGGTTCCCCGGCCTCATATTATTTTCCTCTTTTCACATGAGAAGGTATGAATGTGCAACATGATTCTCCGATTTTTGTACAAACACCTCCATCCATTGCTGTGATCATGTCCAAGATGTATCTGTTCTGAAGAGTTCTCAGGCGTATGGTTCTCATCTCTTCCCTGATAGCATTGAATCCCTTGATGGTTGTGTTGATTGTCTGCAGTAATTCCCATCTGGTTATCTGTAACCATTTAGTATTTGCTCCAACCTGAATTCTCGGCATGACAATTAACGTGAATACGGATGACGTCTGGCTAAATAATCTGTGTTCATATGGGATAGAGTCAAAGGCTTCTATCGATTTGGCAGAAAAGTAATTCTCTCTCTTCATTTGACAAACCAGTTCCAAACATCTCTTCTTCCTTAGATGAGCATCTGCTTTCTGGAAACTGTCAATATTCGGGTCACTTTTAGGAATCACCAATGCTGGAACATGAACATTCACCAGTGTGCATATTCCTGCCCAATCAGCAGGCAATCTCATATATGCTTTTGATCCACAAGCCCAATAATGATCCCTGACCACTGCTGTCCCAAGATTCATCTTTGGTGCATCAAAGATCAGACTGCAGTTCTCATTCTCTCCGACTTACCTTGAGCCATTATTTCTGAAGCACAACTTCGATTTTTCGTACTATCTGCAAGGGTCCTTCTCTGTCTTCGACCCAGGTCAATAGTTTAGCAACCTTTGGCTATAATGGTTTGCACTCCACCTGGGCATTCCAAACAGTTGAATCCGGGAGATCATATATCATTGAGGCTCTGCAGATAACCACTCCTCCTTCCCATCCATCTGGTGATAACACCGATCCCCAAATCTGCAACTGTCCTCTGTTTTTCCAGTGGTGGATGTTTTCTTCGGTCTTTCCTGGACTTTCAAGTCTTTTGTTTACTTCCCATCTGATTCTAGCTCCTTTCACTCCAGGTTTTTCATATCCGATGACGTGATTCTTGGTATGAGCTCTGTTTCTTGTCTTTGTATCCTGTACATAATCATCTTCATCTTAATCTGTCCATTCAGTTGCCCATTTGAGATAGGCATCTCAACCCATGAACTGGCCTCTTGTACGGCAAAGTGCTATGTGTGATAGACAATGTGCTGTCTGGATGTCTATTTCAATAGCTATGGAGATTTTAGACTTCCCCATGCTATAAGGCAGAAGTGCACATACAAAGCATTCCTCCTTAGAAGTTCTCCTTCCCCTTCTTTCATATCCAGATACCAAATGTTCCCTAAATGTGCTGTACTGTCCAGGTAATCATTTAGCTCATGATCATCCCCCCTAGCATTTCCCTTAGGTCTCCTCCTTTTCGCATGAGCTTCTATAATTATCTCATGAAGTATGTCAGCATAGGTTATTCTTACTGGACCAATCATAGAACCATTCATCAGTGAACTAGATGCATCTATATGTGCTACCTGAGTAGGAGAAAGTTCTAGGAGTTTCATCCTCTCAGAATGATCTTTAGGCATAAACATTTGTTGCAAAATCTCCATGTGTGACTTCCTCCTAGAAACTCGCCTTGGTTCACTTATCACAGGACCAGGTGCCTTCGTGTGTATCTCTGGGGTAGGAACAATCATATAGGGTCTCGGCTGCCTTGTAATTACCACGTCTGTATCCTTCTTTTCTTGCACAGGAGGATACACAGGAATTTTCACTTTACCTATGTCTTCATAATATGACGTTCCTACTGTGAGTGAGAGCAGCATTACTATGAACAAAATACAAGTGTAAACTGTGCATAAACATGACCACTTAAAGCAACAAACTTTAATACATTGTGGACGTCTGTCATGATCTTCCATGACAAAGTTGCTACTGATGCTGCCCATTTTAAGGAAAGAAAATGTATTTTTAATGGGACAACATCATGCACTTTTCTAAAATCTGAGGAATCGGCTCAAAAACTTCCTCAATCAGTTTGGCAGGCTGACTATACAATAATGTACTCAAAATCCCAATAAATGTCACGACTTGGCCTCCGACCGGATACCATGAAGATTTTCTTTCAGCATGAAACAAAAGTTCCTCATTTGGAAAATCTTTCTTGATTCTTTTCCTTGATATTTTCACTGCGTTCTCAAGGTTCTCTCGGAATATCCATTCACTTAATTGATGATGTCTTTCAATATTTCACTGAGTGCTGCAGCGTTTCTCGGATCTCTCAGGAACGTTCAACATCGGTTTGTCTTCCAACAAGATATGGGCATTCCTCTATTAGATAAAGAAACACTGTACTGGCTGGTCTGTGAGCATTATCCGGTGACAGGGTCATTTGTATTCTTCACTCTGTCAGGAAGTTGAAGGATCTGCTCGATTATAGTTATGAGCAACCTTCTCACAATGGGGCAATTTTTTGGATCTTGCAAGAACAAGTGAACATTCATAGTTCTCCCCACCAGTGCAGGGTAAGAGCGTAAGATGAACACAAAGATTGCAAAAATGATCCGGAAAGCGTTGTCGTTAGGCACCACCATAGGCACCCTAGGAAGGACTTTCAGCAAGGCAGGAATAGGGGACCCCTTCCCTCTTCCCGATGATGAAAAAGAAACTCTGATTTTGGCATATCCTTTTTCTCAATCAAGGCTAAAGTGTGCCTCAGTCCAATGTCAACAGGTTTCTGTGGCTCGAGATCCATTATTTTTCCTCTTTACTCTCTTAGTGACTGAAAAGAGTGTCCTGAAATAAGCCACAGTCCAATAAACTCTTTATTTTTACTTGGCAGAAGCTTCTGCGTCATTTTTCCTCGTCATAGACCTAGTCTGCACATGCTGTGGTTCTTCCCCAATGCTCTCATCGTGTGGGGGTGAGGGTGATATGGGCTCTCCAGTGTAGATCTTTACATCGCCAAGAAAAAATCCAAGCATGTCGGCACTGCACTTTGTCTGCAGACGGCGTGACATCTTCCACAATGAAAGGGCAGTTGAAACGTGGTTCGTGCCACTTCCAAGTAAAATTACAAATTAGAACCAGGAAACAGTTTAGGAAGACACAATTGATCAGCTCCTGTTGCTGTAGCATCTCCTTCTGTGTTCTGCATTGCCCTACACCCCTTTCGCTTGAGCTGAGCTGAAATGACAGAGATACTTATAATCACTTAACTCCTTTACTAACCATTCTGCTGTTGGCTGGCCATCACTTAGGGGTGTCTTCATCTGCCTCCCTGTCACTATCTCGTGAGGGGTAAGATGGTGGTCTGACCCTGGCTGCTTTCTCAATGCTTACAATGCCAGTGGTAGACAATGCAATCATCCTTTTTTCAGGGTCAATTTTAATTTGGCTATCCTCTCCTTAAGCAGACCGTTGAGTCTTTCACAGACACCATTTTCTTGCGGGTGATACGCCGATGAAAACTTGTGCTTTATACTAAGCAACAAGCTTATTTGTTTAAAGACTTCATTAACAAAATGAGGGCCATTATCTGATCTCAATACTTCACATATTCCCTATCTCGGAAAAACTTCTTGTACCAGAAATTTGGCGGCACAGGTGGCGCCTGGATGTTTATATGGTCCAGCTTCGATCCACCTTGAAAAGGGACATGCTACCACTATCATATATCTGTATCCATTACAGACTTGTCGACATAGTTGATGGGTAAATGCTGAAAGGGACCATTAGGTCTCAGAATCACTCCTCTAATTGTGCGCAAAGTGTGCCCAGCAGTAAACCGTAGACATAGGATACAATTTACTACACAAAATGCAATGGCCCTCATTACGAGCATGGTGGTCTGGGAAGTACGGTACCTGTAAGCATGCCAGTACCGTACTTCCCGGACCGCCATACTACGGGCTCTGCTCGTGGGAACCGTTTCACCCACCAGGTTTTTCCTGGCAGGTGTAACGGCACCCGCGAGCAGAGCACGTTGGATGCACAGGCACATGCAGAGTTGTGCGGTGCATCCGACGTCCCCATCCCCATTCAGCCGTATGGGGCAGAATTGGGATGAGGAGGCCCTCGATTCCGGCACCCGAAAATGGGCAAGTACTGTGTCCGCCTAACTCGGCATGACCCGGTTCTTGCCCATTCACAGGTGCTGGAAAAAATGCAACTCCGGCGGCAGCCATTCCGTTTTTAACGGCATGGCTACCACCAGAGTTGTAATGAGGGCCAATGTGTTCTACTATATTTGGAACAAACCAATCCTCCGCTATTGTTGTAGCTAAGGGTTTTTCTAGTTGTATGCGCAGGGTAGTGTAGCTGTTCCAACACCACCCTTAATAAGGCTACAGGCATCACCGGTTTACCAGTGCTATCTTGTTGGTACAATGCCTCAGAGGGGTTTAAAGAACACTGTCTCCGCGTCCACAAGTCTTTTTCGTCTTGGGGTGCTTCCTCTTGGAGTTCCCCCAATTGAGTTCTGGACAAATTATTTGGCACACACATCATCACCACCATACTTTCATTCATAACTGGTGTATCAAAAGTCATGATTACTACTGTATATGCAATGCGCTTGGCTTCCTCATCTGCTTTTTGATTCCCACGTGAAATAAAATCTGCCCTTTTAGTGTGAGCTGTGCATTTTACGACTGCAATGGTTACTGGGAGTTGTAGTGCTCTAATGAGTCTATCCAATAAGGCCGAGTGTTGCACTAGCGTGCCGTCTGCTCGGAGGTAGCCCCTCCTTTTCCAACGGGCCAATCCTGCATGCACTGTTGACGTCACAAAGGCGGACTCGCTGTAAACTGTTACTTCCTGGTCTGCATGATTCTCAAGCGCGACAATCAGCGCTACTAACTCAACAGCTTGTGCCAAAAAATGAGACGGTACTCGTGCACTTGACACTACTTCAAACTCTCCATTGGCCATGTGCTTTATAACAGTGGCACCTGTATACCTCTGTCCATCATTTTGATAGATTCTAGATGAACCGTCAATAAAGAGAATCTCCAAAGCTGCCAATGGGTTTTCCTTTACCCTTGGGAGTTCGTCATAGAACTCTTCATAGATCAAACTATCATGCGCATGCTCACCCTCTGCCAGTGGTTCAGCTACAAACATGGCCGGATTCACTATTCTTCATCAAACTATTTTGTTTGCTGGTTTCGATATGACCACCTCATAGGCAGAAGCTCTTTGAGATGTCAACGTACCTTTAGGTTTTTCCAGAATGGCAAACAATGCATGTTCAACAAATAATGTCATAGAACATCCCATCACTATGCTGGCAGCCTTCTCAATGGCGAAGGCGGCGGCTGCCAAAGATTTTTCGCACGGGAAGTGACCCCTCATATCTGGGTCTAGAATCCCACTGTTATATGCAAGGGGCTTATACCCCAATGTAGTGCTCTGCATGAGTACAGCTGTCATAACAGTGCCATTCGTGTGCAAAAACAGGAAGAATTCCTTTGCATAATTGGGAATCCCTAGAACTGGAGCTGTACAAATTGCTTTCTTCAATTTGTCAAACCCTTCTTCCATTGCCTCGTTCCAAACAATTCTTTCCTGATTTACCTGTGCTTTTTCAGAGCTTGCAACACAGGCCTTATGTATGAACTTTAATCAAAGACTCATGCTCTCACATAATTACATAATCCTAAAAACCTCATGCATGTGTTTTATCGTGACTGGCTTTACTGTCTTTAATACAGCCTCAGCCCTCTCCAGAGTAACCTTCTTTCCTTCATGTGAGATTTACTGTCCTATGAACAGCACTTCCTCCTGACAGTACTGTAACTTCTCCTTGTCCACTTTGTACCCTTTGTCTGCAAGAATAATCATCAACTGAACTGAATAGCGTCTGCACTTCTCCTCTGTGGTACTACAGACTAATATCGTGCCTCAACAGTTATGTTACATAAAATTGTCGCTGGATTAGGAACTAGAGGAAACTCAGCCTCTACAATCTGGTTAATCTGTTTTAATACTTGAATTAAATGCCACAAACCCACTTTCCCCTTCTTGTTCGGATAGATGAACAAGTTACTTACCAACTGTAACATTCTTTCGACTGGATGTTCCTTCCACATATTCCTTATCTTTGATATCTCCATATCCAGCTTGCTGGCTTAGGAAATAATTTTTCACTTGAGGGCGCTGCGGGTTGATGCCTGTCGAGTCGGTGTCCCTCGGAGGCCTCCGTCTCGACGTCGACGTCATCACAGGTATGAGTAGTCGTGTGCGGCGTCCGTTGCTCAGTTCCGTTTTGAAGTGTTAGACTTGTTCAGGATGAGATGGTTACTACCCTTGAGGGAGCGCAGACTGCAACTACAAGGGAAGGATGGGAGGGGCAATAAGGAATACGTGGGAGGAACATTCAGTCGAAAGAATGTTACAGTTGGTAAGTAACTTGTTCTTTGAATGGATTGTGTCTCCCAGGTATTCCTTATCTTTGATAGACTCCCAAAGCAGTAATGTGTACAGGAGGAGAGAGTAACATTTATATTTTTAAATGTGCACAGAGTGCAATACTGCTTTCCCGAATTTGGTTTCTTGGCTAGCGGAGGAATCCAAGCTGTAGAATCTTGTAAAGGTGTGTGCAGACGACCATGTGGCAGCTGCACAAATGTCTTTTACTGGAACTCCCCTCTGGAGAGCTGACGAAGCTGCGATACCCCGGGTTGAATGAGCCCTCAGATGTTGTGGAGGGTCTTTACCTGCTAATTTATAGAATTCTAGAATTGTCAGGATAATCCATCTTGAAATTGTATGCTTGGTGATGGCTAGGCCCAGTTTATGACCTGTGTATCCTACAAACAATTGGTCTGTTTGTCTAAGTTTTGCAAGTCTGCTAATATAGAAACGCAAAGCACGTTTTGGGTCAAGTCTGTGCAGCCTTTCATCCCTTTTCCCGGATGTGGAGGAGGGTAAAAGGAAGGCAGAGGTATTTTCTGGGTGATATGAAAGTCAGAAACCACCTTTGGAAGGAAATTAGGCTTCGCTTGCAGAACAACTTTATCTTTGTGAAAGATAGTGTGTGGGGGTTTGCAAGAAAAAGCTTGAAGCTCGCTCACTCTTCTGGCCGAAGTTATTGCTACCAAAAAGACAGTTTTGAGGGCAGGAAATCTCAATGGGCATGAATGGAATGGAGGGGTTCGAAGGGCGTACCCATTGGACATTTTAAGACTAGATTCAGGGGGGCGCTGTTGAGCGCCGAACAAGATGGCCGCCTGAGGTTAGAGCTCAGTGGCTGGCAGACAACGCAATCCTGTTTTGGCACTGTTACACTCGAAGGTTAGTCCCAGGCTGCAACGTCTACTGGCCTGGGGACTTCGCTGCCCGAATCCCGCCAAAAATCGGTGCCGGGGACCCCGGTTCTCGGGAACCGCTACGACCATCCCACACTAGCGGCGTTCCTGCGTGCCTAATCTCAGCGCCGGTGGGGAGACTGACTGCTTGGACGGGCGATCCCGCGTCACCTCGCCACTCTTGCGGGGACCCAGCAGAGGGAAGGTATACCCACGCAACTCCTGACAGAGGAATTGGATGCAGCCGGTACGTGCCCTGGGCCCACGCATCACCGGCGCGGGGTGAAGCGGCCGGTGCGGCTGTGCAACGCCGCTGCGTGGAGGCGGCTGCCCTTCATTGGACCTGATCAGCCCTCCCTTCTGCTCTTCTGCTCGCCGTGCCGCCCTGCATCGTAGAGGCACCCCCTTCACCAGCGGCACAGTCTCATCGATCTGGGTGGAGCAGCAGCGGACCAGCGAACCTTAGGCGCTGCGCTCCCCCGGTCGACACCCTAGTGGCCACAAGGTACGTGAGGGGGAAGGTCCGCATAACACCCCTGTCAAGAGGCGCGACACCTTCCCCTCACTGCAGACCCCCGCTGGCAGCACCTGTACTCAAAGCATAACGCCCACACGGCCTGCGCCGACCTGCATGGGCTTCACCAGTTGACATTTGACACGGAGAGCACTGAGGCAGGGTGGTCTGCCCCTGCAGATGTTCTGGCGCCTGGTCCCTTCTTCGACCCCACTCCACTGTCTCATGTGACCTGCACCCTTCTACTCCATCTGCGCGCGGCCTGGGCCGCATGAGCTCCTCGCATTGCACCTGGAAGGACCTTAGCCCCTGCCTCCATCACAGCGGCCTCCCACTGCCAGGTATACATGCTGCATACCTTAATTGGAGCCCCATGTGAACTGCATTGTTTGTTCCGGCGTCCATGCCCTACACTACAAGGCTGAGAGTCATTCACCCTCGTTCCCCTGGCATATGTGGTTGGGCATTCACGCCAGAATCGGGAGGCGTCTCAGTACCTACCCCTCCTGAGGCCTCCAACGGGTGCCTCCTCTACATGCAGACGGATGTGGGTCCTTTGCCGCATTGCGTCCACCACAGACTGAAATCCCATAGGATGTATTAGCAATCGCATCCACTACGTGACCGGGAGCACAGTCTCCGGAGCCCCGGCCTGTCAGCCTAATCTCCCGGGTGCCGTCACGCACCTACGCACCTGCCTGCACAATCTTATATTATACGGCCACTGGCTTGGTTCCTT
This sequence comes from Ambystoma mexicanum, assembly GCF_040938575.1. NCBI lineage: Eukaryota > Metazoa > Chordata > Amphibia > Caudata > Ambystomatidae > Ambystoma > Ambystoma mexicanum. Next base: position 961,488,117 of record NC_090934.1, read on the forward strand.
TGCGTGGATTCTCTGGTGGCTATACTTGTCTGGTCCTAGCCGACGCAGCCTAGGGTGCCGTAAACTCTCCCTCACCTCTTTTGCATCGCCTCATCGCCACAATGACTAAGGGGGCTGGAAAAAAACAGAGTTCCATGAACATGTTTACGAAGATCCCGGTCAGTTCGGCAGAGGGGGTCCCTAAGCAGCCCCCCACCACTTCTGCACCCCTTGACACTTCGGAACCCCAGAATATGAAGGGAGGGTTTCACCATGCTCCACTCGAAGTTAGACGACATGAATGGCACTATCTCCTCCATCAAGGCTCATATCTAGAGGACTGACGGCCGAGTGTCGGAAGTCGAAACCAGGTTGGGCTCCTGCTGAAGACGGCCTGGGGCACTGCGCTCGGAGGTCACAGCTCTGTACAACCGCGTCCTCGAGGTAGAGAAGAAAAATGAGGACCTGGAATCTCGCTCGAGGCGCAACAACCTCTGCATCATTGGGGTACCCGAGAGTGGCATTGGTGAGCCGATGGGAGACTTTATTGAACATACACTACTGTTGCTTTAGATTCACCAAAGCTCTTGCTGCAGTTTGCTATAGAGCGGGCTCACCGGGCCCTGACTCCTAAACCCAAACCGGGTGCACCTCCACGACCCATTATATCTCGTGTCCTGAACTTTCGAGACCGTGATGCCCTCCTCAGAGCCGCAAGACTTAAAGGTGAACTTCTGCTGGGTGGAGCAAGGATACATCTGTACCCTGATTTCTCGGTGGCTGTTCAGAGGGAACGTAAGACTTTCCTGGCTGTAAAGAGAAGGCTCAAAGACCACGGAGTCAAATAATCCATGTTATACCCCGCCAAGCTGCGAGTCGAGCATAACAATCAGGTGCCTTTCTTCACGATCCTGGAGGAGGCTTCCAGATTCATTGACGAACATTTTCCAGGTTGATCCTCATCTCCAGCTATACCTCTACAGCTACTCAGAGGAACCCGTTGGGGAGTCGCCGACGCCGGGTATCCCCAGACGCCAGGAATACACCACACCTGTTATCCTTGAATAGCGTTAGCTGGATTACTCCACATGATTGTGCCAAACTAATCTGTGCCAAAAATCTTTGTCAAGTTACGTTCGAAGCTTCATTGTAGGCACTATGTTCTCACTGGATCTGCCACAGGCCCCCAGGCGTTGATGCCACTGGTTTGGATTTGGTTGAGGGGTTTTGGGGTTGCCATTCCTCTAGTTGGGGGAGGGATGTGGGTGGGGGTAGGTTGTGATGGGGGTTCTGTTATAAAAAAGTTTGGCGCTGGCAGCGAGGGCGGATCAAAGGGCAACGCTGAGTTAATGGGGCGGCAGAGCTGCCACACTGGCTCATTGGACATCATAATACCAGCGATACGAATGCTAACGCTCCCTTGATGGAGAATAAACTAACTTTCATGAGTTGGAATGTGCGGGGGCTGGGCAATTTTAAGAAAATGAGACAGCTACAGCTGCAAACCGAACGGCATGGGTCCAAGATCCTCTTCTTGCAGGAGACGCATGCCTGTTCGGAACAATGTATGAGATTTGCTAAAACATGGGGCCCCTAGAGATACTTTACCAACTTCTCTACTCAAAGTCGTGGGGTCATGACTATTATTCATAAGAGTCTTAAATTTGCACTTATTTCTTCACAAATAGACCCCCAGGGTAGATATGTTCTGCTCCATGCCTCACTCCAGAACAGGGAGGTGATTTTACTGAATATCTATGGCCCCAACATGGACGACCCAGAGTTTTTCACGCACCTCACGTCCCTTTTAGATGGCTTCCCTATCCTCTGGGAAGGGGATTTTAACACCATTTTTGATATAGACCTTGATAGATCCGGGTCCAGGCCCGCCAACTTACCAGGGCAGCCTATGCTACACGGTCGTCCCTTCCCCGCCTTGCTATGGTGGACGCATGGAGATTACTCTACCCCGATTCCCGTGTCTATTCCTTTTACTCTTCGTAATTAGCAGGATTAGCCCCAATGTGCAAGCGGTGGCCCCAACCCTCGTCATGCAGAAGGCGTTTGATTCGGTCTCCTGGAGATACCTTTGACGGGTGCTCGAGCAATGCAAGTTTGGGCCTGCTTTTCACTCTTGGGTTAGGGTACTCTACGCAGGCCCGGTGGCCTGTGTCCGCACGGAAGACAGATGCTCCCCGTTCTTTAATGTAGCAAGGGGGACAAGACAGGGTTGTCCGTTCTCTCCCCTGATCTTCGCTATAGCGATGGAGCCTTTTGCCGATATGCGCCGACAACTCCACTCACACAGAGGGCTTCGCTCGGCGGGTCAAGCCGACATTGTGTCTTTGTACACGGATGATGCACTTCTTTTCGTGCGGTCTCCCGCCACTAATTTACCTCTGATACTGAAAGATGTTATCCACTTTGGGTGCATCTCAGGCCTCAAGGTGAACTGCACAAAATCTACGCTCTTCCCACTCACAGAATGTACCTTCCCCCCTCCGGACACCCTGGGGTTTACGTGGGCGCAATCGAAATTCACTTATCTGGGGATAGAAATAACACGTCAGTTGGAGTCGACTTTCAACGAGAACTATCAAAGCTACCTCACGCACCTAGCAGCTAATACTGTGGCATGGAGCAAACTGCCGATCTCCCTTGCAGGTGGAATAGGATTATTGAAAATGATAGTCCTGCCCCAATTACTCTACAGGTTCACCAACATCCCCCTATGGCCGGGCGAGAGCTTCTTCCAAGTATTGACACGCAGTATCAACTCCTTCTTGTGGCACTCGCGGGCGGTCAGGCTCAAACTAGGTACCTTATCTACCCCTATGGCGGACGGCGGCTTTGGGGCCCCTGATTTTCTTAAATACTGGCTGGTCTCTCAAATCCAATACACATCCTACTGGTTTAACACGGCAGACCCTCCTCCACATGTTAAGACTCGAAAAACTAGCGGTTAGTGACCGGGACATCCACTCCCTGGTGATACAACCCGTTCCCTCGGCACGGGATACACTGAACCCGGTAGTATGTACTTCCCTAGCGCTAACGAAAACGTGGAAACTATTGGACACTCCCCGTCCATTTCATGGCAATCTCCCTCTATGGAACTTTCTCCCGGAGGTCCCATGTGTACCGCCATCAATCGTGCGCAGATGGGCTGAGGCGGGATACCAGCTGCTCCGTGACGTATTTGTTCAAGGTAACCTTGTTGAGTGGCCTGACCTACCGCTACCCTTGAGGGGCGGTCCGAGCGCATGGCTCCAATCTTCGTCTCTACGTAAAACCCCTAAACAAAACTACTCCATGTTTCCAGCGGTGCCACTGGACGACCCCGCTATTGAAGAACTAACCTCCCCCATACCTACCAGAGGTAAAATATCTAGGCTATATTCTATCTTACAATCCAGATCCACTCCAAAATTCACCGGGCTAAGGCGGGTGTGGGAGGAAGACCTCGGGGTGGAGGTGACAGACGAGCGCTGGGCTCACATGTGCGCTCGTATACATCAGATGTCCTTCAATTCCCACTTCAAATTAATTCAACTGAAGGTGTTGCATAGGTTTCATTATACCCCGAGAAGGTTACACACATGCTTATCGATCATTCCCCAAGTTGCCCCAGATGCGGTCAGGATGTTGACGACTATATACACATGATATGGGTTTGCCCCCGCATCTCCCAATTTTGGGGTATGGTATTCTCAACCGTATCCGCTATACTTGATCAACCTATCGACCCCTCCCCAACGAAGGGTCTATTCCATCACTTCCCCGGGATACCCCGAGATTCCAAGAAACTGTCCGGCCTCTGCATGCTACTAGCGGTACGAGCCATTCTGCTCTGTTGGCTACGCCCCGCACCATCCACGCACGCTCATTGGCTCAGGGCACTCACATGGGCCTCAGACACTGAGGAGACCTGGTCCTGCCTACAACCAACTCACTCGAGGCCCAGGGATGTTTGGCTCAAGTTCCGCTCCTATATGTCAGAACTAAATGCGACACCGGATGCATCTTCCCCAAATAATACACCCATTCACACAGGTTCTTTACCCTGAGCTAAGGGATCCCTCTCCCTGCGCTTGCTCCGTATTTGGTATTGATGAAAGTTAATTGCTCCTGATGCAGTAACTGTATGCCTGTATTGTTTTAACTGTACCTACCTTGTACTTGCCCTGAGTTGTGTTTGCCTATGTTTTTGCTGCCAAGCTGATTATTAAAAAAAACTTTAAAAAAAAAAAAAAAGACTAGATTCAGATCCCACAAGGGAACTTGAAAAGGAGTTGGAGGGTAAACATTGGTCAATCCTTTCAAGAATTGAATTACTAAAGGCAATTTAAAGTATGAGGGTTCCTCAGCCATGCTCTTAAAGATGGATAGCGCCGCTAGGTAACCCTTAATTGTGCAGACTTGTAGTCCTAAATTTGCTAGGTGTAAGAAGATAGATAACACCATCAGTATATTGCATGAAAAATGGTCAACATTCTTATCTCTACACCAGCTGCAGAACTTGTTCCAACGGCAGCGGTATAGTGATTTGGTCGTTGGGCTTCTGGCCGAAAGCAACACCTCCATTACGTCACCGAGGAGGACCCAATCTTTGTACCTCAGCCTTTCATAAACCATGCATAAAGGCTCAGAGTCCTGATATCCAGATGGAGAACCTGACCCTCCTCTCGTGAGAGAAGATCCTCTCTTTGTTGAAGATGAATCGGAGGACAGATGGACATGTCTAGAAAGTCCAGGTACCACGTTCTCCTGGCCCAATTCGGGGCAATTAGGGTCATGGTTTTTCTGAACCTACTCAACCTCCTTATCACATGAGGAATGACGGGAACTGGAGGAAACACATATAGGAGTGGCTCCCAGTCCACCACCAACACGTCTCCTAGAGCTCCTCTCGGGGGAAATTCCCTCGAGCACAATAGTTCGCACTTCCTGTTGAGATTGGTTGCAAACAGATCTACTTGAGGGGTTCCTCAAAGGGAGAAGGACTTCCTGAGCTAGTTCCCACTTGTGGGAGACTGTGCTCTGCCTGCTCAGAACGTCCGCTGCCGTGTTCTTCTCTCCGGCTGCCGACACAGAGATTCCTTCTTATATTGCCCAGAACCAGAGCTGCATTGCCTCTCTGCACAGTGGTAGTGACCCTACACCTCTTTTGTTGAGGTAGTACATGGCCACTGTGATGGCCGTCATTATCAGAACATTCTTTCCCCATACCGATGGCAGAAAAGCCTTCAGTGCTAGCCTGACTGCTCTCAGCTCCAATAGGTTGATGTGTAGTTTGGACTCCGATGGAGACCAACGACCGCTGATGGTCAAAACGTTGGTATGGGCTCTCCACCCCGTAAGTGAGGCATCTGTCACTACTGTTATCTCTGGCCATGGTTGCCAAAAAGGTTCTCCTTTCAAGATGTTTTCCCGACAGGCCCACCAATGAAGGCCCATTGAGACCCTGTTTGGGATTTGTAGGAGATCTGACATGTTTCCTGAGAATTGTGACCACTGGGTCCTGAGAGCCCAATGGAAAGATCTCATTCTCAGTCGAGCCTCTGGCACTAGAAAAATGCAGGAAGCCATGAGGCCGAGCAACCTTAGAAAATCAAAGGCCGGAAGATGTTGGGGATTCTGAAATTTCATCACCATCTGTAGAATGTCTTGAGCCCTCACCTCTGGTGGCGAGGCTTTTCCCAGGGATGTGTCCAGGAGTGCTCCAATAAACTGGAGTTTTTGTGATGGTATCATATGGACTTCTTGAAGTTGAGGGAGAAGCACAGCTTGTGGAGGGAGTGGAAAACATAGTCTAGATGATGCAGAGCTTGTTCCAGGGAACTGGCTCTGGCCAACCAATCGTCCAGATAGGGCTAGATGTGAATCCTCCCTCTCCTGAGACTCGCTGCCACAACCACCATTAGCTTGGTGAAGACCCTTGGGGCAGAGGTTAGCCCAAATGGCAGAACTGTAACGCTCACCTGATTCCCGTAGAGGCGCCGGTCTTGACTGGGCGTATACCGTATCTTCAAAGGTGATGTGTAACACACGGCTGGCTCTTTGGGCTGGACCTCTGTGCACTGTATGTTTGACTCGAAGGGTAAGATGTCTGCAGATAGAAAATATGGGATTAAGGAACTGGGTTATTGAATGTCTCTCTCTTCTTCCCTTTCTCTTCTCCTGTAGAACCCCAAAGGTTAACGCTCTCACCTTAGGTAAGTGAACGCCGTGCTCTCCATCTGCCTCGGGGCAGGGTGCTGTAACCAGTTTCTTCACTGGATAAGGGGAGTAGGCCTCTTGACTTCAGAGGACTGCTGTCCGTCGTTTACTGCACGAACGGTAAGTTTCGAGTAATTCTAATGTCTTTAAAGTCTTTAGTAATGATGTTTCTTGTTTTGCAGGGTTCCGGCGATGGCGGATGACGGGCTGAAGTGAGTTGAAGATGGAGCCCGTGTGATGAATAGAAGCGCCTGGAAGCACGTAAGTAAGCGCTTGTTGCCTGCTTCACGATGCGCTCTAACTGTCTTTTTATTTTGCAGGTACATGTTCGGAGCGGCTGCAGGGTGCCGGAATACCCACTGGGTTAGATGTGGAAAGGAGTAATGGCACGTGAGTATTAAAGTTCCCCAATGTCTTTAAACGCACCTTGTTTTGTCTTTCAGATGCGGGATGCAGCGCCGAAGGCCTCCGGAGCGTGCGAAGAGTTGGTAAGCTTTTGTCTTTCAGATGCCGGAATGCAGTGTGAAGACCTCCGGAGCGCACGAAGAGTAGGTAAGCCTTTGTCTTTCAGATGCCGGAATGCAGCGCGAGGCGTTGGTGACAGCCGATGGAACAGGTAAGTGAAGAACTGTCACTGAAGACCGTAATGCTAACCTGTTCTTTCTTGTCTTTATAGGTGTTGCTGAAGACTGGATTCAGGATGGTAAGCCTTTTTCCTTAGGCCCAGGATCAGATGCAGAAGACACGATGAGCGTTCTGCTGCAGAGGATGCAGAATAACGCAAAGCAAGATTCATCCATCGGGTGTGGTAGTGCTTAGTGCTCCTGTAGTGCTTAGGTGTCTCCTTCCACAGCCACGCCTAGGTAAGAAAAGAGTTCCTGCTTTCCAGAAGAGTTCCAGTGTTCTGAATCTAGGGAGTGGCTCCTGCCCCACCCAACAGGAAAAGTAGTTCCAAACAGAAGAGGATCAGAGGCTCAACTGGCAGGCAAGTAAGCAGCATGGTCTGCTGCAGGTAAGTCCACCCAAGCATTATGAGCCCGGCGCTTCCAGCGCTGGGACTGGGCATATTTATGAGCCTGGTGCCACTGGCGCCAGGACTGGGTCCAAAAGGTCCCAATTGGGACTGGTTGGCACTCGGAACCTGGGTTATGGATCTGCTTCCAAGGGAGTTGGGAAAACCCTGACCTTTTGGAAGCAGAGATCATGACAAGAACCCGAAACTGATAGTGTGAGTTGCCAATGGCGAACCTCAAGCACTTTCTGTGCTTGAGATGTATTGGCACATGAAAGTAAGCATCCTGAAGGTCCAGAGATACCAACCAATCGTGAAGTTGGAGGGCCTGAAGGATCTGAGAAAGTGTAACCATCTTGAACTTGTCCTTCCTGAGGAACTTGTTCAATTCTTGAAAATCCAAGTTTGGTCTCATTCCTCTTTCCTTTTTCAGAATTAGAAAGTATGGGGAATACCAGCCCTTGTTCCTCTCCGCTGCAGGTACCGGTTCTATAGCACCTTTCTCTAGCAGGTCCAAAATCTCCTGCATCAGGCGCGGGTCTGGAATCATCAAAGGATTGTTTCCCGGTGGATGACTTTGTGGAGTTTGTAGGAAAGGCAGGCAGTAACCTTGGGCAACTGTTTCCAATTCCCAGGCATCTGAAGTAATAACCTGCCTCCTACTGATGTTTTGTGATGCAAGTCCTCAGAGAGGTTTTGGGGCAGCTGATGCAGATGTGGAGGGTAAAGCAGCACCTGCAGTTATGGATTTAGTACCTTTACCCTCTGCACTAAGGGGAAAGCGTCTCTGGCCTCTTTGAGCTGGCTGTCCTCTTATTTTTTTATTTATTTATTCATATTTGTTAAACGCACAACAGCCCGTGGGCATCGTGGCGCTGGTTACATACAATGAGAAGCTTAGTTACAGTAGAAGCAGAAATATCATTTTACACATGTTGAAGAATACATAGAGTTAGGTGCAGTGGGAAAAGAGGGGTAAGAGGTTGAAGGGGTAGATGCTAGTTGAAGAGAGAGGTTTTCAGATTTCTCCGAAACGTAAGGAGGGAGGTTTCTGCTCTGAGGGAGGTAGGGAGCAAGTTCCATAACTTTGGTGCTGTTTACGGGAATCTCAACCCTCGTCCTTTGGTTCTGTTGATGTGTGGGATACGGAGTTGATTGGTGTAGCGTGTTCTGATGGGTTGGGCTGAGGTGTCTCTGGATAGTGTTTCTGATAGGTATGAGGGGGCTGTGGCGTTGATAAATTTGTTCGCAGCAGTGAGGATTTTAAAGGTGATGCGCTCCTTGACTGGGAGCCAGTGGGCTGCATGTCTGGCTTCAGAGATGTGATCTCTTCTAGGAATGCTTAGAGCTGCTCTTAGCGCATTGTTTTGAGTGACTTGGAGTTTGTTTACGTTCTTAATAGAAGTGCCTGCTAAGAGAGCATTGCAGTAGTCTAATTTAGCACCTATGGTAGCTCTTGCTATTGAAAGGCAATTGGACTTGGTTAGGAAGGGTTTTATGGCGTTGATGAGTTGGATGCTTAGGGCCGAGGCCGAGACAATAGCATTGACTTGCTTATCCATGGATAGGGTGGCATCAATTAATGTTTTTACGGAAGATAGAACAGGAATGATGGAGTTGTCAATGTTGACGTTGGAATAGCTGCTGTCTAGCTTGGTTACAGTAGACTTTTGACCGAGGATGAGAATCTCTGTCTTGTCTCCATTGAGGCAGAGGCCATTCTCGGCCATCCAGGCTTGGATAGTGGCATAGATTTGCTGTAGTGCGGCAGCGTCTTGGACATATGAGCCAGTTCGGGGTAAGAGTACTTGGGTATAGTCTGCATAGTTGGTATATGCAATCCCAAGAGCATCGAGTTTGTCAAAGAGGGGCTTTGTGAAGAGATTGTATAGCGTGGGAGCAGTGCATGATCCTTGTGGGACCCCGCAATGGATGGTGGTGGGTGCAGCATTTGCTATGTTAGAGAATACTTTAATTGCACTGCCTTCTAGAAAGGAGGAGATCCATGAAGTTGCTTGAGTGGAGAACTGTGCTGCTTGTGTAAGGTGATTGGTGAGTGTTTTGTGGTCTACCAAATCAAAGGCAGCTGAGAGGTCTGGGAGGAGGAGGAGGGCAGGCTTGCCTTTATCTAGTATTTGAGTGATTTGTTTTTTTAGGTCTAATAAGGCCGTTTCTGTGCCGTGCCCTTTACGGAACCCAGATTGTCTTTTTCCCCAAGATGTAGTTGAATCTGGCCGTGCGCCACCTTGTCCAGTATTTTTAGTAGAAATGGGACGGTGGTTATAGGCCGGTAGATGTTTGGTTGGGCCGGATCTAGTGAAGGTTTTTTCAGGAGGGGACGTACCCATGCCTCTTTGAGACTGTCAGGGACTATGCCAGTTTTTAATGAATAGTTGATAAAAGCCGTGAGAAAAGGGGCAAGGTCCTTAGCACAGTCTTTTATGATTTTAGGGGGGCATATATCTCCCTTGCAAAGGGAAGGTTTGAGGTGTTTCAGGAGGTCTACCACTTCGGATTCAGAGCTGTGTTTAAAGGAGAATTTTGGGAGATGGTGTACTATGTGATCATGCACAGTCTGAGGAGGCCTATTCTGGCTTAATAGGGCTTTGAAGTGCGCCTGGATTTTATTTTGTAAAAGGTCAGTTTTGTTCAGCATAGCAGCTTGAATGCTTGCGCACCAGGCTTCATCCTTGATGATTTAATCAGTGCTGGTAGGGAGTGGTGAGCTCCTTAAAGATGGTGAATAGTCCTTTAGTTTGTGAGTTAGCATTAGCTATTCGTAGATTGAAAGCATTCGATTTGGCAGTGAAGATGTCCTGTTTATACTGCAAGGTAGCTGATTTAAAGTTATCTTTGGTGGCATCACTAGGGTTAGATTGCCATATTTTTAGCATCTGCCTTTTGTTCGATCGCATGGTCTGAAGTTCTTCTGTGAACCAGGAGTTCGAGTGTAAAGACTTCTTTTCATTCTTTTATTATAATAGTGCTATGGCGTTAACTGCGTTGGTGAGGGTGTCCCTGAAGATATCGCTAGGATAGTGGGGTCTTGTGAGAAGGGAGGTGATAGGCCTGGGGCGTTAAGATATGGTCGGATATTATCTGCGGTAAGCTTCTTAGAGCTTCTAGCTAGAGTGGATGGTGCGGACGTGGTGATTTTAGTGCATGAGGCTGTGGGAATAGTGAATTGAATGAAATTGTGGTCTGTCCATGGGTAGGCACTGTTAGATGTGATGGAAGAGTTACAGTTGTGGTCAATAACCCAATCAAGAATGCAACCGTTCGAGTGGGTGGGAAATTGTATTTTGTGGGTGAACCCTAAATCTGAGAGGTCTTTGGCAAGTGTGTTTGCGACTTTGTAGTTGGGGTCATTGAATCCTAGGTTTAGATCTCCTAAAAGTAAGGATTTAGTGGATTTCTAAAGATTGTCATTCAGTAAGTGGATGATGTGTCCCTGGAAGTCTGCAGGGAGTCCTGCTGGCCGATACAGGAGGTGGATGTTAATTGTATCATTGGGTGATAGCGATAGTTTTACTGATAAGATATCTACGTTACCCTCCCATACGTGAAGGATTGGCCTAATGGATAGGGCTTCTTTGTAGATAAGTGCAACCCCCCCCTTCCAGTTTTGGAGGTCCTGTCTAAGGATGGTGTACCCTGATGGCAAGGCTAGGGTGATGGCAGGGCCTGATGCCTCGTGCAGCCAGGTTTCAGTGATACCTAGAATGTCTAGGTCTTGACTAAGTAGTACGTCATTTATTTCCAGCGCATGAGCGGGAAGGGAGCAGGCATTGATCAGTGCGCATTTGAGTACCGAAGGTTGTAGGTTTTGTTTTGTAGGTTTTGTTTTGGCGTGGTTTGGCTTGGCAGGTATTAAGAGGACAGATAGCGGGTTTGGAGGGCAAGCTATCAAGAGGAAGTGTGTGTCTTGCTATAGGGGGTGGTGTGGCTGGAGATAAGGCTGCGGTGCTCGTAGGTGGTGCGGATTCCTAGTCTGGAATTTCTGATCATGGTAGGCGTTGGAGTGGTGCTGGTATGTAACGGTATGGTGCGAGTTCTAAGTCTGGAGCGTCAGAGTGCTGTTGGGATGGTGCGTAGAAGTGATTACTAAGTCACCATGGGTTGAGGGGATCCAGACATGTCGAGGAGGTGGATATCAGGGATCACTGTAGTTGTGGGTGAGGAAGGAGTGGGCGTGTAGATGGGGTAGGTGGCGGTGGTAGGATGGTGAATGGAGTTGGTGACTGCGTGTAATGCGAGAAATGTGGAGATGATAGTAAGAAGGGCAGCGTGTTGAGAGGGAAGAGCTGTCAACTTCATGGTGTGGATGAAGGTAAGGTAGGTAGTGAGGATGGTGGTGAGTGCAGTGCGGTCTGTGGGGGCTGTAGCAGGACGACACTGGGGAATGTGATGAATATACAGTTCACGCAAGAGTTTGGCAGTAAAAAGTATTTTTGAGTGACTATTTAGGAGCATGAGAAATGCAGACAATTTAAAGTTACAGATAGAGGCACAGCACTATTTGGAGTCGTGGAATCAGAAAAGTTAAAAAATACACATAGAGGCACAATTTGGAGCCGTGCAACAAAGACAATTTAAAAATACAAATGGAGGCACGATTTGGAGTCGTGCATCAAGGACAGTTTAAAAATGCAAGTAGAGGCACAATGTTGGAGCAGATCAGCAGAGACAATTTAAAAATAAAATTAAAGGCACGATTTGGAGCTGTGCATCATAGACAATTTAAACATACAAATAGAGGCACGATTTGGAGCCGTGCACTATTAGCGTCCAGGAGTACACTGCGGGGGAGCGCATGGATAGGCACATGGCGTGCTACATTAAGGCTATAGTGATAGTCATGCCTGTTGGCAATAAGAGGGAGATAACGGTGGCGCGCGAGATGTTCCAGTGATGGGGAGGTGCGGCAGGCTAAGAGGGGCGATGCAGACCGGCGGTAGATGGGGTGCACACAGTGGGTACAAGTGTGTGGAGGGGGGCAGTAGTGGGGAGGAGGAGGCAGCAGGAAGCGCACACTAATGCAGAGGGGTAATTCTATGTAATATACTGATGTATGTCAGAGACGTGGCAGCGCAAAGATGGGAGCGAGGCAGGAATAACATACACAGCAGTAATTAGGCAGTTAGTGTGATTGATGAAGGTACAATGCGGCTATGCAGCTTAGCAATGTAATAATGTCAGCACGTAAATGCAGAATAGCACACAAGCAGTAGTTAAGCAGCGTTAGGTACGCAGTAAAACTTGACAATGTGTTGCATGATATTAACGGGCAGCAGTATAACTTTTACAGCACTATGTTATCGGTGATAGCTAACAGACACTACCCGTAGTGCAATATATGGGCAGTGTACAGAGACCTGTGTATGTTATTAGTTGCGAGTTATGTTAGACAGTGAATGAATAGGCGCAGCCGTGGTCTAGGCAGGGTAAGGAACATTATACATTATCGGACGTACTCAGCCAAGGTGACAAAGGGCTGCGGCAGTGGAGTGGATATACAAATGACTTGAAAGCAGGTTGCTGCCAAATTGTTTTGGAGCATAAATGTAACCAGAACGGAAGCAAAGTCACGTTAATGAACCCGCAGAGGGCTTACCAAGAAATAAGAGTCCAGACAGCGGACGTGGGGAGAGCAGCTTATCCTCGATGCGAACAGGCAGTGATTCTGGCCCTGGTCTCAGGCACCTCTGAAAGCGGAGAAATAGCAAAAGGACTTACCCCTCCAGGGCGTACCTGTGGGGCGGTTCGGAGTTTGCCTTATTGCAGCTCCAAGGGATTTGGGCGCCGCCTTGGACGTTTGCAACTTCTCCAAACTGTCATCAGCGTTTTTTCCAAATAAATGAGTGCTGCCAAAGCGCATATTTAGAAGTCTGGGCTGTACGTCAGGGGCAAAGCCAGACTTTCTCAACCTAGCAAATCTGCGGATTGTGGTACTAGCCACCATGGCTCTGCTGATGCTGTCCACAGAGTCGAGACTCACACATCGCATCCTTCGCATCCTTGATAAGGTCCAAGAAACCGTCTCTGTCCTCCTCTTCAGGGAGATGGTCAGCTGCCATCGAAGCACACTCCCAAAGGGTGTGGCTGAATCTTGCCAACGTGCATGTTGCATTAGCAGACTTTAATGCCATGCTGCATGCTGAGAAAACCTTCTTAGCCATGGCGTCAAATTCTTTGTTGTCACGATCCTACTGGATTGTGGGATATGCGGTTTGTCGTCCTGATGAAGTTGCAGCTTGAACTACTAAGCTTTCTGGGGTTGGGTGTTTGGATAAGTATGGAGGGTCTGCAACTGAATCCCTATATTTTGCTGACAGTTTCTTACTGACTGCAGGAATCACCTCTGGAGTTTCCCAGTTTGTGGTCACTTTTTTCTGTAAGGCTTTGTGGAACGGTACTATAGGGTCTTCTTGGGGTCCCTTATACAATATGTCTGTGAGGTCATCTTTCTCATATACAGGTGTGGGCCTAGACCACCCCATGTATTCGATCACCCTGTTCAAAAGTGACCTGTAATTACCCTCTGCATGGTCCCCAGGTTCAGGTTTACTGAAGTCTACCTCTGGGGAAGTATCAATTCCACTTGCCTCCTGTAAAGTATCTTGGAGGTCTTTCAATCCGACCTCTTCTGGTATCAGTTCCTTGGTAAGGGAGGCCTCATACACTCTAAGCTAAAGGGCCTTTCTGTATCAGAATCCTCCCCCTCCTCATAAATTGAGGACAATGTTCTGAAGTAATCAGAACGTGGCAGAGGTGTGTAGCTTTTTTCAAATGATGAAGGGGCAACAACTTTCATTACCGGTGGAGATACACTCGAAATTGCTGAAGTAGATGTATTTGGTCTCGATGGAATTGAGATTGGCCTCAAGGTTGTTGATGGAACCGAGACTTGCCTCGAGGTCGTCGACAGGGTCAACTGTGGCTTCGATGTTTTCGAAGGAGTCGCTGAGGGTTCAGAACTGACCAGCGTCAAAGGTAGCGACGTACAAGGCATCATTAACCTATCCTTCGACTGAGTCGCCGACGATGCAGTTTTCGACTTCGGTATGTGAGTGGATGATGATGACGCCTTATGCGTCGAAGAGGCTTTCTCTCTACTCGAGTGTTTCTCACGCTCTCGAGTAGTATGTTTTGCTGAGGTCGACGACTCACAGCCTTTGTGTTTACCCAGTTTTTCACCCTGGGTATCGCCTCTAGGTGTCTCCGAGGGGGGCAAGGCCGCGTTCTCAAATACCTTTAATATTTTCATACGAAATTCCTCCCACTGAGCTGGAGAGATGTTCTTGGTGGACATGTAACTCTTTCCGGTGAAATGGGGGATGAAGTGGAAGGGAATCTATGGCGCCTCTTTTTGCTGTGTCTCGACGCGGGTGAGTGGTGGGAACCGCTCAGAGATCTAGAACGGGAGTGTTTTTTTTTTCGAGGAGACGACGGTTTCAACTCGTCTGAGGTGAATTTAGTTGGGGTAATTGATTTTTGGGTCTTACCTCTCTCCAGCTTCCCTCTGTGCTCCCTTAAGGCTTTCGCCGTCATCGATAGGCACTCTTCGCATTCCGAACAGGGATGCTCTGTCCTAGGCACCATAGGCAGACCCTGTGGGGGTCTGTCAAGGACATCTTTGCCCCGCGATCTCAGGATTTTTGTAAGCCAGATCGGGGCGTCGATGGAGCTGACGAAGAGGCCATCTCATACCGAGGAATCAAAGATTTATTTTCTTGACAAAAACAAGAAGAATTAGTTCTCTTCACAGAACCGAGCGTCACGTTCCCGAAGCTCATGAAGCGCGGAAAAACGGAACCAAGCAACGGACGCTGCACACGACTTCTTATACCGGTGATGACATCGAGATGGAGGCCTCCGAGGGACATCGACTGGACAGGCATCGACGTGCAGCGCCCTCTATTGAAAAATTTCCAAAGCTAGCAAGCTGGATATAGATATATCAAAGATAAGGAATACGTGGGAGGACACAATCCATTTGAAAGGAGTATTACATAGTGATTCTGATGTTACTAAAATACCCTGTTCCATCATGGCAGATATCGTCTTAAAAATACCTTAATCTGCCTCTCGAGACATGGGATAATTTCGTGCTCGAGGTAAAATTGCTCCTGGTTTCAATTTAATCTTTACTTCCCCAGGCCCCTTCAACAGGCCTACATCATAGGGGCCTTTGTCCATAAGGAAACCAGTATCTTCGCCATATCTTCCTCGTAATACTCTGGTCGTTTTAGTGCAAACATCATTTTCTGAGGAACCTCTCTTTAGTGGCTCTTACCCAATAAGTAATGCTAGTTTCAAGGATGACTTTGTCATCTGATGGATGATCTCTAAACAAGTCTTCATCAGTAACATCAGTCAATCTGTAACCCCCCCAATGGCGATTACAGAACTCCATCGTCTGCCGTCATAATCAACTCCATCAAGCATAGCTAGTTCTCCTCGGACTATAGCTGCTTGTAACTCTAAAGGGAAGATTTGTCCTTCCTCTTCAAACATAGGTATCTTTGACCTGAATAAAAACTCATCAGGTATTCTGACAGTTTTGCCCACTAAACCTGGTAGCCATGTCAACAGAATGCTCACCCTATAGTAAAACACTTCTGGTTCTAATGGCATTCCTCGTTTGACTACCTTTCCTGCAAATGCCATAACAAATTTGCTTACATTTAAATGATACAATCCCGGTGTCGAACACACTATGCCTTCATCAGTAAACAAAATTGTCATTCAACTTGGTCCTTAAGTCTCGACCCAATCGATTGACATTCGTCTGTCTTGAATATAATAATGGTACAGACATGTCCCACTCCCCTATAGAGACTGGTAGTGCATCAGTAAAAGGAACTCTACTTGTAGCTCCTGTGAAATCTTGAGTATTCATGGCATTTCCAGACATCGAAAATGTCCCCTCTCGTATACATGAGAGTGTCGCACCCGTGTCTCCAAAAAACGAAAAAGATTTGCCTCCTATATTAACGTCAACCCTCGGTTCCTCTTGAGGATTAGGCATTATTGATAGTATAGAACACATCAAGTCTCCCAGTGAGCTGTCCTATTGCAGGTACAGTCTCATTCCTGTACCTGTGAAAGGATTCCCTCCATCGACTGTGACACCTTCTATTTTAGGAGTCATTAACTCCCCTGTGCTCGTGCTTTGCTGTATTTGCAAAGGTGACTGCTGCAACTGCCCTTGCGGAGGATTCATTGGCAGCTGCTGTGTTTGAACATGTTGCTGTATTCTTGGCACTTGTGTCTGCTGCACTATCTGATTTTTTTTTAATTGTTTTATCAAAATATGATTTTACAATTTTACACTTTTTGTAGTTAACTACAAAGGATGATCAGAGAAAGACATGTCTTTGTTTTCTGTTTTGCAGACTTCTGTTTTGCTATTCATTGTTCGCATTTAGTAACTTTCCGTCGATGTGTTCTAGCATTTTTGCAGTTGCTATTTGCCACGTTGTTTTGTCTCCCCCAATGAGTCTGCACCATCTATCTGATTTTAAGCAAACCCATCTCCATTCTGCTGTCAATATGTAGGTGGGTTTAACATCCCTCCTCTTGAAAATGGATTGTTCTGCACAAATCCTTGACTTCCACACATACGTGCAACATGCCCTGTCATTCCACATGTCCAACATACAGGACGTCTCCTAATCTGTCCTCCCTGCATGCCTTGGTTATCATTCTGCATGTTCTGGAACACACTCTGATTATTCTGGAAGTTTTCCTGGTTATTCTGGAAGCCTCTTCCTCGAAAATATCCCCTTTCCCGTGGTACATATCCATTATTACCTTGGTCAAACTGTCTTTGATTATTCCCTTGTGGAATGTTTGCTGATTGCTGTGAACCAGAGCCGTCTCCATTAGTCAGCATTGCCCCTTCAATGGCATATTTAGACAGTTTTTCCTGCACCAACTTTGCCTCTTCGCCTTTCCTAGTATCATCTTTCTTTCAAATCTTTTCTTGCAAAAGCCTGCAATAATGCGCAATGTTCAGCTGAATCTCTGACCATGGCATGCCCACTAACTTCTTGAGCTGCTTTTGCATCGGGTCTGGCAGCCCTTGCAAAATATGTGATAGAACACAGGTATAGATTTCCTTCAAGGCTTGCGTGTCTCCAAAGCCCATTTCTCTTGGAAATTCTGAATGTAAACAAGCAGATCATCCCCTTCTTGCATCTTTTTCGCCATTATAGCTCCCATATCTGATGTGTCTGGATATAGCACTCTACGTGTTTTCCAAACTGCCGCTCTGCAATTATTGAACGGGGCTCCACCATGAGCAGTGTTAACCGTGGTAACACTCATTATCATCAGCTCTTTCCACAAGAATAGCAATCAGGAGACCCTTAATGTCCCCTATAGCTAATTCACTTCCTCCTGTCATTTTCTCTAGCTCATGTATCCATTTCCCAGCACCAGAAGTTAAACTCTGGAGTTCGCACCTTAAATTATACTTATCATTTGCGGCCACGGTATATACTGTGGTCTCGTTCCTCCCTTCTCCAACAAAGGAAACTGTGAAACCCCAAACTTGCATTTGTCACTCATCGTTTGCCTATCCATAGCTGGAACAATAGTTCCACCCCGCCTTCTATCTGGTAGTGATCTTAGCATGCTCACATATGGTGGAGAGTCCCCCCTCTGACCACCATGGGATCTCTCTTTAGGTTGTTTTAGCCCCGTCACGGAATCTGACGCCCGAGATATAGGGAGGTCTAAATCTGACCATCTTACTTCCTTGTCCATTGACAAACACCCTTCAGGTCCATATATATTGCCTTATTCCCTATAAGCAGATTCTCTATTTTTATCCGAAATCTCTTGTCCCCAATTTATGTGACCTCTTTCTTCATCATTTTTGTTTAGAGTCAGTCTACCTAAAGACAACTCCTTTGGTTCAAAACTACATGAGGCTCTTTCCTTATAGTACAGCTGCGTACTCTCAAGTCGATCATTTTAACCTGTCCCCTGCAATGTTTTCTGGGACTTCATATCATGATAACCTTTATCGATTGCATCTCCAATACTTCTAGAGTCAAACTCATTCTCCAGATTCGCACTGGACAGACCTTCTATTGGCTCATGTTCTGGGAAGAACTCTTCTATGTCCTCCCATGACACTACTGGATTAGGATCCATTACCTCCTTTTCCATGCCATCAAGATCGCGTGCTCACTGCCTTCTCTTTCGTTCCATTTCATCATCAAATTCCTTTTGCTTCCTTGCTTCTTGCTTTAACCTATCTGTTGCGCTCACCTGGTCTCTGCGGGCACGGTTGCAGCCCTCCCTGAACTTGAATCACCCCCTTCAGGCCTCTCCCTCAGTAGAAAAGCTGTGAGCGGTGGTACATGGTGATACTGCTTCTGCGTGGAGATAAGAGTGTGTGAGTGCACCAATCTGTGATTGTTGTACCTCTCGAACCCTTCACCGCAAAGTACGGTTTCTGTGAGCATACGCCGGCCCATAAAGCTCACTGGTGAATTATGGAAGATACGATAAGTTCTTCTGGCAGGGGCACGTCGAATGGTATCTAGTTCCTTCACTGATCCCTGATAACGATTAGTCCAGTCCAGCTGCGACTATGCTTCTCCTTATGATTGGTAAGTCTTTCTTGAGCTCTTGTGATGCTGTTCATTCTGTTTAATGTCTTTATATGTTGCTCCCACTTATGCCCGCAATAATGTCTCTCTTCTGTTTTCATCCCTTAGGTGGAAATGCAGCCTCAATGCAGCTGTGAGACGCGAGACGTGGCCAGATGGAAGATGGATTCTACCGCAATATTCGACAGCAGGTAAGTGATGGGTTAAGGAAAGCGCGAAGTACGGCAAAGCGCAAGCTTAAACTGACAGTTTTTTCGATGTCTCACCTTGTCTTCTGTTTTTCCTTGCAGGCGCTGCTGTCGACAATGGAGTGTGTCGTGCTGTGGTGCCAAGATGAAGATTTTGGCATTCCAGAAAGTGTAAAGATGAATACTTGGCTCGCTGAAGAGATGTACAGGTAAGAACAGCTTCCCCCAGTTGGTAAGTATGCTGGCAGAAAGCAGGATGTCCAGGAAGCAGGATCTTCAAAGGTATGTCTGACCTCAGGCGATGGTGAGCGCTACGCTGCTTGCAAGTGCAGAATAACACAAAGCGTCTGTCTTGAGGATCGGGCAGCTTATATAGCTGAGATCGTGGGCACGCCCATTAGGGCTGGCTTACCGGCCACACCCTGCCACTCCTAGAGAGTGAGCACGTGCAGAGGCAATCCATTAACAGCCACACCCAAGAATACACTTGGGGCTGCTTAATGGATGAAATGTTCAAGGTTAATAATAAAAGCTTTTTGGTGTTAAATGGATGTTCTTGTTTACTTTTGTTCATGAGCCTGGTGCCAAAGGCGCCAGGACAGTGTCCACCCAGTTCTCCTGTGCATGCAACCCCTGCATGCCTGTGTCCCTGACTTCATGACCATGACACTATCTTCTTCTTTCCTTTTCATGTCCCTTCTCTCATTTGGAACCGTAAAGATGTTGAAGTAACTTTTCAACACATGTTTGCTGAATGTAAATTTGTTAAAGTTTGTTAAAGCATTTTTGGGAAAAGTGTGGCATTTAGTTAAATGTATTTTTAAACTGGATGAACCTTTTCATTTTAAGATTCTATTCCTGGTTAGCGCCCTCCTTCATCATTTAAATCCCCATGCATCTATTCTATTTGATCTCTTTATTATCATTGCAATTCAGGGAATAACTACCCACTGGATAAAATCAGAACTTATTAACTACAAAATATGGTGGAACTCTACATGTAACATACACAGGATTGAGGGTTGTAATGCTTCGACACCGATATTGTATCGCAAATATGTATTTAAATGGAGAATGTTTACTGATTTCTTGTCTCAGATAGTCTCACTGCCTTAAGATAAATTTAAGATAATTAACTAATCATTGCCCTTACTACATCCCTACCTTACCTCTTTTTTATCCCTCCCCTCTACTGTACTTCGTGTCTGTTTATTGTATGTCTTATATGTCTCCCCCCCACTTTATCCCTAAAAATGTAATTGTATTTCTAGAATATAAATGGCATCAATACAATGCTATATTTCTTTCGTAATCATAATTTAAATCCATTCTGATTTACATACCAATTGTTAAGATGTTATAACTTCTTATCACACTATGTTCTTCACATGCATTGTACATGTATCCTTAATAAAACATGTTTTTAACAACAACAAAAAGAATGGCAAGTCAGCAATGTATCGTTCAGCAAGTTTTATTTACTTGGAAAACGATCTCCAAAAAGGCCTAGGATTTATCTAACTAAAACACAATTGAGCTTATGTTGCTCCTGAGCGTAATTTGAGGCGTAGATTTTTGTCATTTTCACTGCTGGGTGCAAATGTAAAGAGCGGGACGATAGCTCCGGGGCAGCGTGCTTGCCTTTGAAGCAAGATGACACAGAGCACCACAGGTTCGATAGCTGGGTCCGCTCTTAGTAACCTCTGGGTATTAAGCGCGTTATAAATAATCTATCATATCATAAAAGGCAGCGTTGTACGCCACCTTTTGCCCTTCACATTTGCGCTCTGCAGTGCAAAGTGAGTAAACGCTGCCTGGCAAGTGACCACCACTTGCTATGCTTGCATAGCAAGCAGTGCACACAAGTGAAATGAAACCTTAAGGTTTAATTTCAAGCAGTGTTCCCAATTGAAATGAATGGGAGGGTTTGATTGCAATTGTACACATTCACTACTAGGCTTGTATGGCAGGGAGCATGTACAATGCTTCCCTATGGGGTCCGTCCGCTTTATGTTGGTGCATAAAGCTGGCGGACCCCATATCGATCACTAGCATTAGTGCTGGCCTGAAAATCCATGCCAACGCAAATGCTGAAGCATTTGTATGGCGGAGAGGAAGGGAGGCTGTTTAATGTATACTGAAGGGATTGCCCCTACTGTTGTTGGCTGGGGCACATTTTTACCAATAACAACATAAAGGTGCCAACAGCAGAACACGGAGTTTCCTAATTTTTCCCGTTAAATTCTAGCCTCATATGAGTGCTATGATGTAGGGACTCAGACACTTACTGAAAGATACATCGGTTGCGTTCCTTCACTATTCCAAAAAATTAACACCAAAATGCAAACTTTGTGTAGGAAAATAGTTTACAAAAATATTTTGAAATAGAATGTTACAATTTGTTGCAATTGGGCTGTAATTAGTTATCAAACAATGTTTAAAGAAAGACAAAAAAAGGATAAGAAAAGGAATAAGAATGAAGTTCTGCTCCCCCACGTGATTTTCAATCAAAAAGATAGGGTATGATAAACACAAAAGTATTCTCAAAATTGCTTTATATACTCCAGTAGTTTCTATTTAGATATGGCGATGTCTGCTGGGTCACAGTCGACTACAATCATTATTTTCTGCTACTGCATTTCATTCTATAAACACTGGAGGACATCTATGTCCATCAGATCACATATTCAATAATTTGTGAGTCCAGGAATTGAATTCTGTAGGGAACCCGGTTTCTTTTGCGGTGATCACTATTGCACTCTGTGGGTCTATTGTTGAGGGTCATTCTAGGAGTTGATGTCTCTGTTGGGCAATTTATTAACAGGTGGTAAAGTATAGCCCCCTCTACAGGGGTGCGTTCAGAGATGTTTCGGCAAGATGTATGTCTCTCCTCGCCTTCATCGGGACGACAGGAAAAAAGTGGACCCTGCACATAAAACACAAAGAGGCTCATTACAAGTGTTCCGGTCTGGAAATAAAGTGTCGGTCATACCGTTTACCCACACCATTTCGGAACCAGAGCATTCAGAGTCAAATTGCCTGTAACACTGTTGCTGGTAACACAGCATACTGTGATACCGGTAGCATGGGCACCAGTAGTTGTGGGACCTTCCTGGACATGTGCCTGAAACACTGGCACCACAGAAACATAGCGACATTACAAGAATGGATTTGCCGGTAACACTGACATAAAAATGATGGTACTACCGTCAAATCCATGCCGAAAATACAGGCAACGCGGAGCAGCCAGAAAACAGGCACCGGTGGGGAAGAACCCAATGCACCCAATAATCACAGAAACAGCAGAAATGGGTCACACCCACACCAATAACACTTCATAACAGAACCATATTGCCCTTCATAGTTGTAGCTATGGAAATGAGGTGCTGAACCCTGGAGTGTAGCTGTATGAGCTAGAGCTACATCAGTGGCAACAGGAGGACAGGGAGTGGAGGGGCAGAAGAAGGAGGATGATGTGGAGGATGAATGCCATGAAAGTGGCGTTGCAGATGTGTGCTGTGATTCCCTGCAGAAGGGCTAAATCACTGGCCCTGACAGACCGCCAGATACACACTGTGTACTGCCTAATCAGGGAAACAATACTGGAACTGGTGAACCTCATCCAGAATGACACTGGGAGCAGTATTGGCACTCGGAAAGCCACATCACCCCTGTTGAAGCTTGCGTCAGTCCTGCACTTGCTCGCCACAGGCACTTTCCAGCACACTATGAGCCAGCTGCATGACATATCGCAGCCTGCATTCTCCAGAGTGCTGGGGCAGATTAGGGATGCCCTCCTGCACCATGTGGACCAGCACATTGCCCTCCCAAAAACCCAGGTACAGGTAAACGCCACCAAGGCCTGCTTCCATGCAATTGTGGGCATGCCCAATGTGTTGGCAGCATTGGACTGCACACACATAGTGCTGGTGGCCCCCAAACCACAGAGGAGATCTACAAGAACCGTAAGCAGTACCATTCACTCAATGCCCAGGTGACATGTGATGCCGTCTTCACCATCACGCACTACTGTCCCCGCTTCCCACGATCAACTCACGACTCCAAGGTCCTACGGAACATCACCCGGCCGACGTACATGGCATGTAATGGGGGACAAAGGACCTGGATATTGGGTGAGTAAATGTACAACTACACATGCATTGCTGCATGGGTCACAGGCCAAGGTGCATGGGTCACAGGCCAAAAGGCTGGGGTGCATGGCACTAATGCATGGCCTATAGCCACCATACCTATGCAGGACCAAAAATGGCGCATCCGACTGAGTGCCCACGACTCACATAGACAACACGAGACATGAGTGGTATCATTGACAGTACAATCCATTCTGGACCCATAAGGACACGTGCATGCAATGTACTACAATTACCAGAATACAACACTGCCATTTCACCAATTCAAGTGTACCAGTACACCGTCCCACCTAGGCCCATGTAACACATGCCATGGTGAGACAAGGGGCATGCATGCAAACACCACGACTGCATAGAATCCACAGTCACAGGCAACTCCACTGTCATGCACCATCACTCACACACGTCAAATGTCAATGTGAACACCAATGGCCCTCATATACTGCACAGTACCCACTGACGTAGACACATAGCACTCAGGTGGGACTGCAATGAGAGTAGCACTGGGGTGGGATTTGTTGGGAAAGATGTCTCTTTACTGCACCTTTGCTTCCATATTTATGGAACCCCCACATTTGTTGCTTTGATTTTTTAATCTGATCTGTACTTTTTACCATACAGTGAAGCATTAAGCTTCACTGCACTGGCATTTGCTCATATGTCATGGGGAAACTGACATGTCCTTCAGGCTGTCAGTACTGGGAAACCTTGTTTCCCTTAGTCGTGTTACAACTTTTGTATCACTTGTGGTTACTTATTATCATTGTGCAATGCAGCTTAAACTGCAGTAGAATGGGGTACATTTTTGTTTTGCCCAGCGGCAACGTGCTCGCCTTGTAAGCAAGACGACACGGAGCAACACAGGTTCGATCCCCCGGGTCGGCGCTTAGAAACCTCTGGGTATTAAGCGTGTTATAAATAACCTATCATATCATATTTCTGGTGAGTTCATTTTAATCATAGCTTCCCACCAATTAATATATCCATTCATCATCCCCTCAGTGGTCTGATTTGAACTTGTCCTTGGGAGTGCTCTTTGCTCTGGGAAATTCAGGAGAGTGAAGGCATACTCTGCATAGGTGTGACCATCATGCTCATCCAACTTTTTCTCCCCACATGACTTAAGACCACGGAATCGAGCTTCTAGTGTATTAAAATACTATTTTCTAATAGCCTTCTGACGTCTTCTTTTTGTCCATGCCTCCTGAACATGAGCTTAATTCTTTCACACAATTTGTATCCAACGTCAGCTCACTCCAGCCTGATACCGTCTTGGCTTCTTGGCTCATCCAGCGTCACCTTTCTGAGATTCGCCTGTAATTCACTTGTTTTTCTAACTGAGACATACTGGAAAAGCAGCTTTACTTTTGCTCAGCTCTGCTATTGTACGTAGTGAAAACATCCATTCTTTACTCATATGGGATACATTACTCACCGTAATCGTATTTCTGATGCTTGTATCTGCTTAGATTCACATGCTGTGCATAGGCCGACATCTAGTGGAAGCTGCGGAGTATTACAGTTTGTTTTTCGAAACTCGAAAATGGGCGTCGACACAGGCGTGCCAGTAATACTATCCCTAGTGTGACGTCCACTGTACCCAAGATCCCTCACGCGTCTAGGATCCTCAGATTGTATTTTTTCTGACATGAGGAAGCATGAGGAGTAGCGTGAGTACAGATAATCCAAGCAGATAGACAGAAAGGTAAGACTACAAGCAATCATGCGCCTTCTCTCGGAGGGGAGGAAGGGTGGGTCGCATGTGAATCTAAGCAGATACAAGCATCAGAAATACGATTACGGTGAGTAATGTATCCCTTCTGAGGCTTGTGGAATCTGCTTAGATCACATGCTGTGCATAGATTAGCGAGCAGTACCAGAAGAAGGAGGTGGGATGTGAGAAGGGTCATGAGCAAACAGGTGTCTTAGAACCGCTTGTCCCACTTGTGTATCTGTCTTGGAATGAGTGTCAATGCAGTAATGCTGAGTAAAAGTGTGAATAGAGCTCCAAGTAGCTGCTTTGCAAATGGTGTCGAGGGGAACATTTGCAATGAAAGCCAGAGTGGCCCCAATGCCTCTAGTAGAATGGGCCCTTGGCGTAAAAGGCAGAGTTTTTTTAGAAAGAGTGTAACACAGCTGTATACAGTTGATAATCCACTTCGAGATCGTGCCTTTAGAGACGCGATCCCCTTCTCTGCCTGTAGCTACGGAGACAAACAGTTGATCTGTTTTCCTTAGCGGTCTGGTTTTATTTACATAGTAGAGGACCGCCCTACGCACATCAAGGGTGTGTAGTTTCACCTCAGCTGAGCTTTGCGGGTTCTGGAAGAAAGCCGGAAGCTCGATGGACTGGTTTACATGGAACTTAGATATAAATTTAGGTGAGAACCTAGGGTGTGTGCGTAAAACCAGTTTGTCTTTGTGGATAGTAAAGAAAGGATCCTGCACTGACAGAGCCTGAATTTCACTGACCCTTCTTATAGAGGTAATGGCTACTAAGAAGGCCGTTTTATAAGTCAGGTGTTTGAGACTACTTTTATGCATGGGTTCGAAAGGGGGGCCCATGAGCTTAGCTAGCACCACATTGAGGTCCCATCCTGGCGGTGGGTTCGAAATAGGAGGGTGAAGTCTCTTTACTCCTTCCATGAAGGCTTTAACTACTGGTACTTTCCACCACAATACTTTGTTATGGGATGTGGTGTAAGCCGAGAGGGCTGCCAGGTGTACCTTCAGAGAGTTAAAAACCAAACCTGCGTCTAGCAGGTGGAGCATGTATGTTACCACGTTGGAAGGAGTGCAATCAACTGGGTTGATTTGTTTATTCTGGCACCAAATAACGAATCTCTTCCACTTGTCAAAGTAACAGTGCCTTGTGTTTGGTTTCCTGGATTCTTTTAGGATGTCCATACACCTCTGTGGTAAATTGAGATGCCCAAACTCTATGACCTCAGGAGCCATGCTGCCAGGTTCATTGAGTTGGGTTCCTGGTGCACTGTTTGACCTTGTTGCTGGGACAGTAGGTTGTACCAGGCTGGGAGTTTGATGGGCTCGCACACCGCCATCCTGCGTAGGTGTGGAAACCATGGTTGTCTCGCCCACATGGGAGCAACTAGGATGAGCGTCATCGATTCCTTGTTCATCTTGTACACCACCTTCCTGATGAGGAGTTGGTGGAAAAGCATACGCAAACATCCCTGACCAGTTCATCCACAGGGCGTTCCCTTGGGAGTCTGGCTGGGGGAACCTGGATGCAAATCCTGGGCATTGTTTGTTTTCGCTTGTGGCGAATAGGTCTATAGTGGGGAAACCCCACTGAGAGAAGAGATCTTCTACGATATCTCTGTGAAGGACCCATTCGTGTTCTTCTGGGAGGGAGTCTCTGCTTAGGGCATCCGCTAGGGAATTGAGCTCCCCTGGAACATGTTGTGATGATAGGAAGATGTTCCGTCTGAGTGCCCATATCCAGATTTTCTGGGCAAGCTTGGACAGATTTGGCGAACGAGTCCCTCCTTGTTTGTTCAGATAGAACATGGCTGTCGTGCTGTCCGTCCGGATCTGCACCGACAAGTTTAGCAGATGGGG